>NW_028275167.1:18549439-18872663 GCF_013281855.1 Momordica charantia | reverse complement strand
TCCTTACCATTCTGCAACCCATGCTCATCCGATACATGACTCTGTTGCAGTCGATTAGCCCTACTTAATGAGCTTTCATTTAAAATTGGATGAGAATTAGTAGCCTTGTACCTTGGACCACCATCAGCCACTTCTGCAGGTGGTCCACTCTTTTCATTGATGTTTCCGATCTTTGATGGCACAGTTTCATCTTTCATTGCAAGCTTAAAAGGTGCACCACCAATTGGCTTCGAAAAATTTGCTTGAGGAATCTTTGGCTCTTGACTGCCCCTCTGGGTACCACCAGAAACTTTCTTGACACTCAGTGGCTCGCCAGTTTGGGCATTTGCTGCTGTCTGGGAAACTTTGTTGGTTGAAGCCGGAGAAGGCCCATGCATGAACGCACATCGATCTCCTTTCAGACACAGACCCTTCTGGAAGAAAATGCAGGGGACTGCTTGTTTACTCGAATTGACAGGAGTGGATGGAATTGATGATGTCTGGTGAGGAACCTGAGAACTTGGATTTGTTGCATGAGGAGTTCCTACCAAGCCATCAAGAGGCTAAAAGAGAACAGTAACGAGAGAGATGGAAATCAATCAACTTGAATTGGAAATAGAAAAATACTAAATGATTTTCACACAAAATGATAAAGATAGATGTACTTAAGAACATAAACAGTTTCCTTTCCACAAAGCAAGAGAATAAAACTTACTGGATGTCGGAATGAACACTTTGGATTCAAGCAGTTACCATTCAACCAGAACCAGCAATCCCTGGGATTGACCCGGGCATATTCACTATGGCGATACTCACATTCACTTCCCTGTTATAAATTCAAATTACAGAGAGATATTACTGAAATAATTCAACAACATTATATCTTCAACATACATAACATGTATGAAACAAACACATTCCTCACTGATGTACAAATAATACAAACATGAATGCCAAATAACCTCTTGATTATTAGGATGTATAACCAAATAAGTTTATGAAGGGGAACCAATTAGTTAAAAAATTTATATTGACAATGTAAACGCAAGCAAGATTGAATTGTTGTAACAGCCAACTCGTAATAAAAGGCCAACAAACATGACTGATAACTGGTAAACTCTAACTAAAGAAGAGAACAAACAAACTTAGATTCTTTCAGTTCTCATGGTTGCGCAATATAAACCTATTGCACAAAATTCAATGTTTCCCATTTAGCATTGATGCAAAATGATACTACAGGGAAAGAAGAAAATATAAAATCCAATCAATTTGAGTCCTAGAGAAGTGAAGAAATATCTACAACGCATTTACAAACTGCTGGACAAATCCAATCGAGAATTCAAAAAACTCAATTGACATCTTATTCCAGTATTAAATCCCAAATATTTGAAATCATAGTAAGTCGACCACACAATAAATGAAAACCCTTGAGTAAATATTCTATAACACTCACATCGCACATCTGAATTACATGCATTCAGTCCAACAAGTTGTAGAGTCTCCACAAGCTACATAAAATTTTCATCATCACACACACACGTGACCATCAAGAAAGAAAAAGTTTTTCCTTACAAATCACACGAACATGTTAAGCGGCTGACGCCCCAAAAAGGTACGAAATTGGCAACAATTTCATGAGAAGGAACAGTAAATCCCCAGTGACTTGGGGTGAAATAAATTCCATGTCCACTCGAAAAAAGACTTCAAATACGCGAACTTGCCAAATTTCCACAACACAAATTTCTCGCTAGTAGCCGAATCCCAGGATCCCAACCCATTCAGATCTTATGAACAAACCAAAATCGCCGAAACCCAACAAAACAATTCGAAATTAAATAGCAGAAGGGGGGCCAAATCAAGCAAAATCAGAGTAGAAAAAAACCTTTTTACAAGTCAAAGGCGAAGCAAGAAAGTAGACACAGTCCGTGTTCCTCTTAACAGCCTCCTCCTCCGCGGCAGACAGGGGCTGAGGCAGAGATTGCTGTTGCTGTTCCAGAACTTGAGGCCCGCCTCCTACCATGGCGATTGAACAAAGGAAAAAAAAAAACGAAAGAACCCCCACCAGATCGCTCGAATTACAGATCAAACTCCCGAATCCCAAACAGGAGGGCGATCGAAGGGAAGTGTGGCTAGCGAGGGGAGGGAGTGAAGAGTGATGTGAAGCAGAAATTCATGAGGAGAGAGAGAAGGAGTAAGCGGTGGTGGAGGAGGAAGAAGAAGATATGGAAGCAGTGAGAATCAGAGGATGGAGGAAAAAAAATCCCTAATTCAGCAGCAGAGAGGAAAGGGCAACAACAATGGGTGAGATGCAATTTAAGGATGTGTGCCATTTTTATTTTATGCATTTAAATCCTAATTTCTTTAAGATTCATTTTTTGCGATAAACTAGTTACTCAGTTTGACCTAATTTTTGTTTTTTTTAGTCTTTGCAGATGGTTATTCGAGCTAATATTTAAAAGTTTAGTTAAATGAAAAGTAAAAAATAATAATAATAAATATAGGTTTTAGTCAAACCTAAACATGTTAAATGTATATTTATTCGATCTCAGGTTGAAAGTTTAAAACTTTGATTGTTGAATTTGAATGTTTTTTATTTTTTAATTTTTGATTTTATAATTAAAAAATTGATATATTAATTTACATTTATGTCTAATATAAATTCTAATTGGATTCTATAATATCTCCACTTATTTGCTTATAGATTTGCTTAAAATTTTATAATTTTCTTTTGATTAAATAGTGCAAGTTAAAATTAGACTTAATAGTTAATACTAAATTTTGTATAAAAATATCAGATTAACATAAATTAATGTGCTTTGAAAAATATTTAAATTTAATATAAACTAAATTAATTGAAAAAAAAAGAGAGTTTTTAGTGGATACTCCTTTCTACATACTAGCTAGCACTCACGTATTTTATATACATTATTTAATGTTTAAAAATATTTTTTTATAAAAAAATTTAACAATGAACTCAAAAGGGAGAAAAATTAACAATTATTCAATCTAACATAAAAAAAAAACTTTATTATTCTTTTTTAACGATATTCTTTAAGTATCTTGAAGATTTGAACTCAGAATCTTCACTATTTATAAAATCTAACTTTTTTTTTATGACAATGTATGAGAAGTAAATCAAACTCACAACTTTTTGATTAGATATATATGACAATTATTCATATACCACGTTATTAAGTTTAAAAATTATTCAAATTGTAATAATAGTTAAGATGTGTGATAATTTTTTATATTTTAAAATACTAAAATAAAAAAAATGTTATTATACTTTCTTGCATTAAAAAAGAACCTTATTATTTCATTATATATCCCAATCAAATTAAAAGATCACATTCACTTGAAAAAATATTTAGGTACTTTACTTACTTTAAAATAAGGAAGAAAAAAAAAAGCACAAAACTCGTTTGATAACGATTTTTTTTTTCTCATATCTATCTTTAAAAAAATTATTTCTCACTCTAAAATTTTATTATTTCTAAATTTTTCTCTACAAAATTTATTTTTCTCTTTCTAAAATTTTCATATTTTGAATATTTATTATTATTTGTCTCCCTCCAAATTTTTCTGTATTTTTATTTTTTTATTTTTTTCTAACATATCAGTTTCACTTCTCTCACTAAAAATTTAATAGTTTTCGTAATTTTTCTCTCTCTAAAATTTCGTCCGTTCATAATCTATTTTTTCCTCTAAAAATTATATTTTATTTTCTCGTTCAATTTTCTTCCACTGTAACTTTTATTTCTCTCTGTATTTATTTATTTTCTCTAAAAATTATATTTTGAATCTTATTTTTATCTATAAATTTGTTTACACTATCATTTTTCTCTTTCTTTGTTTTTTTTTTTCTTTAACATATCTTTTACTCTCGACTTTACTTTTTTTTCTCCAAAATTTTCTCTTTTTGTCTTTAACTTCTCTTTCACTATTTTTTTTCTAAATCTTTTTATTTATCTCTCTAAAATTGATCTTCAAAAAATTTGTTTATATCTTTTTAAACTTGTATTTTTTTCATGTCTCTACATTAGGGGATGACAAAAATTTCCACATGGTCGGGCCCCAAAAATAGGGAATGCATGCCCGACCCCATCCCCATCCCCGATTCCATTTTTTAAATAATTAATATATATTTATTAATTTTTCTTATACTTAGATTCTAAAAATAATTAAAAACAATTATAAAACCAATAAATTTTGTCGAGAACATCTCTTAAACTGAAGAACGAGGTGGGGATGGGGTTTAAAAATTTTCACGAGCACGAGAATGGGGGAGAACATCCTCACTCGCACACACACCATTGTCATCTCTACTCATGCATAGAATTTTCCTTCTCTAATATGAATTTTCTATTTTCTATCTTTTTAAAAATAGAAAACTACAATGTTACTAAACATGTTTGGTTTTCTATTTTTTAAAAATAAAAAATAAAAAATGGTTATCAAACATATATGGTTTTTATTTTTTTTAAAAAACAGAAAACCAAAAACCAAAAACTAAAAAGAAGAAAAACTAAAAATCAAAAACAAAAATGGTTATCAGGTCTAAAACCAATAAAAGAACCTCCACTAAAATCTAGAAAATTATACTAAATGGTACAAAATAAATAATATGTATTTATAAAAAAACATCATCGCTTTTTTATTTTTCCAAAAAAAAAATAAGAAGAGTGACTTTTGATTTGTCTACAATTTAATATTATTTTTTGTAAAATTTTAAACCTAATATTATAGGTAAATACATATATTTTCTAAAACGCCCTAATGGTGAGTAACGTGATCGCCTAAGGCCTCAGCTCTACAAAGGCCTCATATTTTTCATATAAATATAATATATAGTAGGTATACTATAATATTGTTATCTATTTATTTTAGATTTTTAATTATAAATAAAATTATGAAAAGTATATATATACATATATATATTATATACTTTTCATAATTTTTTTTGTTATAATATTGATAATACAAACTAATAATATAAGTAGTTGTCTGGAAAATAAGAAATCATAATGAATGGGCTCATAATTTTTTTCGAATTTTAATTGGATACAATTTAAATTTTGTTAACTTTTATTTACTTTTCCTTCATAATCCCTTTCATTAAAATTTCAACATTAATATAATTTCCTTAAAAACTCTTTCAAATTTACGTTAACTTTTAACTCACGTAGTCTCTCTCAAATCTCAACTTTTCATGCGTTGATCTTCTTGTTTTATCACAACTCCAAGTGTGATTATCAATTGCTAAATAGAAATTCTTATTTACTTAAATTAATCTAGCGACTTCAAAATTCCAAATTTTTTCTTTCAAATTCTTTTACTTTTTTTTTTAAAAAAAAGTTATTTCATGTTGTTGATTGTTCAATACCTTTGAGATTCGTTTAGATTTACTTACTTAGAATACCAATATGTCTAGAAGAAAATATAAATATGGATATGAAAAGCTTAAGAAAAAAAAAATAATGGAAATAAAATATTAGGTACGATGCATTCTGATTATAATGTATTATCCAAGAAGATAGGAAATTATTGATTCTAAATTAATTAATTTATTGGTAGAAAAACGTTTCAATAGAGAAAATAATTTAATTTTTCTAAAAGATGAAAATTCTAGAAATTTTTATTATATTTATTATATTAAAAAAATTATCTAACGGCGAAAGATATGATAGAAATTGGCTAGTATATTCATAAAATTTTGATAAAGTTTATTCTATTTGTCGTAAGTTATTTGGTACTAAGTATAATAGAGTTAAATTAGGGGATGAAAGGGTTTTAAAAACTAATATTAGTTCTCGACATAGAAGTCATGAATAGTAATATTGAAGGTGAATGATTGAGTTGATTTAGATCGTTAAATAATAAAATAATTGACAAAGATATTCAACAATTAATTAATAAAGAAAAAGAACATTGGAATAAAGGATTAACAACAATTAATTAATAAAGAAAAAGAACATTGGAATAAAGGATTAACAAAAATTATTCTTGTAGTTAAAAATTTGATATATTCCATTGCCCAAGGCCCCATATCATCTTGAACCGCCTCTAAAGGACCGCCAAGATTTTAGCAATCATAGCATCAAGCAATATGTGTAGAACGATCGTGACCACACGCACACAATTTTTTCCTTCCTAATTTTGAACGGTGAAGCACTTTATTTGGGTTGTAAGATGTGCAAACAAAATCTCACATTGGTTAGGAAGAAAATTGATTCATGATATATAGATGAGGACAATTATCTCCATTAGTACGAGGGTGAAACTAAAAGTAGGACCATGAGCTTATGACCAAAGCGAATAATATCAATCGTCCTTAACACTCTTACTCTAACTACCAGAGATAATTATGTATAGTATATGGATAAGGCTAGGTAGGAAAAAAAAATCCCTAATTCAACAGCAAAGAAAAGGGCAAGAACACTGGGTGAGATGCAATTTAAGGATGTGTGTCATTTTTATTCTATGCATTTAAATCCTAATTTCTTTAAGATTCAATTCTTGCGATAAACTAGTTACTCACCTTGACCTAATTTTTGTTTTTTAAATCTTTTACAAATGGTTCTTCATACTAATATTTAAAAGTTTAGTTAAATGGAAAGTAAAAATAATAATAATGAAAATATAAGTTTTAGTCAACCTAAACATGTTAAATGTATATTTATTCTCTCAGGTTGAAAGTTTAAATCTTTGATTGTTGAATTCATGAATGCATTCTTACATTTTTAGATAGTATAAATTCTAATTTCTTTTTTTAGTACAACGTGCGGGGTGGGGGTTCGAACTCACAATGGGAGATATATGTTATCTCACTTATTTGCTATTTGCTTTATAGATTCTCTTAAGATTATATAATTTTCTTTTGATTAGGAAGTGCAAGTTAAAATTAGAAATAATAGTTAATACTAAATATTTTATAAAAATTATCAAATTAACATAAATTAAATTGAAAATAACATTTAAATTTAATATAAGCTAAATTAATTGAAAAATAAAATAAAAGAGAGAGTGAGTTTTTAGTCTATACTCCTTTCTGGTCAACACTCATGTACTTTATACACATTATTTAATGTTTGAAAATAATTTTTTATAATAAAATTTAACAATGAATTTTTAAAAGGAAAAAAAATTAACAATGATTCAATCCAACATAAAAGAGAAGAAAAGGAAAATAACCTTATTATTCTTTTTTTTACAATATTCTTAAGTGTCTTGAGGATTTGAACTCATGATCAGTCAGATAAAATTTAATTAGGACAATATATGGGGCATGGATCGATCAATTGTTGCTGAAGTAGGGTTACTTTGGGTTCATTATTTAATTTTTAAATAAAATTTAATTTTTAAAAATTAAGTTAAAAGACCTGATTATTAGGTTTAAAAATTATTCAAATTGTAAGGATAGTTCAGATGTGTGATAATTTTTTATATTTTAAAACACTGAATAAAAAAAAATCATTATTATATTTTCTCGCATAAGAAAAAACTCATTATTTCATTATATATATATTTTTTGGCAGAATCAAATTAAAAAATCACATTCACTGAGTTCAATATCACGTAATAAAAATATTGATTTTATTTATTATAAAAATAATTTATTTAACTAAATTAGCATGGGCTTCAAATTATAAAAATATCACAAGTTATTAAATATATTTTATTATTTATAAGTAATGTAATTGTAAAAATATTAAATTAATGATAATTATTATTAATAAAAAATGATAAAAATGATATCTAGAATCAAATCAATCGTCAATATGATATTTTATTAAAATTAAAATTATATGTATTATAATTTGTTGATGTTTTACATTTTCTATATCATTCACATCTTTTAAACTATTTTCTTGTTTATTATGAGTATATATAGGTTTAGGTTTTAAAATTACTTTCTTCATTTTATTGACGTAAAACTTTCAAATTGCTATAAAAATAAGTTGAACACACAAATTTATAGTTGGAGTGAATCAAAAAATAATAAAGTTTTGGCATTCCAAAACATTCATATTCTACATATAAATATAAGCATATACAAATATTTAGTTATAATTAATTTATGCCATGAATGCGTAACTTTTTACCTTCTAACTTTTCACATTCTACTCATTTAATCTCTTTTCAGTGCATATAAATTACATTACTTTATATAGCAATTTTAATGAAGTTTAGGTTACATTTTCCATTTTTAATATAACAATTTTTTTATATTCTCATTTTGGAAAGATTATTTTACCTAGGCTCTTTATTTTTTTTAACTACACATTATTTGTTCATTTAAAATTATAAAGATTTTCCGACCTTTTTTTAATGTCATATATTAAAGTTTTCAACTTCAGTAAAGAAAAATTATTTTAATTATTTGATATCATATTATAATTATACTTGTTATTTGAAAATTATTTAACTTTTAGAGGAATGAAATGAAAAAAAATTAAATGAATTAATGAATTAATTTACTATTTATAATTAACTAAAAACTTTGTAAGGACGTAATTTGTTTTATCAAAAAAATAAGATAAGCTAATAATTATGATCAATAAATTATTGATTTTTCACCAAACATTTTAAATAAAAAATACGTTAATCATTGTTGACGGCGAATTTTGGTAGAGGGCCACGTGGTGTTCGGACAAGCAGTCAGGCCTTGAATCCATCAGACCTCAACCAAAGAACTCGACACCCATTTGTTGTCCCGCCTAATCCACTACGACGCCCAAGTTAGTAATTGGAATAGAAATAGAAATAAGACACCAAATGTATTAGTGACAGGTTTTTCACTTACTTGGTGTGGAGGATCGTCCTTCCTTTTATAGTCTCAGAGGGCTGACTAGGAAGGACGACGGTTGGAGGTGGTAGGGGCGTCGCACGCAGTACGGTTGGACAGAGAGGGGCACGTTCCCGACAGTGCAGGGTTGCTCCGCGGCCTGTGCCATTTGGCATGTCGCTTAGGGCCACGGGATGTGCCCGTCGTACCGACACCATGCGCTGCCAGCTGTGGCCATGTAAAGGGCATAACCGTTTGTAGTCCTTCATCCCGACGTGAGCAGATACGTCTTCTGCTTGGCAACAACCTTCCTAAGAAGGCACTTCTTAGTGGGCCCACGTTTGTAGAGGGATGAATGCGCCTCCTGTTCGGATGCTACGCATAACAGTTAGCCCTATTTTGGGGTCTGACCACTTTCTCGATTGGTGGGCTAGACCCAAAAGCGTTTGGGGTTGGATAGGGCGCGTGAGCGTCCCGCTAGTATCTTTACGAATCGATTTGTGGGGCTCGCGAGTTATTGTATTTGCGTAGATCAGTCGTTAGTACGTACAGCCACTGTGACGGGGGACACGTGCCCGCCACTGTTTCACGGGCGATCGAGTCCCTGGTATGGTTTTTAAAGCGGTGGGGTCGGCGGCTGCGATCTCCAAGGCCGTTGGGATTCGAAACAGTGCTCAGAGATCTTTTTAAATCCATCCGCAGGCAGGGTGATGATCAACCCCCCCCCCCTTTCTGCGCCTTTACTCCTTTGCCTTCTTTCCGAATCGATTACTTCCATGGCTCGTCGCCTGTTCATCCATCACATCATGTCGCTGGCCACCGAAAAAGACCTCTCGGATCTCCGCAGCATTTACCGCATCTCCGACTACGTCTCCATCTGTAGATGAAAGAATAGACACCTCTTCGCCGGGTTGGTGAGTTTCTACCTGCAGATGTTCTGGAATGGGGTCAGACTTCCCCTCTCCCTTTTTGCCCAGGCGTTCCTGGTTTTCGTCGGTGTGGCTCCGGCTCAACTAACTACCAACGCATGGGGCGCTCTGATGGCGCTGGTCATCCTATGGCTGAAGCTGAAAGGGGGCGAGGCGATGACTCTCTTGCTGCTATCTACTATAACTATGATGAAGTCCATAAGAGGCTTCCTCGGGTTCTTCAGCCTAAATTATCGCCGAGGGACACTCTTCAATGCTCCGACTTCGAACAAGAATTGGAAGGATCACTGGTTCTTTGTCGACGGGCAGTGGCTAGTAGGTGATAGCCTGGTGGTCGGACGCGTGTTCAGTTGCTTCAGGGAGCACGATATGTTCTTAAAAAATTCTTCTCTCTCTCTGCTTTCTTTTTCGGTTGTGATGGCCTCTGAGTTTCCGATTTTCCTTGGCAATAGCGTTCTGAAGAAGATCCTTGTAATTCCTTAAGCCCAAAGAATCCCTACTCTTATTATAAGAATGAAAGGCTGGCCGAATACCGTCTGATCGGAAATCCTGACGGCTCAACCAGAAGCAATGATGAGCGTCCCGCCCCTAGAGTGATTTCAATAGGTAGGATGTTCATCCTTCTACTTTCAATGTTCAGCTATCTTTGCTTACTGGTTTCTTTTGTACAGATCCTACGAAGCCAGCATCCGTCTCGCGCACAAGACGCGATCTCGTAATTTAACCTCTTTTTCAGATTGGCCAGGTTTCTCCGGGCGACATGGCCAGCATCGGAAGTGCTGCTTTGACCAATTCTACTACGCTTATCTCTCCAGGTCCGTCTGTTAGGACTGATGGGGGCAGCCCTTCAATGGAAATAGTTCCTCGACTTGAGGACTAGGTCCTCCCGCTCAAGTGACGTCGTCTGGCGAGGTTGGGGATGCTTCGCCTTCGTCTGACCCCCCAACCGTGGAGGAACCGACTTTTCAGATTTCAGAGATAGTCGAACCTAGCTCGAGCGATGCGACTTCTCGGAAACCTCAACCGATAAGGAGTTACCGCTAGTGGTGAGAGACACTCCTGGCCCGAGTAGGAGAGTGACGAGCCCTGAAGATGCAGTGCCAGATGGAGACAGAACCTTCGACGATCCCGCCTCTGAGAATCCTCGATCAGTGGTTCCCTTTCCTAGCCGTGAGGAGGACGTTACGTGAGCCTGCTTCAGTGCCCCGAACGAGGCCACCCCTCTGAACCCTTACCGACTTGTGGGCGATATTGGAATATCCGTTCAGGAGATGGCTTGACGCTACTTAGACCATGACCTCGTTCATCATCCCTTCCATGTCGTGAGGGAGTGCTAAGATGGGGCCTTTGACGCAGTTGAAGTGAGATATTCTCTTCTTCCTTTTTTTCTAAATATTCATGTTCCCCCCTGATGCCCTCTCTGGGTTATTTCTGCTAGTTAGCCGGTCGTTTTCATGCCCTATCCCTGCCCCTGCGGGATGAACTGGCAGCTAGAGGGGTCTGGGAGTAGGAGCATCAAGCAGAGATGCAGCGCCTCCGAGCTTTGCTGAGTGTGGCTGATTGGTCCATCCTTACTCATTCTAAGGCTGAGGGGATTCAGGAGGAGAAACGTGTTGCTCGAGATGAAGTATCGCGAGAAGAGGAGAGAGTTGTTCGTCAGCATATCGAGTTAGATCACGTCCAATGCCGAACATCTTCTGCTGAGGCACACATTGGTGAGCTGGAGGAGGATGTTCGTGAAGGGATCGAATCCCTAGCGGAAGTGGTTGATCGCTTGTGATTCAACTTCAATTAGGAATGTAACGATACCGTTTTAAAAAAATAGAACGTATCTATTAAAAAGAAGGTTAAGCCTAACGGGAGGAAGAAAATAACATACGTTTGTAGACCGTTGACGAGAACTTCTTCCTCGAATCCGACTTTTGTTTCACACGAGCAAACACTCTCGAATGCACGAACCCAAAGGTTGGACACTACTTCCACGTTACCTTGCTATTCTCCTTAGGATCAAGAACGAGATTGTGAGATCCTTTCTACTTGGAACAAAGAGGAAAACACAGGAATATAATTTAAGATTTTTGAGAGGGATTTGATTTAGAGGAAAATCAACCAAGAACCATGAGGATTGAAACACAAAGAGGATCTCTATGTTTTGAACGCTTGAGGGAAGAGAGAGAGGGAACAACTCCACCTCACCACTTCCGAGCAAAAAAATCTGGGAAATGGTGAATGTTAGTTATGTTATTTAATAACATAATTAACATATATATATATATATATATATATTTAAATATATTTAATTTAATAAATAAATTAAATAAATAATTAAATTAAAACTATTTTAATTTAATTAATAATTAATTAAATCTTTTTTAATTAATTAATTAAATAAATATAATTTAATTAAATCATATTTAATTAAACCAATAAATATTTGAATCATATTCAAATATACATTTCCCTCGTAACCTATAGTATTTAATATCAATCCAATTCATATTAAACTTTAACCTATAGTATTTAATATGAATCTAATTCACATTAAATTTTAACATATAGTTTTAATATGAATCCAATTCATATTATTATCTCATAGTATATCGTTTTATAATGTACCATCATACATTATATTAAATTGTGTCATACACAATTAACTCAAATTCTCTTTTAATTAAATTTAAACAATTCAAATTCCTTCCAAGACTTAATGTTCTTAATTACCCTTTACGAGCTAGTAAGGGGACCTAATGGCCCCATAGATCAGAAGCTCCAACGTTACGAGATTAATCGGTTGAACTCATTAACCACCTTAATCAACATACGTTAATTATGAGTTACTTCACTAAAAACCCGCAGCTGAACTCTTCTCACTATAGAGTGTTTCTGTGTCCATTGATATCCACCATTTACGGCAAGTCAATGGTTCACGAGTATTTGTAACCACAGATGGGTCAAATTACCGTTTTAACCTAGTGTTACGCCACGTACCTTAAGTACCGCTGATCCTCTAATGATCAACCCGGTTAAGGTCCGACCAATAACTGGAAGTCCCTCTTGGGCTAGTGGGAGGGTGGGGCCCCTTGTTCAAGTCCCAAAGACAGCACTAAAGGGAACACTCATCTACTTCCCTAAAGTCGGGGAGAAGTGAATTTCATTTTGTGTAGTTGTATTCTCAACTCCCCACTCGGTCTCGTCCCCAAAATGGTGAGAATGTTGAGTCGGCGACTCGAGTCACTCTCACCAATACAGATCAAAGAACGAGCCCTCACAGGCAAGAGTTCATAACACACTCAGGATTGAGAATGAGTTGCCTGGTCATCCTATGAAATAGCAATCTGTTAGTCAATGGCGTTACACCCTAATTTCCTTTTGCGTATGGGGCCTTATGTTTGTTGCCCCCATTTTGTTGTTTGTAGCCTTCACTTGTTTTTAATGAAAGACGAGACCCTTTGATATTACTATTATTTTGACTGTTATTTTGCAATGTCTTCGACGGTTCCCTCCCCCCAATGACTTTCCTATCACCTGTGGGAGGGCAGTCACTCCTCTCACTTGGAGACTTGCTTGGGATGTCCGTTAGATTTTAACGAATATGTCTAAGTGTGAGCCCTATTCGGCTGCTCCACTCGGGAAAATGTCCCGAAACATCGATTCTTTAGAGGCTCGCTCGCGTCCGAGTGGTGCCACGTGGGCTATCCGGACTCGGTGGCAGCCTTGGAACTTAGGGTGTTCTTGGAAAGGCAAGAATGCGTCCGAGTGGGAACTCTATTCGGCTGCTCCACTCGGGGAAATGCCTCTGAACATTAGCTCTTCAGAGGTTTACTCGCGGCCGAGTGGTGCCACGTGGGCTATCTGGACTCGGGGGCAGTGTTGGGACTTTTTTTACCTTTAAAAAGACTAGTCAGATTCACGTGCATTGCATGTGGGTTAACATTTTTAAAATACAATTTTTTACGGTGATTTCATATTTGAATGAATATACCTTTTATTAATGTTTAATTATTAAATATTTGACATAAATTTTTAAAATAATGAAAGCGAGAAAATAATAAAAAAACATCATAGATAATTAGAGTGTAAGTTCATATATATGTATAACGTCATATCTTTTTTCGAAGAAATTTTTCCATGTTAATAGTTGATACTAAAATTAGAATTAATCTTCATTTTAAAATAGTAATATACTGCATGATTGACATAAAAAAAAGTTAAATAGGTAATTATTGTATTAAAAAAGTGGAATAGGTAATTTCTTTATATTTATTCAAGATATTTTTTGTGGGAGATCTTTATTAAAAAAAATGTAAATTCTTTAGTTTTTTCTTTTAAATGCTTATGATTATTATTTTTACAAAAAATTTATATTTTCGTAAAAGAGATATTGGGTTACATTTTAAAATTATAAAATATATTTCACTTATAACACTTTTAGGCAAGAAAATAATTACTTTAAATCTAATTTTTAAATCTCTATTAAATTTTTAGTTCTTGAAAAAAAAAACATCTACCTCTTATTTTTTTAAATCTTTTTATGACGGCTTGTTTTAAAAAATTATTGTCTATTATATTTTAAAATTGTAAGTAATATTTTATCTACTCAAATAAAATAAGATATTAAACAGATTTAGAAAAAAAATAATGATACTATAAAATTTTATCATTACAAATTTTAGGAAAAATAAATCATATATACGAAAATTTTCTAAATAATGTTTGACACAATGACATTGTTGTAGAACTAATATCTTTTAAAATCTAGAAATATACATATGATTTAAAACGAAAAAAAAAGTTCAATATAGATCAAATAATAAGTTAGTTTGAAATTAAAAGAAAAATCAGAACTTGTTGGTATGAAAAAATGAGGAGGATGTTGAAGATAATAGAAGGAAAAAAATGAATTAGAGAGATAAATTATAAAATTTCATAAAAAGAAATTAAAGAATAAAAATGATTGAAGACTTACTTTTCATATAATATCGTATTCTTGTTGATTTTTTTTTTTACGAAATTGGTAGGACCTCTAATTTTTGTTGATTTTCCTTCAATAGGATAAGATCTCTGACTTTGAGTGATTTTTCTTCTAGAAGACGATTGGATCTTCTCTTGTTTTGTTGGTTTTAGGACCAATTTCACCTAAATCTGATCACAGTACACAAATTATTAATCAAAACTATCACATCCGTTTAGAAACCCAAGTTAATTAATAAAAAAAATTCTTCTAAAAAATAATGAAAGAGATGTAAACAATATATAAACGGATTCCAAGAGTAGTTAAAACCAACATCAATTAAGAAAGCCACATTTATAATAGATACGGACATTCAAACTAAATATCAATGAATTATTTGATTAAAGTAAAAAACTTTCATATACATTCTTGATGAAAAAAAAAGAACAGACACAATTTTTATGTATGACAATTTTCGTTTTCTTTCACTTTATAGATGGTTTGCAATTGCACCTATATGTGAATAGACGAATCACTTTGTTGGAGAGTTGAACTTCTATTGTTTTAACTTCTCATTTTAATGTATCAAAGGATGTGTGACACAATTTTCTAATCTCCATCACACCAATATGCGAATAGGCACAACTCTTTGATCTTGATCACACCGATTCTCTCAATAGACACCTTGATCCAAATAATCGTATCTCATAGAAATCTGAAAGGCAAAATAGACATGTGTAAGACATGCCTATTGGATCAATAGACACCTCGACTAATTGCATCCCCTCGAAGTTTAAAGGGCAAAGTTGGTATATATTAAAAAATTAAGGGCAAAACTAGTAGAGAAAAATTCTCCTCCATTGCCCCATTTATATATAGTATAGATTAGAGACTCGTGCAAGCGCACACAGTCATAAATAATACTCGGAAGTAATCCATAGTCGAATCCTCAGGGACTTGTTACTTTTCAAAATCAAGTAAT
This sequence comes from Momordica charantia, assembly GCF_013281855.1. Lineage (NCBI taxonomy): Eukaryota > Viridiplantae > Streptophyta > Magnoliopsida > Cucurbitales > Cucurbitaceae > Momordica > Momordica charantia. Next base: position 18,857,037 of record NW_028275167.1, on the reverse strand, counting down.
GTCGTGAAATGGTTCAAATATGCAATTGTGATTTAGGAAGAAAAATGTGATGAAATGTTGTCGTTTGGGGTTTTAATTAACAAGCAATTTAATAAAACTCAACCTCTTTGCCTCCTACCTTAGTCTTGATGCAAAACATAGAACACACTATGTTGGGGAAATTGCACCAGGCGCAATTCCTGACTTTTCTTGGGATTCGAGTTCTACTATTTCACTACCGCTTTTGGTTGCTGCAGAGGCTAGGGTAACCTACAATCATATGCCTATATGTGATTACAATTATAGAAAGTATCTACCAACTCACTTGCATTATGAGTCAGAGGGCCTATGTCTAGGACTATGTTTTATATGCTTATGCCTAAGTCACATCTCATACTGGTTTCCTATTATTTTACCTAACTGACATTTCCCAAGGTTGGGCTTTAGTGGATAAATCAAGTTCCCACTGGCCGAATGAAAAAAAGATGTAAAGAGAAGTTTTTAGAAACCAACCCAAAAAAGTACTAGGCGCAATCTGGCCAAAATCCCGAGCGTGTTGAAAATCAAATCATTTTGACTAAGGCATTCCACAAAGAGGTTGATAACTAATTTAGAACATAATTAAAGGAAAGTAAATGTACGAAAACATAAAGAAAGTATTTTTCATTGAATTTAAATGAATAAATAAGCCGTACAATGAGTTCTAGCTTGACCCTCTTCTCTCTCGAGCATGAGGGGAGTTGAAACTCGCTAAAGGACTTTAAAAGAACAGAATGAACAAAGAACGAAAGTAAGAACTTGAATTAAAAGCAATAGGAAAGGTAAAAACGTGAAAAACAAAGAAATAACAACTATAACATAAACATAAACCCTAAAAACGTGTTCTACAACTAGAGAGCAACTAAAAGAAGATGAAATGAAGTTTGGAATGGGTGATTTTCTGATGGAGGGATGACTTCCTTTTATAGCACCACATGTTGGTTGAAACTCCCCACCATTTTAGGTGGAAATGGGTTGAGATTCACCTAACCAGCTTACTTGGGCTTGGACTCACGGTTTGGGATGTGTTTGAACATGTGGGAACTGTCCTCCTTGCCCTTCATTAATCAAAACGTATGTTTTGCCATTTTGTCCTCGAAAAATGCGCCGGGTGCAATTCTGCAATAACAAATTTCTGTTATTTTCTTCCAACTTTGACCGCATTTTTGATATATTTTTCCTAAAGTACCATAGTTTGACTTTTATGCATAAATAATCTATGCATGTTCTACTTTAAGAATATATGGTTCTTTTTGGCAAATAATGATGGGAAAAAGGTAAAAAATGTGCTCAAACAAGGCTACCGACACATGTTTCTACAGTAAAAAGTCAACCCTAACACACCCCCAAACTTAGCCATTTGCTTGTCCTCAAGCAAAAACAACAACAACAAATCTAAAACAATCAACATGCTAGAAAGATGAATGAGCAACAATCCAAATATTCTAAGCTAATGAGTCATATACGTCTCAGGAAAGACTCCACAAGCTAAACCTAACTTTACTTTCAAGCCAACAAACCATAAACCATCCTTTGTTTCAAAAATAAAAATGATTCTAAATTCCTTCTTTTCTAAAACACAAAACTTTTTACAAAACCAAGGAATATGCACACTTCCATTTTGATTCAAAAGTTCTAACATAAAGTGGACCGGCTACTAGTCCTTAAGGTTCTCAACACACTAACATCGGTTTCAAACCACAATCACTCATAGAATCTCGTTAGGTAGCAACTCGGCATGAAATGATGTCGACAATGGTTTTCACAAAGTTACCTTAATATGTAGGCTACTACCGTCCAAGATACTAACACCATCCATTTAAAGATAAATGAATGTCTATAGTGGGACTCGTGAAAACAAGTGTGTTTTCTTTCCTCTCATATTTCTTACCACTCTTACCTTTCTCTCACTCTCATTTTTCTTTTCTTTCCCCCACTCTTATTTTCTCTCAAGACTCTTTTTTTACTTGTTTTTCTTCTTTTGTACTCTTTTCATACTCTTTCTTTCGAAATTTTTTTTCTTGCATATGACTATTTATTGCTTGCATTTTCTTGTTGACTCTTTTTCGAAATGTAAAAAGCATTTTCTTTCTTAAAACAAAAAGACACACACTGTCCCCACCAAACTTAAGGAAATAGTGTCCTCACTCGGGAAAGAAATTTTGAGAGATGGAAAATTTTGGCATAAAAAGGATAAGGACTTCCAAAGCATTGAAAAAGCTTAGGTTTCAAAATAAAAAGAAGCAGAACACAATTTTATAACCAAAACAAGAAGTGGAAAATGACTTATGGCTTGATCATAAAACGAGGAAATCTAACCTATTCGTGCCCTTAATAATCCTCATCGACATGATACAAAAGCAAAGAACAAAGAAAATCATTTCATTGAAGAGATGAACATGTTGAGAGTTTAGAAAAGATGCATTGAAGAAGCTAAGACAAGCTAGTAGCTAGAACAAGGAAGCATGCAAGCTTGAACTTTAAACATATGCAAAAACACAACTTATATACATCCCTAACATCCTAACATCCCAACAACTAACCTAGAACGAAAACTAAACAACCTATCATACAAACTAAAAGAACAAAAACAACCTATGCTAAACAACTAAACTAAAGGAACAACCTAAACAAACTAACCTAATGTACAAGATCAAGATCAAGATCAACATATATAGTATCAAAGTAAGGAGAGAGATATACTCCTCTCATCATCATCGGAAGACTCATTATCGATGGTAAGTTGGCCGCAAGCTCATTGGGGAATGAAGGTGCATCATTAGCGTATATCTTCTTAAGGAACTCACATGTGGCACGTTGAGTAACCAAAATAAGCTCGTACTTCTACCTAAACTCGTCATATTGCTCCTTAGTCACCACTCCTCGGGTCTCGGGATCTGCAGCGATAATGGGATAATCTTCCTCTCGAACAATCGAATATCCCCGAACTCGCCTTAGAGATGTGACCGGCTTCTTGGGTGTCACGACATTCGTATCATCGGCCTCCAATCTCGCCTGCAAACATAACTCGGTTATTAGTCCAGGAAAAACAAGGGGACCTACCATTTTCTCCGAGCAAATTCGAATCTCGTTTTTTATGAGCTCCTCAAAGTTGAACTCAATGCCCTTCATGAGGATGTACACCATCATAGCCCTATTGTGCTTAATGGAGGAATCGTGATAAGTGGGGATCAACTTGACCAAACCTTTGCTTGCTCATTGATGTCAAGGGGCTTTAAGGAAAACTTCCCCGTGGTTGAGACGGTCCTCCTCCACTTGCTCGTCCGATGGATACACCAAAATCTCATTACCTATGGTATTGAAGATATCTAACAAACCATAGTGAGTATTAATAATGGAAGGGGAAAATTTTACCACTTTACCTCGTATTCTCACTACATCCCCTCGGTTGGGATTGATGGCAGCATAAAACTCTTTGACCAGGGCCTCAGATACCCTCGTAGTTGGAGCGAACAACATCTCCCAACCATTCTCCGCAAGCCTCCTCCTAACATATTCTGGCACCGGCTCTTGGGCCTCATCAAAGCCCCTCTCAAGTAGGATTTCTCGTGCTGTGAAGTTGGACCTTCGCACCTCCAATCTAATATAGAAATAAGTGATCACGGAGTGCAGGAGGAAAGACTACAAGAGGAGCAAGCTCAAATCAGCTTAAATGAAGATTATGCTCAAAGTCAACCCAATCATGAGCCAATCATTATGCCACAAGGTCCAATCACAAGAGCTAGAGCTAAAAGACTGCAAGAATGGTTGAATGGTCACTTCCAAGCTAAGATGTTCATACTTGGTGAAGAGTTGCATCCCTTCAAGCTTGAAAAGACATCTTGTCATCTAAGAAACTTCATGAATCTAAAAATCCAGATTCATCCACATATTTAATTTATTATGTATTTTTCAAGGGTTGTGTCTTTTCATCGTGTCTTTTCAATTACTATAAATAGGGATGTACATTTGGTTTTCAAACATAACATTTGATGAATGAAAATTTCAGATTGAGTTTAATCTCTCTCAAGCTTTAAGCTTTCTTTGTATTCTTGTGTTTAGAATGCATGTTTAGAACTTTCAATCTAGTTTGATCAATTAGGTTGTGGAGAGTTCGAAATCTTGAAGATAGGAACAAGTTCTTTTTTCTTCTTGATCTTTGATTATCTTACCAAGCATAAATCTGTTAACTTTCTTGGGGTTGGTTCATCATCTTGTTATTGGGGTTATTCTTGTTATTGTTGTGGGGGTTCACCTTGAATAGGGGAATTCTCATGCATAATTGAGATAGTTTCTTTATCATTTGGTATTAGAGCTTTGGCTCTAAAACAGATTTTATCTATTTCGCTTGCCTTTGTTCGTCGTCTTTCTTCCTTTCTTCATTCAATCGTTACATCTAATTTCATTTTGCTTCTTCTCATATTTGCTTCACTTTTTTATCGTGCTTGCTAAAAAAAAAGTTCGTTAAAAAAAAGGAATAGAAAAGAAGACAAAGAGACTTGTCATCTTTTATTGGCATTTCATATTTGATGTTGACTATCTCTTGTTTTATGTGCTAAAAAAACAATAAAAAAAGGAAAACAAAAAAAAGTGTCGAGATAGCAAGTAGTGAAGCATTGTTTTCTTTTGCATTACATGTGAAGATAGTTCCAACGCTTTATCTCTCATATCTCTATCTTTTCATCAAATAATTCGTATTCATTTCCATCATATCATTCTTGAACCATTTTGCTTCAGATTCATTCCATTGCCTCTTTCAATGCTTGTTTTCTAAATTCTGGATTTTTGTAACTTTTCACATTCTAGGCTATTTTGAAGTGTTCTTGCTTGATTCTCATAAGAATACTACAAAACTTGCTGAAGTTTTAGAAATTAGAAATCTAAGGGTATTTATACATTCTTTGTTTTTCTTGAGTGCAAACACGAGTGACCCTTCATATTCCAAGAGAGTAAACATGTGAGGGAGTGCTTGTAAGGTCCATTTTTACTTGTGTTCGTTTTTGTAGCATGACAAATGAAGAAAATGAAGGTAACATATCGGATGGTAGGATGAGACAGGCCCAACAAAGAGCTATGGAGCGAATGATTCGTACCATGGAAGACATATTGGAACGAATGCACAAGTTGGAGATTCAAAACCAAGCGCAGGAGAGGATACCACCACCATCACCACGTGTGATGGATGACCATCTTTTATATCGAGCGAATGAATCTAAGGAAGGTGGGTCTGATCAACTAGAGGATGACCAAGTTACCTTGTTAGCTGCACATAAAAGGGGAGATAGACGTGCTGGACATCGCTTGGATAGAGTGAGAGGTCGTGGAAGACAACACAATTATCAGAAGAGAGCTCCAAGAGAACAGGCTCAAGTTGATCGTAATCTAGGGAGCATCAAATTGAAGATTCCAAAGTTCTTTGCCAAGACTGATCTAGAAGAATATCTCCAATGGGAGAAGGAGGTGGAGTTGGTGTTTGTGTGCCATAATTTTAGTGCAGAAAAGAAGGTACAACTATGTGTCGCTCGATTTAAACAATATGCACAAACATGGTGGGATAAGCTAATGTCGCATAGAAGAAGGAATCCTAAAGCACCAATTGTTTCGTGGTACGAGTTCAAAAAGTCTTTGAGAAAGCAGTTTGTTCCAAAACATTTTGAAAGGGACATGGCACAAAAACTGCAAGCGTTGAGACAAGGAAACAAGTTAGTGGAGGATTATTACAAGGAGATGGACACTTTGATGGATTGACTTGATATAGACGAGGACATAGAGCAACTCATGGTGCGTTTTCTTAATGGCCTAAACAAGGAGATTGCTGACAAAGTTGATCTACAACTTTACTTTGACATTGAGGAGATGTTGCATTTAGCAATCAAGATCGAGAGACAAATCCAACGGAAGTCCCAACGGTATTCTTCTAAACAATTTTCCAGCTCTAGTGCTACATGGAAAATGGATAGTAATGTTTATCCTGGAAGTTGAGAGGGGAATGAGAAACCTAGGAGGAAAATTGAGAAAGGAGAGAGTTCAATGAAGGAGAAAGAGAAGGCAGATGAACATAAGGAGAGAACTAGGGATATTAAATGTTGGAAATGTCACGGGATAGGGCATGCAAGTAGGGATTAAGGACAATGATCATATAAAATGGAGAGGTTGTAACTGAGGGTGAAGAAAGCGAAAATGAGGAGAAGAAGGGAGAAATAATTTATTCGGAGTAGTCTAGTGATGGTAGCTATGAAGAACCAGTAGTAGGGGATGTGCTTGTATCTAGAAGAGCTTTAATTACCCTAATTAAAGAGGACCTTGTTGAGGAGCAAAGGGAAACATTGTTTCATACCCGATGTCATGCGAATGAGAAGACCTGTAGTGTAATAATTGATGGGGGAAGTTGTACTAATGTTGTGAGTACATTACTTATCAAACGATTGAGATTGCGGACAACACCACATCCTAGACCATACAATCTTCAGTGGTTGAACAATTTTGGGGAAGTTAGAGTTAATAGGCAATGCATTGTGCCATTTTCTATTGGAAGATACAAGGATGATGTTCTATGTGATGTTGCACCCATGCATGTTGGAGAAATTGTTTTGGGAAGACCATGACAATTCGATAGAAGCACTGTGCATGATGGTTATCTTAATCGCTACAAATTCACCAAGGGTGGGCGAAAGATAATTCTTCTTCCTTTATCAACCAAGGATGTATTTGAAGAGTAATGTAAGTTAGAGAAAATGAGAGTGGAGGCCGAGAAAATAGAGCAAAAGAGTAAAAATATTTTGAGTGAAAAGAGCAAGAGAGAAAAGAATTTCAAAGAAAAAAATAGTGAGAGTGAGAAAAACAATTGTGGAAAAAAGAAAGGAGCGGAGAGAGTGAGAAAGTGCTCAAAGAGAGAAAAGTAAGAAATGATAGTTAGATAACTAGAAATAGTGAGTTAGGAAAGCTTTGTTTTCAACAAAACCGATCTTTGTACTTTTGTGCAAAGGACCTTGTTTTCTAACTTGTGACTTAGAAACTTCTTTGCCTAGTATTTTTCTGAGTTTGTTGCAGGAATTCAAGGACATATTTCCTGAAGAACTACCAAGTAGATTGCCACCACTTAGGGGTATTGATCACCAAATTGATTTCATCCCTCGAGTAGCCATTCCAAATAGGCCAGCTTATCAAGTTAATCCTACTGAGTAAAAGGAGATTCAACAACAAGTTGATGAGTTGCTTGCCAAAGGATATGTGAGGGAAAGTCTTAGTCCATGTTCAGTACCGGTCAGTTTAGTTTCGAAGAAGGATGGTTCTTGGAGAATGTGCGTGGATTGCAGAGCCATCAATAAGATTACGGTAAAGTTTCGTCATCCTATACCGAGACTTGATGATATGTTAGATGAATTACATGGGTCTATTTTATTTACTAAAATTGATCTCAAATCTGGATCTCATCAAATTAGGATGAAAGTTGGTGATGAGTGGAAAACTGCCGTTAAGACAAAACATGGATTGTTTGAGTGGTTAGTTATGCCTTTTGTCTTACCAATGCACCTAGTACGTTTCTGCATCTCATGAATCATGTTTTTTGTGAATTTCTAGGAAAATTTGTGGTAGTTTACTTTTGTAACGCCCCAAGATGTTATATACCATCCTAGGCAACGCTAATTAATTCACCTGGCTAGCCTTACCTCTAAGCACAAGATAATCAACTCTCTGGGAAATAATTTAAATGAAATAAAGCTTCGACTCCCATACGTTCTACCAGAACTATCAATTTTATAAACTGTCAAAACTTCGCTCTCCGTGGGCAATTAAAAAACAAAGACATCTCATATCCGCCCCAGTGGCTAAAATTCTTAAATAAATAAAACAACCGTACACCTAAACTCCAACGACAACAGTGACGCGTTTACCAGCAACATCCATAACAAAATAAAGTAGTTCTAAAGAATACAAAATTTCTCTTCGGTCCACACCTAGCAATAACATAAATCCCAACGCTACTCGTATCAAACGACCCTTCCCTCTATCCTCACTAACTCGACTAGTCATCCCTCCTCGGTCAAGCCCTCTCCACGTCATCACCGCGGTCGACCCTATTCACACCTGAAAACAAATAAGGATAAAAAAAGGGGGTGAGTACGTAAGGTACTCCGTAAGTTCCTAACTAACACAAAAATCATGCTCACAGTCACAGCATATAAAATAAAACGATAGCAAGGCAGTTAAATGGACAGCGAGAGATAACGAACAATAACTTGACATTTACATACAACAACCATGCGTCGGAACTACCAAGACTACAACCAATGATTCACTAGCCCTTGTCCCACAGTACTAAACCTCCCTCTACACCCCCCTGTGTTAATCCCCGTTTAACTTCTCGAGGCATGACGGCTCTTGACATTTATTCCCAAGATACCGCCCCCCCTCCTTTTACAGTACTTGATGTTCGACCTTGCCATTTATTCCCAAGGCCTAGAACCACTACCTCGCAAACACCACTCTACTTTAGTCCTTCAAGCCTAACTCCTCGAGTCGCATTGACCCTTAACATTTATCCCCAAGGCCTCAATACTCCTCTACAGAAACTTGATGTTCGGCCTTGCCATTTATTCCCAAGGCCTGAACTGTGCACCGGTCCTTGCCGTTTATCCTCAAGGTATCGATGACTTCCCAGAGTATTGGTCCTTGACATTTATCCCCAAGACCCCAATACTCATTTACAGAAATTTGACGTTTGCCCTTGTCATTTATTCCCAAGGCCACTACTCAAGGCTTTGAACCTCCAAGCGATTCATATACATTTTCAGGTCAGAACACCCATAGTTAACGGACTGCCAACCCGTCCCTTCACCCTTCACCGTTCACCACTTCACTAACCCTCCCATGACCACCTACAGGTAAATTTCCCACATTCCAATTCACTGCACAGTTCACACGCATGCTTTTCCTTGTAGTAAACAAGACACACCCAACAGCTCACAGTTAAAACAATATAAACTAAATTATCAGTTTAACAACGCCAGCATTTCATTTACAACATATTTGCAAAACGTCACGAGCCAGTTACTTCGAACCACAACAATTCAGAATCTACTAGTCACCTATAACAATAAGAACAGAAAGCATGTTTCCTCATAAGTGTTCAATAATAGAAAGACGGCAACAAAATCACTAGAAGTTCACAAATCAAAACTAAAAATCCCTACATGCTCAATTAAATTATTTTAGCAAAAAAAAAAAAACAGCATCAAAACCATTCCGTTAACGCTAAATAACGCACGCATTCGCCCCCTGGTGCTACTTACACAACCACGTCCTTAAGTTTGCGTTGAACTCACATCTACGCACAAAAACAGAAAAAATACAGCAACATAATTATACTGTTCAGCCTTCGAAAACAACTCTAAGAGGGTTCAACGGGTCTCATTACCGCAAAACGACTTCGTGTAGGTGTGGGTAAATTAGATCTAGCTTGCAAAGGGGTGGGTAGGGTAAATCGGGCTTCGAACGGATGAAGTTAATCACCGGATACCACCCAAAACACTGTTGTCCACATTTTTACAGCAGCGAGAAACGCCCAAAATGACCTCCAACGTCTTCGATTTGATGTCCGTTACTACAAAACAATTTCGCTTAGGTGTGGTATTCCAAATCGATTTCGTTTAGGTGTGGGTAATCCAAATCTAACTTCGAACAAGGGTGGGTCAAAGAAAATTACCGGGCTTCCCGGATCTAAGCTATTCGAGTTGTTGGAGTTTGTCGGATCGAGGGAAAACACCGTGAACAGCCACCACGCGCCGCCCCGCCGCACCTGCTGCTGCCCGAGACCACGCGCCGTCGCCTGTTGCTGCCCGACGCCGCCTGCTGCTCCGATGCTGCTGCTGCGCTGCCCGACGCCGCCTGCTGCTGCCCGAGCCCGACGCTGCACCTGCTGCTCCGATGTCGCCGTTGTTCGTCCCGTCGCCTGAACGGAGTTGCTCGCCGGAGAAGAAGAACCCGAGTGGGGGGGGGGGGGGGTGGCCAGCGGCTCCAACAAGAGAGGGAAAGGGAGGAAGAAGAAGAGGGAAGAATAAGGGCTACAGTTTTTCTTTGTTTTAAAACTTTAACTCCTTTGGGCTTGGGTTCTTTTCCTTTTGTTTAAGGCCCACTTACCCAACCCCTCCTTGTTAAAACAAGCCAATAATATAATTTCGTAAATGGCCCAATGGCCCAAAACAAGTGCCACATAGCGGAATCCGTACTAAACCATAACTTGATAAATAACTACACGCTACTAACTCACCACTAATTCTGTAACAATACACACTAGCCGAGATGCCACACTTAAATTGAATAAAGATAACTGATGAATCAAATAAAATAAAATGAAATAAACAAATAAACAAATAAATAAAATCTATTTTGTTATAAAAATTTCCCGGAACTCGAGGCAAGCTAACCTGAGTAACGCGGGGCGTTACAACTTTGATGATATTCTTGTTTATTCCAAGTTAAATTTGAGATTGAGTGTGATGCTAGTGGAATAGGGATTAGAGCGGTTTTAATGCAGAAACAAAAGCCCATTATGTACTTTAGTGAGAAGTTGAATGGGGCTGCTTTGAACTATCCAACATATGATAAAGAGTTGTATGCTTTGGTAAGTGCATTACAAACTAGGCAGCATTACCTATGGCTAAAGGAGTTTGTGATCCATACTGACCATGAAAGCTTGAAGCATCTCAAGGGACAAAACAAGTTGAATCGACGTCATACGAAGCGGGTTGAATTCATTGAATCCTTTCCGTATGTTATAAGGTACAAAAGTGGTAAGGAAAATGTGGTTGCTGATGCATTGTCTAGAAGATATACCTTGTTTTCAACTTTTATCTATTAAATTGTCGGGAATTCAGTTTTTGAAAGAAATGTACAAAAATGATGATGATTTTGGTGAAATATTTTCTCAATGTGTGAAGGGAATTGGAGTCAATCACTTCTATATCTTTGATGGTTTCTTGTTTCGGAAAGATAAACTTTACATTCCTAAGGGTTCTTATAGAGAATTACTTGTTAAGGAAGTACATGGGGGTGGACTTATGGGACATTTTGCTGAAAACAAAACTTATGTTTCCCTTAAAGATAATTTTTATTGGCCACACATGCATCATGATGTTCATAAAGTTACAGTACTTGCATTACATGTAGAGAGGCTAAATCAAACTCGAAACCACATGGATTGTACACTCCTTTACCCATTCCTAATACACAATGGACTGATTTGTCTATGGATTTTATTCTTGGATTGCCTAGATCAAGAAAAGGACATGATAGCATCTTTGTGGTTGTTGATAGGTTTAGCAAAATGTCACATTTCATTGTGTGCCATAAGACTGATGATGCTAAAAACATTGCTGATTTATTCTTTAAGGAAGTGGTAAGATTACATGGCATTCCTAGTTCCATTGTTAGTGATAGAGATGCCAAGTTTTTAAGTCATTTTTGGAAGGTTTTATGGGGAAAGTTGGGAACTAAGTTGTTGTTTTCTACCACATGTCACCACAAACTGATGGTCAAACAGAGGTTGTTAATAGGACATTAATCACTTTACTTAGGGCAATTCTTCATAAAAATCTTCGAATGTGGGAAGAAATGTTGCCTCTTATTGAGTTTGCTTACAATAGGGCTGTTCACAGCACAACAAAGTGTTCACATTTTGAGATTGTTTATGGTTTTAATCCTATGACCACTCTTGATTTATTGCCTTTGCCACCTACCAAATTTGTTCACCTTGATGCTAATTCAAAAGTTGAGTTTGTCAGGAAGCTTTATACGCAGGTAAAAGAAAGAATTGAGAAGCATAATGAAAAAGTTGCAAAAAGAATGAATTGGGGAAGGAAGCCTCTAATTTTAAAACTTGGAAATTGGGTTTGGATTCACTTCCGAAAGAAATGTTTTCCAAATCAAAGAAATTCTCAGTTACATCCAAGGGGAGCTGGACCATTTCAAGTTTTGGAAAAGATCAATGGCAATGCATACAAGATTGATCTTCCTGGTAAGTATAATATGAGTGTTACCTTTAATGTTGCTGATTTATCCCTTTTTGATGTAGGTGATTTGGATTCGAGGATGAATCCTTTCGAAGAAGAGGAGAATGATATAGAAATGAGTGATCACGAAGTGTACGGGGAAAGCCTACAAGAGGTGCAAGCTCAAATCAGCTCAAATGAAGATTATGCTCAAAGTCAACCCAATCATGAGCCAATCATTATGCCACAAGGTCCAATCACAAGAGCTAGAGCTAAAAGACTACAAGAAGGGTTAAATGGTCACTTCCAAGCTAAGGTGTTCCTATTTGGTGAAGAGTTGCATCCCTTCAAGCTTGAAAAGACATCTTATCATCCAAGAAACTTCATGAATCTAAAAATCCAGATTCATCCACATATTTAATTTATTATGTATTTTTCAAGGGTTGTGTCTTTTCATCCAAGGGTTGTGTCTTTTCAATTACTATAAATAGGGATGTACATTTGGTTTTCAAACATAACATTTGATGAATGAAAATTTCAGATTGAGTTTAATCTCTCTCAAGCTTTAAGCTTTCTTTGTATTCTTGTGTTTAGAATGCATGTTTAGAACTTTCAATCTATTTTGATCAATTAGGTTGTGGAGAGTTAGAAATCTTGAAGATAGGAACAAGTTCTCTTTTCTTCTTGATCTTTGATCATTTTGCCAAGCATAAATCTGTTTAACTTTCTTGGGGTTGGTTCATCATCTTGTTATTGGGGTTATTCTTGTTATTGTTGTGGGGGTTCACCTTGAATAAGGGAGTTCTCATGCATAATTGAGATAGTTCCTTTATCACAATCTCACCCTTTTACTCTTGATGAAGTTTGTTCGGTAGAATTGGGCTCTTCTTCATTGGCCTCCTCAATGGCTCTTCTGCCCCTTTAGGCATCCTAGTCCTCTTGGCTTGTTTAGATGGACTAGCCTGGACTTCTTTTTGTGCAATCAAACGTGCTACAGCGGCTCGGGGCCTAGGGATAGAATTGCACCAGGCGCAATTTCTGCCACTTTCTTCTTCTTTTGTGTTTTCTTCACCACTTCGATCAAGCTCACCTCCTCATCTGAGGTCTCTGTAGTAGCAACAACGTTTGGGTCAGAAACATTCAAACTCGATAAAGAAGGGGTCTTACCTTGTGAAGAAGAGGAAGATGATTCCTCCATAGCCTCACTAGGGACATCCACAGGATCAGATGTTCCTTCTTGCTTTTTTGCAGGGGGCTCCTCATCATCTTGTTGAGATTCGTGCATCGGAGTTCGTACTCTCACTTCATATTAAGAGATATCGTCATTGTCTTCTTCCTTTTCAAACTCATCTCCATGCACTTCTTGGGGTAATTCTCCAAGATCTTCATCCTATCCATCAACTTTCAATTGTCCTTGTGCTACTCCACTGTTTCCATCATCCTCCAATGGATCTTCTTCCCTCGCTTCATTCAACGCCACCAAAATTTCGGCAATTTTTGTCGTTGTCCTTTCCTGCTCTAAATCATAAAAAACTAGGAGATTTTTAGTCAAGATAATATCTGAAAAAGATGGAAACAAAATACCTTGTAGAGTGGCTGGTGGAGTCTCATCCAAAATTGCACTAGGCGCAATTTGGCACTGAATTTCGATTGTGGCCGAATCTGAATGCTCCAAGGGCTTCGTGTCGTGTTCTGAGTCTCCACTAACCTGTTCTTGACCTTCAACATTCACAGCAACAGTAGTGGAAAGAGGGGGAGTGATAGACAGTTCCAAAGACTCGGAAACGAGGTTATCTCGAAAAGAATTCATCCTACGATGTATACTCATGCTATTTAACTCAAGTTGAATCTCCTCACTCACTTTCTTTGGGTTTTCCATGAATTCTTGCCATTTTATGTTTAGTTCCTCAATTTTCGCATAAACCCTCTCATTCTCTTTTTCCCTAATTTCTTTATTTTTATTGTACATCTCCGCTCTCTCATGAAGTCTAGCAATTTCCTCATCTAAAGCTGTTGCACCTTTTTCCTCTAAAGACTGATTTTTTCTAAGATAAACTTTACTAACTCCTCCTAATTTCTTCTCACTATGACCCTCTTTATTAACCCTAGCATCATGAGATTCCATATTGATCTTTTCAGAATTTGTACCACCTATGGATAGATTTTTCCTAGGGTTCATTCTTATAGCTTCCTCATATTTTTTTCTTTGTTCCCTAGGATCAAAAACTAGCTTTTCATGAGAAATCCTAGGAGGTTCAAGAGGAATCATATCCGGTTTAGTTGGTGGAGGCAACAACACTTTCTTCTTCTTCTTCTCTTTGTCATGTGGTTTGGAGGATGATGAACCTTCCATGGTTCTCGATCTTGCTTCACGATCAACAACGAAAAATCCCTCCAATAAACCCTAAGTTTGCCGAAAATGAGAGAGATGAGAGAAACTTTGAGATTCTTTGAAATTTCTTGAGAGAAGATTTGAAAACAAGTGAGGAAATTATTGGTGAAAATCGTGAATGGGGGAAATTTGAAATCCTAGGGCTTTTTGTTTTATGTTTTAAAACATGTTAAAAACATATTAGGGTTTAGTATTGGGCCTCTTTTTTATTTAAAAACTAACCCAAAGCCCATTTTGTTATCTTTTTGGCGCTTAATCTCGGTTAATTAATTTAATTAATTAGTGTTTTGATGATAACAAACACACTTAGTATTAATTGTTTTTGGTGTGTAAGAATTATTGTTATAAAACATAAATTTATTATGAGCTTCAATAATATTATTTGATTTACTGATAATACATATTTTTTTATTGATAATGTTAGTATTTTAAAGTGTCCAGCATAGAGTTTGATACAATGATTCCAATGAATTTTGAATTACCCAAATCGGAGCTCAAACGAATAAATTATGATCGAAAGAAGTTGGAAGAAAAATTATCCGTGGCGATGACGTGGTGGCTGAATCATACATGGACAAATAGAAAAGTGACATGTGGCAAGTTGTATTGTTAAAAAAAAAGGGAAAGAAAATTTGAAAAAAATTAGAAAAGAAAAGAAAAGAAAAGGTTGAAAGAAAATAATATAAAAAAAAAGACAAAAAATATTTTACATAAAAACGCCCCCCAAACTGCCTGAGGGATTGTTTCCACTATTTTTTCACGGGTCTTTCAGTAATACAGAGGTTTTACCTCTGTCAATATACTCACCATAATATTTCTTGACCCGATGCCCATTTACCTTAAAAATATTACCTTTGGAGCCCCTTAAATTCACCGCTCCATGTGGATAAACATGTTCAACTACGAATGGGCCCAACCATCTAGACTTTAGCTTACCTGGAAACAACCTTAATTTATAATTAAATAGCAAAACTAAGTTTCCAGGTTCTAAATTCTTGTCCATTATCTTTTTATCATGCCACTTTTTGGTTTGTTTTTTATACATCTTGGCATTCTCATAAGAAAATTGACGAAACTCATCCAACTCATGTAACTGGAGCAATCTCGCTTCACCTGCAGCAACATAATCAAAATTTAGTTTCCACGTAGCCCAAAATGCTCTATGTTCTAGCTCTAGTGGAAGATGAGATGCTTTACCAAAAACAATGCGATATAGGGACATGTCTAACGGAGTTTTATAAGTAGTTCTATTTGTCCAAAAAGCATTATCAAGTTTAATAGCCCAGTCCTTCCTATTCACATTCACAGTCTTCTATAAAATGGACTTTATTGCTATTTGATATCTCTGCTAGTCCATTAGTTTGAGGGTGATATGCAGTAGCAATCTTATGGTGAATGTTATACTTTTTGAACAAATTACTCACTACCCTATTTAAAAAGTGCGAGCCCTCATCACTAATTAAGCATCTAGGTGTATCATATCTAGTGAAAATAAACTTTTGCAAGAAGAGAGAAACAACCTTGGCATCGTTAGTAGGGGTGGCCAAAGCCTCAACCCATTTCGAAACATAATCAACAGCTAAGAGAATGTAATTCTTACCGAATGAAGGTGGGAACAGACCCATGAAATTGATGCCTCAAACATCGAAAAGTTCTACTTCCAATATTGGGTTTAAGGGCATCTCATGTCTCCATGACAAGTTACCTGATTTTTTACAGCGGTCACAACCTTGAGCGAATATGTGAGTATCTCGAAATAATGACGGCCAAAAGAAACCACTTTGGAGAACCTTTGCCGCAGTCTTACGTCTAGCAAAATGTCCACCATATGGTGATTTGTGGCACGCCTCCAGAATCTCCTGCTGTTCGTGCTCAGCAACACACCTGCAAAGAATATTGTCAGGTCCTAGTTTAAACAAGAAAGATTTATCCCATCCATAAAACCTAACATCATGAAAGAACTTCTTTATCTGGTGCTTACTCAAGTCATTAGGAATTATATTGCTAACCAGCATACCAAGGGACTTTAGAAATAACTAAAAGATACTCATCAATAAAATGCTCTTTAATCTCACAACTATCATACTGCAAAGAAGACTTTAGCCTAGATAAATGATTTGCTACTTGGTTTTCTGCTCCTTTTCCATCTTTTATCTCTAACTTAAACTCTTGTAGCAACAAGATCCATCTAATCAACCTAGGCTTAGCTTCTTTCTTAGCAAACAAGTATTTAAGTGCAGAATGACTAGTAAACACTATCACCTTAGTCCCAATCAAATATGAACGAAACTTATCAAATGCGAAAAAAACAGCCAGAAGTTCTTTCTCAGTCACAGTATAATTTAACTGACTACTATTCAAAGTTAAACAGGATGAAGAACTTTACCTTTTCGTTGACCCAACATCACCCCGCAACAAAATCACTTGCATCACACATTAGTTCAAATGGCAAGTTCCAATCTGGTTCAGTTATGATAGGTGCTGAGCTAAGTGCATTCTTAAATGTCTCAAAAGCTTTCAAACAATGTTCATAAAAAAAGGGTCAATCCACTTCCAACAACTGACACAAGAGTTTAGAAATTTTTGCAAAATCTTTTATAAAACGGCGGTAGAAACCCGCATGTCCTAAGAAACTTCTAACACCTTTTACAGTAGTGGGAGGGGGTAATTTGGCAATCACATCTATCTTTGTCCTATAAACCTTAATTCATTTTTATGAAATTCTGTGACCTAAGACTATACCTTCACGTACCATAAAATGTCATTTCTCCCAATTAAGCACAAAGTTAGTCTCTTCACATCTTTTTAAAACATTCTCTAAGTTCTCTAAACAAACATCAAATGACACACCAGACACTGAAAAATCATCCATGAAAATCTCTACCGTGCTTTATATCATGTAAGAAAAAATAGTGGTCATGCATCTTTGGAAGGAGGCGGGAGCGTTACACAGACTGAATGACATCATCCGAAACACAAATGTCCCATAGAGACATGTGAACGTGGTTTTTTCTTGGTCATTCGGTGCTATTGTAATCTGGTGGTAACTAGAATACCCGTCTAGGAAGCAATAGCAGTCCTCCCTACAAGACGATCAAGCATTTGGTCAATAAAGGGTGTTGGAAAATGGTCTTTTCGAGTTACCTTTTTTAGGTGACGGTAGTCCATACACACTCTCTAACCAGACACCGCCCTTGTTGGGATCAACTGGTTGTCATTATTTTTAGTCACCATCATACCACCATTCTTGGGAACGCATTGAACCAGGCTAACCCAGTTGCTATCAGAAATCAGGTAGATCACCCCAGCGTCTAACCATTTTATGATCTCCTTCTTGACCACCTCTTTCATTTTGGGGTTAAGCCTCCTTTGGCATTCAATAGAATTGGTGGCTCCTTTCTTCAGGATGATTTTGTGCTTGCAAAATGTAGGGCTAATTCCTCTTATGTCCGCCATGGTCCATCCAATAGCTCTCTTATACTTAGATAAAACCTGCGAAAGCAAAGATTCATGTTCATTAGACAAATACGAAGAAATGATAACTGGCAAAGTATCGTTTAAACCCAATAAGTATATATTAAATGAGAAGGTAGGGGTTCCTTCTCCAATTCTGGAGGTTCAATGATGGAAGGTTGCAAGTCCTTCAAATCAGCTATTGTCGGCTGCAAAAGCTCGAAATTCTCATATTGGGGAAAAATTGCGCATTGGCTTCTTTTTCTGCGACCTCCAAATTTGCTTCTAAGTCTTCCACCATCATTTCCTGGAGTTCCTCCATGATTGCCCCTTATTGCAGAGTAGTCTTCGACTTCATCCGGGAGACGTATCGCATCAAGGACATTGAAGGTTACCTGCTCATCATTGACCTTCATCGTAATCTCTCCTTTCCTAACATTGAATACTGTGTCTCCAGTTGCTAAAAATGGCCTCCCTAGAATGATTGGCACCTTAAGATCTGCTTCACAATCCAAAATTATGAAATCGGCGGGAAAAATAAACTTATCGACTTTAACAAGCACATCTTCTATTTTTCCTTCCGGTTTCTTTATGGACCTATCAGCTAGTTGTAAAGTGACAGTATTGGGACGAGCTTCTCCTATGTTTAACCTTTTAAAGACAGAAAGAGACATAAGATTATTGTTTGCTCCTAAGTCACATAGTGCTCTTCCTAAGTTCTTACTACCTATTGAGCAAGGGATAGTAAAACTACCTGGGTCCTTACATTTAACAGGCAATGGATTTCCTAGAGCATCACTACTACACTTTGTTTGGGCTACCGTCTCATGTTCTCCTAACTTCTTACGCCTAGATATGATATCTTTCAAAAACTTGGTGTAGTTAGACATTTGCTCTAAAGCATCTATGAGAGGTATATTTATATGCAACTGTTTTATAATCTTAGAAAACTTCTTAAAATGACTATCCTGATTTTTTTTAACTAACCTTTGGGGGAAAGGTGGAGGAATCTTAATATTACCTACCTGTGGGGTAGTGTTAGGCACTACTTGCTTACCTTTATCCACATTCTTACCTTTTTCTTCCGAACTTACGGGTTCTACTTTCTCTTCTGGTGGTGGAGTGGATGCGGGAAAAGGTGTAGTTACTTCGTCAGTTGGAAGTGATGGTCCTTCATAACTCAATCCGCTTTTTGTGATGATTGCCTTACATTGCTCTTTTCCTTCTTGTTTAGGATTTTCCATGTGTCCAAGCAATGTACCTTGGGGTCTAGATTTTTGGTCATTCGCTATATGCCCCACTTGCATCTCCAAGTTTCTTATCGCAGCATCAGGTCTTGTCATGAACTATTTTGTTATAGCTTCACTTCTTGTCATGAATTCCTTCATCATGGCCTCCAAACTTGCGTTGCTACCACCGAGCTCTTTGTTCATTGTATTGTTGAGGCTGCAACGACGATCGAGTTGGAAAACTAGGAGGAGTGAAATTTTGTTTGAATTGTTCAGCGGGTGCTTGCGCACTACTACTAGCTACTCCAAGAAGAGTTTGGATGGTGCCTCCATCCAGGGTTGTAAGTGTTTGAATATGGATTGAAATTCAGCTAGGCACCTTGACGTACATAGAAAATAGACGCTGGATTAGCTGGACAGTTCTCATAGAAGTGGTTATCACCACAATAGACACAAGATATATATCTGAAATTTGTAAAACAGGAAAGGGTTCAGGCATCGTTGAAGTGGCGGTTTTGGTTTCCTTATCCATTGTTAGCTGCTTTAACATCTGGTTCATAGTCGCCATTTGGGCTTGTATTGAAGCTATTGTGTCAAACTCAAAGACTCCGGCTGATACTTGCTTCTTTGGCAATGACCTTCCTATTTCGCCTTGGTCATTAATGGCTGTCATCTTGTTTAAGATATCAACGATCTCATTAATCGAATTTTCTAACAACGAGCCATTGGCTGCGGTGTTCAACATCATTCTCAATGAACGATCCAATCCTCTATAGAACTGTTCAATCTGCACACATGCGAGCAATCCATGGCTCGGACATCTTCTAAGTAACTCCTTGAAACACTCCCAAGCTTCTTGTACTGCTTCATTCTCTTCTGTCTAAAAGACACAATGTCCTCTCGAAGGTCTGTGTTTCTGGTCAAAGTGTGGTACTTCGCCAAAAATTTCTCCGTCAGTTCCGCCCACGTGTTGATAGAATTTGGTTCTAACGCATTTAGCCAAGTCCTTGCACCGTCCCTGAGAGAAAAAGGAAACATTTTTAATCTTAGTGCATCATCAGAGACACCAGGAAGTTGAAATGCATTAGCTATTTCAATAAAAGATTTGAGATGGGAGTAAGGATCTTCGTTAGTTAATCCTCTGAACTGGCCCATCATCTGCAACATCTGGAACATGACTGGCTTAAGCTCGAACTGTGTGGCTTGGGGTAAAGGATTAGTTATCCCTGATTTTAGGTTATGGAACGCATGAGTGACATAGTTCCGCATGGCTACATCTCGGTTATCTACTAGAAGGATCAGATTAGGCAATTCTTCTGCTCGGTTTGCTGCTCCTTCATCTGTCATATCTCCGTTCATAGGTGGATTTTGTGGAGGTGGACGATCTTGTAGATTTCTATCATCTCGATGGTCTCTTCTTCAACTTCTTTCTCTTTTTGAGTTTCTCTTTCTTTTCTCAACCTCTGCTCATGTCTTATCCTCTTATGGGTTCTTTCAATCTCTGGATCAAACATCAACCAACCAGACCCTGTGCTCATACACAACTCCCTTAATGGTTAGATATAACAATTAAGTCCAATGACAGAGGTATGCAACAATCACACATGAAACAATTCACTTGAAAAAGAATATGGTTTTGAAAAATAAGTCCCCAACAACGGCGCCAAAAACTAGTTGGGACTTTCTCTACCTTTAAAAAGATTAGAGACTCATGCAAGCACATGCGGTCACAAGTCATACTCAGAAGTAATCCGAGGTCGAATCCTCAAGGACTTGTTGCTTTTCAAAATCAAGTAATGTCGTGAAATGGTTCAAATATGCAATAGTGATTTGGGAAGAAAAATGTGATGAAATGTTGTCATTTGGGGTTTTAATCAACAAGCAATTTAATAAAACTCAACATCTTTGCCTCCTACCTTAGTCTTGATGCAAAACATGGAAACACACTATGTTGGGGAAATTGCCCCATGCGCAATTCCTGACTTTTCTTGGGATTCGAGTTCTATTCTTTTACTATTGCTTTTGGTTGCTGCAGAGGCTAGTAACCTACAATCATATGCCTATGTGTGATTTCAATCCTAGACAGTATCTACCAACTCATTCGCATTATGGGTCAGAGGGCCTATGTCTAGGACCATGTTTTATGCGCTTATGGCTAAGTCACATCCCATATTCGTTTCCTATTATTTTACCTAACTCACCGTTCCCAAGGTTAGGCTTTGGTGTATAAATCAAGTTCCCACCGGCCGAATGGAAAACAAGATGTAAAGAAAAGTTTTTAGAAACCAACCGGAAAAAGTGCCAGGCACAATCTGGCCAAAATCCCAAGCGTGTTGAAAATCAAATCATTTTGACTAATGCATTCCACAAAGAGGTTGATAACTAATTTAGAACATGATTAAAGGAAAGTAAATGCACGAAAACATAAAGAAAGTATTTTTCATTGAATTTAAATGAATAAATAAGTCGTACAATGAGTTATAGCTTGACCCTCTTTTCTCTCGAGCGTGAGGAGAGTTGAAACTAGCTAAAGAACTTTAAAAGAACAGAAGTAAGAACTTGAATTAGAAGCAGTACGAAAGGTAAAAGCGTGAAAAACAAAGAAATGAACAACTAAAGCATAAATATAAACCCTAAAAACGTGTTCTACAACCAGAGAGCAACTAAAAGAAGATGAAATGAAGCTTGGAAGGGATGATTTGCTGATGGAGAGATGACTTCCTTTTATAACACCATAGGTTGGTTGAAACTCCCCACCATTTTAGGTGGAAATGGGTTGAAATTCACCTAACCACCTCACTTGAACTTGAACTTACGGTTTGGGATGTGTTTGGACACGTGAAAAATGTCCTCCTTGCTCTTCATTAATCAAAACGTGTGTTTTGCCATTTTGTCCTCCAAAAATGCGCCGGGCACAATTCTGCAAAAATAGATTTCTGTTATTTTCTTCCAACTTTGACCACATTTTTCTCATATTTTTTCTAAAGTACCATAGTTTGACTTTTATGCATAAATAATCTATGCATATTCTACTTTAAGAATATATGGTTCTTTTTGGAAAATAATGATGTGAAAGGGGTAAAAAACGTGGTCAAATAGGACTACCGACACATGTTTCTACCCCGGAACATCGGTTCTCTAGAGTCTTGCTCGCGGCCGAGCGGTGCCACGTGGGCTATCCAGACTCAAATGCAGCCTTGGAACTTAGAGTGTTCCTAAAAAGGCAGAAATGTGTCCGAGTAGGAGCCCTATTCAGCTGCTCGGAACATTGGTTCTCCAGAGGCTTGCTCGCGGCCGAGTGATGCCACGTGGGCTATTCAGACTCATGGGCAACGTTGGAACTTAGAGTGTTCCTGAAAAGGCAGGAATGCGTCTGAGTAAGAGCACTATTCTGCTGCTCCACTCAGGGAAATGCCTTGGAACCTCGGTTCTTCAGAGGCTTGCTCCCAACTAAGTGGTGCCACGTGGGCTACCCAAACTCGGGGGCAACCATGGAACTTAGAATGTTCCTGGAAAGACAGGAATGTGTCTGAGTGGGAGTCTTATTTGGCTGCTCCACTTGAGAAAATGCCTCGGAACATCGGATCTCCAGAGGCTTGCTCGCAGTTAAGTGGTGCCGCGTGGGCTATTCGGACTCAGGGGCAGCCTTGGAACTTAGAGTGTTCCTGGAAAGGTTGGAATGCGTCCGACTCGGGGTCTTATTCGATTGCTCCACTCAGGGAAATGCCTCATGCATCAGTTCTCCAGAGGCTTGCTCGAGGCAGAACGGTGCAACGTGGGCTACTCGAACTCAGAGGCTGCCTTGGAACATAGAGTGTTCTTGGAAAGACAGGAATGCATGGGAGCCCTATTCGGCTACTCCACTCGGGGAAATACCTCGGAACATTGGCTCTCCAAAGGCTTGCTCGAGGCCAAGTGGTGCCACGTGGGCTACTCGAACTCGGGGCAACTTTGGAACTTCGAGGGTTCCTAAAAAGGTAGGAATGCGTCCGAGTGGGAGCCCTACTCGACTGTTCCACTCGAGGAAGTGCCCCGGAACATCGGTTCTTCAGAAGCTTGCTTGCGGCCGAGTGGTGACACGTGGGCTATCCGGACTCAGGGGCAGCCTTGGAACTTAGTGTGTTCTTGAAAAGGCGGGAATGCCTCCGAGTAAGAGCCTTATTCAGCTGCTCCACTCGAGAAAGTGCCCCGGAACATTGGTTCTCTAGAGGCTTGCTTGCTGCCGAGCGGTGCCACGTGGACTATTCGGATTTGAGGGCAGCCTTTGAACTTAGAGTGTTCCTGAAAAGGCAGGAATGCGTCCGAGTAGGAGCCTATTCGGTTGCTCTACTTAGGGAAATGCCTTGGAACATTGGTTCTCTAGACGCTTGCACGCGGCCGAGCGGTGCCACATGGGCTATCCGAACTCAGTGGAAGCCCTGGAACTTAGAGTGTTCCTGAAAAAGGCAGGAATGCGTCCGAGTGGGAGTCCTATTCGGCTGCTCCACTCGGTGAAGTTTCCCGAAACATTGGTTCTCCAAAGGCTTACACGAGGTCAAGTGGTGCCACGTAGGCTATCCGAACTCGGGGGCAGCCTTGGAACTTAGAGTGTTCTGCCAGGCCTGCGGTTGCACGATGCTCCACCTTAATTTCGTACGTACTAGTGTACTTATTACTATATCTGAGGACGCGAGGGATCGTCCTTGGGCTCTGTTCTTACAACCGTCACCGCCTTTGAATGTCTTTTGTCATTATGTCGTGTGCGGTTCAAGGCATCTCTTGTGGGGCCACGCGACGCGTCACTTCACTTGCTCCTGAGTACGAAGCGATGCGTCTCTTGTCGAAGTGACACGTGGCAGTTTGATCCAACGGTTGAGGGAAATTCCCTTCTTCTATAAATTGGAGGGATGCCTCCACTTCGACTGTCATTACCACTTCTCATTTCCTTCTTGTCGAGTCTACTCTTGAACGAACGGAGATGTCAGGTTATTCTAACAGCAACCCCATTCGAGTGGACACTCCTTCGGAGGATGGTCCTGCTTACCCGGAGGGGCATCCCCTTGACGGAATGAGGACTACCTTCTTCCACTAAGGAGGACGTCTCTTTAGAGGAGGAGGAGTACCTTCTTTCCAATGGATCAAAGGAGGAAGAGGAAGAGGAAGATGATGGAGCGGAGGACGGGCCCGGCGAAGGTGAGGAGGGCGAACCTTCGAATGCACCAATAGACTTTTTGGAGCTCGGGGTTCCCTCTTCCTCAGCTCCTCTAGACCTTATGCAACTAAGTAAGAACGAACTTGTTGCACGAGTTTGTGGACTCGAACAGGACCTCCTAAAGATGTGGGAGGAAATTATCGATGCCGAGAACGGCCGTCGTTTTGTTGTTGAGACGGTCCGGGAGGTCCTCTAAGGGATGGAGGAGACAAAGTAGGCCTATTAGTCCTTATTCTGCAGAGTAAGGCGTCTGGACCGGAGGATAATGCGAAATGCCCCTGTGTGCTAATTCGACACTACCCTGTCTTTGTTTGTTGTTTTTTTTTTTTTTGCATGTGTAGTGGCAGCGATTCCGCCTTTCCGTTTTGTAAGGGGATTTGGGGGCCTCGCGATCCCTTGTTCTTATAAATGAAGTCCACTTTCTTACTTTACTTGCACTTTTAGGCTTTCGTACGAAATGACGCTTTTGCCCTACGTGGACCACTTTCTCTGGTTATAAAAAAGGAGGGGGAGGGAAGGGGAAAAAAGAGTGCTTTTACTTTCTTCCTTGCACTTCCCACCACTTCTTTCTTGTCATGGAAATTTTTCCAGGCCATTGCGATCTTAGGAAGTGTGTCTGCTGTCCTCTCTTGATTTGGTCTCATTTTTCGCGACGTAAATTTCTAGACTCGGAGAGTGTGCAGTCGGTGGCCAGCAAGCGGAACCGCCTTGTGCAGCAACACTTCAAGAGAATGAAGTTTGCTCTTCGTCAGATGGAGCTTAGGGTTTCTATCTTAGAAAGGAGGATTGGTTTCCCGTAGATCTGGGACTTCGAAAGTTTCTACGCCTTATTTGTGCCTTGTTTCCTTCTCTGTACTTTTGAATATCGCCAAGGGTGACGCATGTCACTTGTACCATCGATTGAATGAATAAAGTTGAAACCTTCGCCATGGTCTTTCTCCTTGTAGTTTTTTGCAACTTTTCTTTCTATGCTTCTTCTTGCTATGTCGCTCCACACGCCGTCGGGATGCCCACGCGCTTCCGGGGTGTTCATCCGTGGGGTCACGCGCCTTTAACAGGTGTGTCTCTTGAGGTTCCTTCATACGTGGCAGGTTGGCGTTCCTTCAGAGGGGCATGTGGCGCAAGGATATGAATCAACTCGCACGACTCTTCGTCGTTGGAGACATTAATTTATTCGTACGACATTACGTCTTCCCAAGTCCACACTTTGTTAATACCCTTTTAATTAACGCCTTCAATGTGACTCATCGTCTCCCCTCTTGGGTAGGTGGCAAAAGGCTTATAAAGCCAACTTCTTCCCTTTCTTCCTCCCAGTTTGGTGATGGGTCGGAAACGTAAGCTTTCTTCTAATGAGGATGTTCCTCGTAGTAGCGACGGCTTTCCCCTGCGGCGCAAACTTGACAATGTGTATAATTTTGCCCATAGTCAGGCAGACCAGGCTAATTTCTTCTATAGGGCCAATTTTGTCCTTGATATGGTGAAGGAAGAACTAGAGGCAGAGATCAAGGTTCTTCGTTCCAAAAACTTGATTGTTCGTGATCGCATGGCCGTACTGGAACATGTATTATCTGTCAGCCCTCGTGACCGTCAGAGGAACAAGTGCCGATGTCGGCCTGCCTGGAGGATGGAGAGATCGAATCCCATAGCGGAAGTGCGGGAACGCGTTTGTTTCAATCTTGTCTTTGAATTACAACAAAGAAAAGACATATAAGCATGAATAAAGGGAAGTCAGTGATACATACCTTTAAAGACACCTGTTCAATGTAGACACCAACACCACCACAAAGTCTTCCTCGCTATTCTCTGGAAGTTAAGAAATCGGTTTGTGAGAACCGTCTTATAATTGAAAGAGAAATTGAGAAATCGAGAGAGAGCTTTTCTCGTTTAGAGTTTCGAAAACTCTATCAATCGACTATAGGGAGATTACCAAAAGGAGGGGAGAACCTCCCCTTTTATAATGGAGGAAGAGTGGTGGGGAAGTCAAAACTTCTCCACTCACCACCTTCCCACTTCCCACCATTAAATGGTGGGAAGTGGGAGGTTAATCCTCCCATTATTTCCTTTTTTTTATGTAATTTAATTAAACATTTTTAATTAAATTAATAATTAATTAAATATAATTTAATTAATTAAAAAATTAATTAAATCAAATTTAATTTAATCAAATTAACATATCCCATTAATTTAATTAAATCATATTTAATTAAATTAAATGTACATTAATCAACTATATTAGAATCAGATTCTAATATCCATCTCTCTCATAATTTTGAATCCAACTCAAAATCAACTTTATATTATAATGTATCAACATACATTATATTAATTGCATCTCATACAATTAACCTTAATTCCCTTTAACTAATTTGAACAATTCAAATTCTTTTCAAGACTAATTATTCTTAACTATCCTTTACGAGCTAACAAGGGGACCTAATGGACCTACAGACCGAAAGCTCCAACGATATACACTGTATATATATACACTGTATATCAAATATATACGCTATATATTAAATGTATACTGTATATCTGTTATATACTGTTCCAGTTACATCACATAACCAAGGATGTTAGTTTATTGGAATTGGGTTAATGCAATTCTAATAATAACAACTTTATTGAATGAATATTTGTTTTATGTTTATAAACCACAAGTTTAGGGCATAAAATCCAACAAGGGCTCAAGTAGCAGACCCTAGATTAGAACCTCCCTCAACTGAAACGATTGGGAAGGCCTGTTTGTGGTCTTGGTAGAATTTGCAATACTTGCTCCCGTTCTGGTGACGTCACCCTTGATGCATTTGGGCCATTGCAGCAGGTTGTCGACAAGGGTCCCGTCGATTTGGGCAAGTATTTGGTGCACCAGGATATGAGTGGGAGTGTATTTCCCGTATCCTTGTGGTCGATTGGCTCTGGAGTCCAACCATGCCCCCGCCGAACTGTCTCTCTATAGTCGATCTTTCCCTTGACTTTCCTTTGTCGCGTCGAGTCACGTCACCCGACTTCTTGTCTACGGATTGGGCAACGAGCATCTCCTCTCCGGCTATATACCTATTAATCCTGGCTGTGAGTTAGGCCATGGACTTGACAAGGTATTCCTCGGGCGACGTACAATTTTTCTTTCTTTGATGCCTTAGGAGAGTGCCCACAGGGTTACACTTTCATTACAGTTGGGTACTCGGAGCCTCTCATTCAAGAAGTGTGTGACATACGCTTTCTGGGTCCTCATCCGGTTTCTGTTTGATCGAGGAGAGATGGGCTTCCGTTCACCTGTTGGTGCATGAGCAATTGAACTGGCCTACGAACTTGTTTGCTAGGTCCTGGTAGCTTCGGACTGAGTGCGATCGAGTTCAATGAAGGTTCCGGAGAAAATCCTGCACTGTTTAGCGTCATTGTATCCCGACTGTCGCATCGCATCGTGATACGATGTGGCGTGGTCCACGGGATCTATCAATCCATCATATTTGTCCAGGCACGGGCCTTTGAACCCCTTCGACAGATCTACGGCCAAAATGCTGGCTATGAAGGGCTTTTGAGCAATCTTAGAGGTTCGTATTGCATGGTGGGGTCGACTCCCATAGCTCCAAGTTCATACTTCACTCGGTTGAAGATCTCTTTCTTGACCCGATCCAGATTTTCTGAGGCGAGCCCAGTTCGGGACTTATTGGGCTAAGATGTGTTTCATGATTGAAGAATTTTTTGAGAGTAATGAATTGAGAGCAGTCAAAAGAAGAGTGAATGGAGAAGTGTTTGTGAACAAAATGGTGGAAGAAGATCAAATTTATATACATGAATCTATATCTACTTATCTACTTTTTTTATAATTACTAGAATAATTTTTAACATGAAATATAAATAATATATTAATTATAATAATTAATAGTATACAATTTAAAATGATATTAATAATTAAAATTAATTTTATGCAATTTTTTATTTTATTAAAATTGGTTAATATTTTATATTAACATATCTATTAATTAAAAATAAACTTTTTATTCAAATAACACTATACTATTATAAAATCAATGAGAATTTATTAAAAAAATTATAATAAACTCTTATAATAAAAAAAATTTTGAATGCGTCATTTTGAATTAAATATTTTTGTCGATTATTCATCTCAAATATTAGGTAACTAACTTTATGATTATTTATTTATATTATTGTTATTATGAAATAAGAGAAAATAATTAAAAAAAACATACTAAATTGCTTATAAAATTTGAATCTATAGGACATTGAGTTAATAAATTTTAAAGTAGAAACAAATATTCTAACACAAAAATAATATAAATTATAAAAGAATGATGAAAAAAATAGCAACTAAGAAAACAAAAAGTTTAGATATATATACATTTGTTAAAATAGAATTTGCCTCACCTCATAGTTGAAAAATAAGCATCATTATTAAACTAGTGAAATTGTATTAATTGGATTTGAAATATAAATTTGACTAATCTCATGCATCTTAAATGTACATATGTCTTGAGCTACTTTTATTTCAAGATTTATTATTGTTAATAATTAATTAATTAATTAATTAAATTTTCATTTTAAATTTTGTTAATGACATATTTTGTAAATTTACATTTTATGTATTTATTATTGTTAATAATGAATTAATTTACTACTCATGGATAATTTTTAATGACATATTTTGTAAATTTAAAATTTGACAATAGATAAAATAGTCTAAAAATATTTATAAAAAAAATAGCTTTTTAATAGATTATAGATGATGGATCTAAAACTTGAGAAATTCTATTATTAATTACTATTAGTGAAAACCCTTTAACTTATTCATAAATTAAATAACAAAATTTTAGTTTGTACTAAAAAATAATAACAATCATTTAGTATTCCAATTTTTAAAATTTTATATAATTATTGTGGTTGATAATTAATTTATTTTTTGTTATAGATAATTAATGAATTTATTTACTATTTAGCATTAATTTTTATATGGTATGTTTTGTAAATTGATAAAAGGAAGAAATTGTATAGTCTAAACATATTTTTTCAAGATCCTTCCTTTTTAATATATTATACTATAGTTGTTGAACTTTTTTAACTTCTCGAGATCAAATTATTTTATTGATTTAGTTTCATATTGATTAAAATTATTAAAAAAATTCTTTAAATTATATTATTGGAAAATGAAATGACAAGAAGTTTTTAATCCCACATTTTAAGATTCCATACTTATTATTGAAAATTCATTCATTAATTTACTATTTAATAATTAAACATTATTAACTTACATGATTTTTTTTTGTTTACAATAAAAATATGAGCTTGTAATTGATCTACATTTTAAATTAATATTCTAAATAAAATTGCTCAAAATAAAAAACATTCTAACTGAAAAGTAAACTAATTATAAAAGAACAATTAAAAAAAAATCCTAACTATACACTCATCTTTAGAGTACACACGCCCATTGTTGATAATTGCTTGACAAATAGTATTATTCAACTCCATAAAATTGTAGAATGGTAACATGGCAAGCCTAGTATTCCAGATATAGATTGGACACATGTATCCCTTGCAACTTGATGAATATGCATCTCTCGCAAATTAACAAATATGCCACCAACATCTCAAGATGTTTTCAAGATTGAATAATCTTTCAAAGATTTTTTAAGGAACTAAAAGTAAAGGAGTAGTGAAAATTTTTGTTTTGTGAAAAATATGGTGGAAGAAAACTTATTTTTATCGTAGTAGAGGATAAAAAGTTACAAAAACTTTTGAAATTCTAATATGAATTAATTAAAGAAAAAATTAATTTTATGTTGTAGGAAAACCTTTTACGTTCTTTTTTAAAGTTACAACTAATGTACTACTGATATAATTGTGATATTTACTGATATAACTTATAATATGATTATATGATTTACCATGTATTGATTTACTGATACAACTTCTCATATGAGATTTACTACTGATATATGTTTGATATGTACTTGATATACTTCCAATTTACCAGTGATATACTTCTGATATAACTATGATAAATGTGTATTGATATATATACTTCTGATATGATTATATGATGTTCCACAAAAAAAAGTTTGTTTTTGAGATTGAAGTTTTGGTTCAAAATGAACAACTGATGTGATTACATGTTGTTGGTATATATAACATGTGACTACATGTTAGAATTGTTGGTATATACAACTGATATGCCACTTATATAACTTCTTATATGCTTATATGATTTATCATTTATTAATTTATCACTAATATAGTCATGATATATCTCATTTATAACATTAATGTACCTAAAATATATCTTATATTTAGTATATCAGTGTGACTGATATACTTTCTATAAGAATAGAATGAAGAACATAAACAGTTCACTAATTTAAAATAGAATGAAGAATGAGATGAACAAAAAACCTATTAAATATGATATGATATTTTTGGAATTCTAAAAAAATGAACCCTAGATTGGAAAGAAGAATTCCAACGATGAACAAAAAATCTATTAAATACGATATACTATTGATATGATATCCTGATATACCCGATGTGAGTTTATATGTAACATATGTCTGATATATATCCGATATACTATTGATATGATATTCTGATATACCTGGATATGTATGTGATATACTATTGATATGAGTGTTTGATATATTTTATGATATACATTTGATATACTACTAATATGAGTATTTGATATATTTGCAATATGTATGTTTGGAAAGGGTAATTTGGAATACTGAAATATTAAAAATTAGAAATCTAAAAAATTTGCTATATTTGAAAATGTAAAAAACAGGTGTTATATTGTTAAATATATCAAACTAATTTGCTACCCAATGCAATTCTCCAATATAATATATAGTATGTATACTATAATATTGTTACCTATTTATTTTAGATTTTTAATTATATAAAAAATTTTAAAAATATGTATATATATATACTTTTAATAAACGGCCACGTCACTATCTATTTTATTTAGGGATCAATTATATATTAACCCTAAATTAAAATTAAAGATAAATTGACAATTTGAAATGTCACATGTCTTTCATTGAATCCCTTGATTGAATTTAATTGACTTAATTAGGTCATATGAGAATTGGTCTCGAATCAATTTGGTTCACAAATCCATTAGATGGTATTTTGGTTCAAAACTCAAATTACCATGAGACCAAGTGAATTAATATTTAAATTTAAATAAATTTAAATCCACTTAAATAATTGGGTTGGGTCCAAAATTATCAAAGCTCAAATGTTTTGAAATTAAATTGGACTCGTAACCAAAATAGAGCACAATCCATGGGTTGAGTCCAAAATCACTCAAGCCCAAAAGCCCACCAAGCTTGTGGAAACCTCTATAAATAGAGGGAGTCTCCATTTTTAGGGGTTTAGAATTTCAGAATTGAGAGAATCCACACCAAATTGAAGACTCTCTGAAGACTTGAAGATTCGAAAACTAACACTTGAAGACTTTTGAAGGAATATAGAACTTCAATCTAAATTCAAGAACAAGCATCCCAATATTCACATCAAGTTCAAGAGAAAGAATCAGAAGATAAAGACTAGAGATTGAATCCACTATACAATATATACAAAAATCAAAGTTCAACTCCACGAAATATAATTTTTCCGGAAATCTCGTGTGAACAAATTGGCACGCACATTAAGACTCCTCTCTACCTCTCATCTCTTTCTCAAGACTCAGGCTTCTCTCAAGAAAAATAAAGAAGAAACAATGACATCTAAGAAAACTTCTACAAAAAGTACTTCTACTTCAAGCGACTCCTACACAGGACCAATCACCCATAGTCGTTCAAAAGAAATCCGGCTAGAAGAAAATCAAAATTCTTCAGCTGTTGCCAAAAAAAAATTATGCAGCAGATGAAGAAACCTGTTTAAGTTGGGATCGTTATCAAGGAGAACCCTTTGTTCATCGAGTCTGCTCCTTCCTTTGTTCAGTTGGAAAAAATTCAAGAATCGATGTGATGTCTGTTATGATGGCTGATGCAAGCAGCACAGAAGTAATGATGGCTGAAATGGAAAGAAAACTCGCTGCACTGATGAAGACAGTGGAAGAAAGAGACTATGAAATTGCTTCCTTGAAAAATCAGATCGAAAGCCGAGATGTTGCTAACTCGTGTCAAACCCCTGCTCTCAAGATAAACGATAAAGGAAAGACCATTGCTCAAGAAAATCAATCGCAATATCCACTTCCATTGGTTCTTTGTCTGTTCAGCAACTCCAAGATATGGCCACGAACACCATCAGAGCGTAGTACGGAGGACCTACTCAAAGATGCCTTTTGTATTCTAAACCATATACTAAGAGGATTAATGATCTGATAATGCCTGCTGGATACCAACCTCGAAAGTTCCAGCATTTCGATAGGAAGGACAATCCCAAGCATCATATTACTCACTTCGTCGAAACTTGTGAGAATGCTGGTACAAGAGGCGATCAACTGGTCAAGCAGTTCATCCCAGCGTTGAAGGGAAATACCTTTGATTGGTATACTGATCTCGAACCTGAAACAATCGAGAGTTGGGAACCGCTTGAAAGAGAATTCTTGAATCGCTTTTATAGCACAAGGAAAACCGTTAGTATGATGGAGTTTACCAGCTGCAAATAAAGAATAGGTGAATCGGTTGTCGAATATATCAACCGGTGGAGAGCTCTATGTTTTAACTGTAAGGACAAACTCACGGAAGTATTTGCTGTAGAAATGTGCACCCAAGGCATGCACTAAGGACTTATTTACATCCTTAAGAGGATAAAACCCTGCACATTCGAGGAGCTAGTAACTCGCGCTCATGACATGGAGATAAGTATTGCTAGTAAAGGTAATAAAGAGCCTCTATTCTCAGATATGAAGGAAGAGATGAAGGAAGTGAAGAGCATTGAGAAGATCTCCAAGGGTTCTACGAAGGAATCTATGGTCGTTAACACGACCCCTCTCAAATTTTCCTTGAAAGTAAAAGAAAAATAAAAGAAGATAGAAAAATGATAAAATGGAAACGTAAGACGTCGCCTATCTCAAGAAAAGAGACAAGAAAAGGTTTATCATTTTCCAGATTCTGACCTTACAGATATGTTAGAACAACTACTTGAAAAGGAGCTCATAGAACTCCCGGAATGCAAACAACCCGAACAGATGGGGAAAACAAATGACCCAAACTATTGTGTATATCATCGAGTCGTTAGTCATCAAATAGAAAAATGCTTCGTTTTGAAAGAACGAATTTTGAAGCTCGCTCAAGAAAAGAATATTGAGTTGGATCTTCATGAAGTGGCCCAACAAATCACACTACAATAATCCCTGGTTCCAGCGGCCAATCATCCACAATCCCATTTCGTGACGAATAAGTGGTTTGTATCCAATTTGAGACCCTCAAACCTATAGCCATTGTTTCCCAACATAAGGCTCATAGGAAGAACTCCCAAGAAAAAGACGAATTTACAGAGGACGGAAAAAGAGAATGGACTCTTATAACTCATCGAACGAAGCGAAAACAACATTTTGTTAAGAAATAGTTTTGCCTATTTCGAGACCATAAAAGAAGAAGCATAACTCAAAAGAAGAAAGGAAAGAAAAGTTTGAGGAAACTTAAACTGGTCGTGGAAGAGAACGAATATATTTCTCGACCTCGACAAATGATTACTTTAGAAGATTTCTTTCCATTGAGTTTCCTTAATGATAATCAAGAGAAAATCTCTAAAATAGTCACCTGTCACACTATCACTATGACTGAAAATGATAATGCTTTTACAAGTACAATAGAAGCAATGATGAAACTGGAAGATTTGCCATCTTTCAACGTAAGTGATTTGTTGTCACTCCCTCGAGAGACAAAAAATGCACTTATTGAGGCGTTAAAAGGTTCTTGCATTTTTGACATTCCAGTCCCTTAAGCAAACACATTCACTTCATGTTGTACGTCTCTAGGCTTCACAGACGAGGATTTGTTGCTTGGGTCAAAACCCCATAACAGACCGTTATTTGTCTCAGGGTATACTCGAGAACAAATGGTCAGCCGAATTCTTATTAGTGATGGTTCAACTGTCAATATAATGTCTAAGTCAACCATGAAACAACAAGGCATTTCGATGGAAGAGTTATCAAATAGTAAATTGGTGATTCAAGGCTTCAATCAATGTGGTTAGTGAGCAATTGGCATGATCCGTATTGAACTCTGACTGGTGGTTTTGCTGAACGCACGCACTAAGCGTGGGAACAATTATATAGATGCAAGCGCACACCTGTCAGAGTAATATAAAATGGACGGAGTATCCAAGTATCGATCCTCAAGAACTTCTAAATAATTTCCAAACTCTAAAGTTTTAAAGAATAGTGAATGTTGAAATGAGTGATTCTTGTAAAATGGGAAGTGGTCACAAATAATGGTTTTGGATTTGGGATTTGGACTTATAATGATAAAACCTAGCCCGAATTACTTCAAGTTAGCCAACAAAGAATCAAGGATATGCTAAGGACGATATGCATTTTACTTTAGGAACCAACGACTACGCTTTTCACTTGACTTATGTCTAAGCAAGTTCAAAGTCCTAAGATATTCCCTAATATGTCTATTATGAGAGATATCTTAGTTTTAGGATGGAAATAGTCGCAACCTCGGGTTAAGGTCCTATGTCTAGGCTACTTAAGCGGAACCCTTATGTCTAAGGCGCTCCTCTCCTCGGTTTAACCACTCAACAATGCAAATAAGCAACCTTTTCAGTATTGACTTGTTAAGACGTACAGTGGCCTTCTCTAAATCCTAACTTTTTGGGAAAACATGTTGAGCAATGAATGGAAATCAAAAACACTACTTCTTAGCAACCCTTATTAGAAATAAAAGGCTAACTATCCATAACCGGGCTAGAGACGGGAATTTAGAAAGAATATTGAAGAAAATACAGCAAGTAAAATGGTTGAATGTGGAATGCATGTGTGAAAAACAAAAGTTAACTAACGGAGAGTTTTTCTCGGGATTGAGAGCTTCGCCCTTCTCTTTCAAGCAAGGGGGAGTGTCACGTGCTCTTTCCTCCAAAAACACAACTCTCTTAAAAAATAAAGTAAAGGCAAAGGGAAGATAAGCAAAGTGCTGGATTTTTATATATTTGAATAAGTAGAAAATAACTAAGTACAAATGAAAACAAAACAAAGCTCAATAAAGGAATGTAAAGTACTCGGGATTTAAAAACCAAAAGCAACTAATGAAAGCAACTCAAAAGTACTTAGAAAGCAACAAAGAAACACTAAAAATGTTCAAGAGAAGGAAGCAAGGCTTGATCAATTTGGTGGAGAAGCTGCTGGAATTTATAGCTGTGCAGAATTGGTTAGGTAGGTCTTAAAACGATGGTGAATCACCCATTTCCAACTCTTTTGACTGACCAAATCGTGCTCAAACTGATAGTGGAACACTTCTTCTACACGTATGCATCGGTTGGAACCACCAAAACGCATGGGAAGACGCGTTTCATTAAGGGCAAAGTTGGAAGAAAAACTGTTTTCTGCAGCCTTCCCAGGCGCCAGGCGCCTCCCATGTAGGTATTTCCGACTTTTTGCTTCTTTTGATTAATTTGCACTCCCAAATGGTCCTAAAATGTCATAAATACAATATAAGCCAACCACAAACCATAATATATGAATTTTGCATGAATTGGAACTCAAACGACCGAGAAAAATCCGAAACAAAGCTGAAACATAGTAAAAACAGAATCTAAAACCTTCTTTTTACGCATGTAAACAAGCGTAATCAAACTCCACATTGGGGACCTAAAACCTAACACTTTACTCCACGTCATAGATGTAAGGATTGAATCCCCAGCAGAAGCAGTTGATCATTTGTGATTCAACTCGGATTAGAAAAGGAACGATACTGGGTTTTTAAAAAAACAGAACATTTATATTAATAATGAGGTTAAGCCTCTTGGAGAAGAGAAAAAAACTCACATTTGAAGACTGTTGACAAATGGTTTTCCCCGAGCACGAATCTTGTGATAGCACGAACAAGCGTTCCCGAACGCACGAACCCAAAAGTTGAACTCTACCACTTAGCAACCATGTTATCCTCAAGGATTAAGAACCAGATTGTGGGATCTAGGTTCTTGGAGAGAAAAACATACAAGGAAAAACAAAAATGATATTGTGTGAGAGACAAGTGATATGTTTTCGTAGGGAAAAATCATAATCTTCCAAAACACATAGAAGATCTCTGTGTTTTGAAGACATGATGGAAGAGAGAGTGGGAGCACTCTCCACCTCACCATTTCCTAGAATTTTGCTGGGAAGTGGTGGGTTTGTTAATTATGGTAATTACCATAATTAACAAATATATATATATATATATTTATTAATTTATTTTAATAATTAATTAAATTAAAATCTATTTTAATTTAATTAATAATTAATTAAATCTTAATTAATTAATTAAACATAATTTAATTAAATGTAATTTAATTAAATTAATTAATATTTGAATCATATTCAAATATACGTATCCCTCATAATCAATAGTATTTAATATGAATCTAATTTACACTAAACTTTAACCTATTGCATTTTATTTGAATCTAATTCACATTAAACTTTAACTTATAGTTTTAATATGAATCAAATTCATATTATTCTCTCATAATATATAGTTTTATAATGTATCATCATACATTATATTAAATTGTGCCATGCACAATTAACTCAAATTCCCTTTAATTAAATTTGAACAATTCAAATTCCTGACAAGACTTAATGTTTTTAATTACCCTTTACGAGCTAGCAAGGAGATTTAATGGACCTATAGATCAGAAGTTACAACGTTACGAGATTAATCGGTTAAACTCATTAACCATCTTAATCAACATACGTTAACTACGAGTTACTCCACTAAAAACCTGCAGCTGAACTCTTCTCACTATAGATTATTTCTATGTACACAGATATCGACCATTGACGACAAGTCAATCCTTCACGAGTGTTCGTAACCACAAATGGGTCAAATTACCGTTTTACCTCTATGTTACATCTTGTATCTTAAGTACCGCTGATCCTCTAATGAACAACCCGATGAAAGGGTGGGACCCTTTGTTCAAGTCCCGAGTCGGCACTAAAGGGAAAACTAATCTACTCCCCTAAAGTCGGGGAGGAGTGAATTACATCTTGTGTACTTATGTTTCCAGCTCCCCACTCAGTCTCGTCCCCAAAATGGTGGGAATGTTGAGTCGGCTACTCTAGCCATTCTCACCCATACAGATCAAGGAGCGAGCTCTCATGGGCAGGAGTCCATAACTCATTCACGATTGAGAATAAGTTGCCTGGTCATCCAATGAAATAGTGATCTATTAGTCAACTGCGTTACATCTAAAGATCGACTATTTCATGGTCCCGTCTTAAACAAACTCATTGTATAGGATACCCCCACTCGCATGTCTCCACACGAACGACCTGGATCGGGTCGTCTGTAACATTTACAAAGTGGACCATATCCACAGTGGTGCCAGGATAAGGTACCCAACCTTATCCATATACTATAGACCCTTTAGGTTATTCCTGGGACATTATCCACTTGTATATCGAGGGTATATCAAATCTATACCTGGTATATATACTATCCCCGTTACATGACAATAAGCTTGGATGTTTAGTTTATTTGATTAGATAATTGCAACGAATTCAACAACAAATTGATTAAATATAACTTTATTGAATATAATTTTTTTTAAATACAAACTACGAGTTTAGGGCAACACATCCAATAATAGATCCAGAACCACCTACAAGCTATTATTAGGGCGCTCTTGGATTCACGGAAATGGAGTAATAACGTCCACACTGCATCAATTTTCAAATTTTATCAAGACGACCTCAATAAAGTTGAAGCTGATACGAAGCCGTTCGTAGAGCCCGAGTCTCATTTTGTAGATGCGAAATTCTATATGAAGACCTGAGGCTATAGGAGAAACTATACCGACAGAAATCCCTTTGATCAAGAGCTGTGATAAACCCAAGTTAGAGCAGCATGAAGATCCAGCCAAAGGATTAATCAAAGAAGTCAATACTTCTGATATCCAAAAGAATGAAACATCTACCAGTGCCGCAAAGATATAGGCTTCAAAGGTTGAGAAAGTTCCAAGTGTTCCTATCCTTCGCTACCTCCCTTTATCTCGGCGAAAGAAAGGTGAATCACCATTTACGAAATTTTTGGGAAACCTAAAGGTCAATGATATAGAAATCATGAAGGAGAACCTCATCACGCCTCTTACGAAGATAAAAAATCAAGAGGCTAAAAAACACGAGGACGACCAAATAAAGATGGTCTTGCCAGAAAAGCGAACGAAGGATGGATTCGACCCCAAAGCATATAAGCTTTTGGAAAAATCAGTCTATGATTTTACAACTCATACTGAGTTTAAAAGCCTAAGGATCTTTTATGAAAAACCTGAACTTTCTTCAACACAGAAGAAGTTGCAAAAGGAAGGTTATGTCATTCCTACCTCAAGAGTAGGGTTTGGGTATAAATCATCAGAGCCAATTCACATTACCAGAAAGGGGAAAGCAAATGTCGCAGATACGAACCATATTACGACACATGAAGTTGACAACCTTAAAGAAAATTAAGAAACTGCTAACCAAAGGGTTTCTGCCTTAGATCGCATCAGACAGTCAATTGCACGCTCTTCGATCTTCGAAAGACAAAGTGCAGGTATCGTAGAAGAATAAGCTTTATATCCAGCTTCTAATTCTACACGCACTTCGGTTTTTCAAAGGTTAGGTATAACCACAAGAGAAGAAGAAAGTTCACGTGTAGCTATTCCTTCTACACGATCTTCAGTTTCTCGCAGACTAAGCTTTACACCAACGAAAAATAAGGACAAACGTTATGCATCAGTTTTTGATCGCCTAGAACATGAAGGGACAACAAGAACTTCAAAAGAGGCAACTTAGTGAGATAAAAGAAGATAAAGAGATCTGTAGTGTCGTTCCTTCACGAATAAGAAGAAGAACTCGTATTTTCGTAAGTACAGAGGGCTCCTTAAAAGTGAAGCCACATACTATTATCCTCACTAAGCCAGCAGAGGAAGGTGAAGAATTCGAAGAAGATAAGGCTGCATGTTGCCATGTTACTATTGAAGAGGCGTCAAACACTAAAACATCTGAGGAAGATGTCGAAGAAGCCCCGTTATCATTAGAAGATGGCAACCAGCCAACAATTGACGAACTTAAGGAAGTAAATCTTGGCACAATAGAAGATCTGCATCCAACCTTCATAAGTGCGTCACTTACTCGTGATGAAGATTGTGAATATATGAACCTACTCACCACATATAGAGATATCTTTGCTTGGTCATATAAAGGGATGCCAGGACTTGACTTAAAAGTAGCAGTCCATCACCTTGCGATTAAACAAGGATATCGGCCAATGAAACAAGCCCAACGACGATTTCGACCGGAACTTATACCTCAAATTGAAGTTGAAGTAAATAAATTGATAGAGGCAGGTTTCATCCACGAAGTAAAATATCCAACATAGGTAGCTAACATCGTTTCCGTTAGAAAGAAGAACGGCCAGCTTTGTGTGTGCATTGATTTTCGTGACATGAACAATGCATGTCCCAACAATGGTTTTCCACTACCCATCACCGAAGTTATGGTTGATGCTACCACGGGACATGGATCCTTATCTTTCATGGATGGATCGTCGGGATACAACCCAATTCGGATGACACTCGAAGACGAAGAAATGACAGCGTTCTGAACTTCGAAAGTGATATATTGTTACAAGGTAAATGCCCTTTGGACTGAAAAATGATGGTGCCACTTATCAGCACGCCATGCAAACAGTCTTTAGCGACATGTTACATAAACATGTTGGATGCTACGTTGACGATCTCGTGGTTAAGTCCAAAAAGCGACAAGATCACCTGGCTGATCTAAAAGTAGTCTTTGATCACTTGAGAAAGTACCAATTAAGGATGAACCCTCTCAAGCGTGCATTCGACGTCACATCGGGAAAGTTCCTTGGTTTCATTGTAAGACATCGGGGAATTGAAATTGATCAGTTAAAAATTGA
The DNA here is from genome assembly GCF_013281855.1 of Momordica charantia. Lineage (NCBI taxonomy): Eukaryota > Viridiplantae > Streptophyta > Magnoliopsida > Cucurbitales > Cucurbitaceae > Momordica > Momordica charantia. The sequence continues at coordinate 18,816,694 of NW_028275167.1, read as the reverse complement.
CGTCATCCATAAAATGCCTAGACCTAGAAACTTACATGAATTGAAAAGTCTTCAAGGTTTCTGGCCTAGGAGATTTATATCCAACCTAGCTGGCCGATGCCAACCTTTCCAGAGATTGATAAGGAAGGATGCAAGTTTCGAGCGGGATCAAGCATGTGAAGATGCTTTTGAAAGCATAGAAAAATATCTGCTTAATCCACTTGTCTTAGGTGCACCGATAGCAGGAAAATCGTTGATACTATATATCACTGCGCAAGAAATATTGCTTGGAGCATTGTTGGCATAAGAAGAAGAGAAAGGGAAGGAACGAGCCCTTTATTACTTGAGTAGAACCTTGATCGGAGTTGAGCTGAACTACTATCCTATCGAGTAGATGTGTCTTTCTCTCTTCTTCACCGTCGATAAATTAAGGCACTATATGCAAGCCTTCATATTGCATTTAGTTGCTAAGACATATTCAATCAAATGTGTCCTGTCTAGGCCAATCATTTCTGGACGTTTGGCAAAATGAGTAATTTCACTCTAGCAGTACAATATTTTTTATGTACCGTAAAAGGCAATGAAGGGACAAGCGTTGGTAGACTTCCTAGCAAATCATCAGTTCCATCAGATTGAAAATTGTGTGAAGACTTGTCCGATGAAGATTTCTTTTATGTTGAAATTAAGTAACCTTGGACCTGTTGGGTTTTATGCCCTAAACTTGTGGTTTGTAAACATAAAACAAATATTCATTCAACAAAGTTGTTATTGATAGAATTGCATTAATCTAAATCCAATAAACTAACATCCTTGGTTCTGTGATGTAACTAGAACAATATATAACAGATATACAGTATATATTTAATATACAGAATATATATTTGATACACAGTGTATATATATACAGTATATATTAGATATACAGGTGGATAATGTTCCAGTAGTAACCTAAAGGGTCTATAGTATATGGATAAGGTTTGGTGGTAACACTATGGATACGACCCACTTTGTAATAGTTATAAATGACTTGATCCAAGTCGTTCGTGTGGAGACATACGAGTGGGGGTATCCTATACAATGAGTTTGTATAAGACCGGACCACGAAATAATTAATCTTTAGCTATAACAATAGGATGACCAGGTAACTCGATCTCAATCCTGAGTGAGTTATGGACTCCTGCCTATTAGGACTCGTCATTTGATTTGCATGGGTGAGAGTGGCTCGAGTCGCCGACTCAATATGCCTACCATTTTGGGGACGAGATCGAGTGGGGAGCTGGGAACATAACTACACAAGATAGAATTCACTCTTTCCCGACTTCAGGGTAAGTAGATGAGTGTTCTCTTGAGTGCTGACTCCGGGATTTGAAAAAGGGGCCCCACCCTCTCACTGGCCCGAGAGGGACTTCCGATTATTGGTTGGACCATAACCGGGTTGTTCATTAGAGGATCAGCGGTACTTAAGGTACAAGATGTAACATAGGGGTAAGACGGTAATTTGACCCAGCTGTGCTTACGAACACTCGTGAAGGATTTACTTACCATTAATGGTCAAAATCCATGGATGTAAAATATTCTACAGTGAGAATAGTGCAACAATGGGTCTTTAGTGGAGTGACCGACAGTTTACGAATGTGGATTAATATGGTTAATGAGTTTAATTAATTAATCTTGTATCGTTGGAGCTTCCGATCTATAGGTCCATTAGGTCCCCTTGCTAGCTCGTAAAAGATAGTTAAGAACAGTTAGTCTTAAAAATAATTTTCATTGTTCAAATTAGTTAAAGGGAATTAAGGTTAATTATATGAGATGCAATTAATATAATGTATGTTAATACATTACAATATAAAGTTAATTTTGAATTTGATTGATTAATTTAAGTTATTTAATTAAATTAATGTGATATATTAATTTGGTTAAATTTAATTAAATTTAATTAATAATTCTTTTTGTAATTAATTAAATTAGATTCAATTAATTATTGTTTTAATTAAAATAAAAGAAAAGAAAAAGGGAAAGAAAGAAGTGGGAGGAAAACCTCTCATTTCCACCATTTGCCCCAACATTCCCTTGCGACCTGGCCGCACCACCGTCAAACTGTTAGCCACTTAGAAGAGCGTAAACTGTCCCCCTACAGACCAACACGAGTCCACACAACCTAAGATTGCTCCTAGCCAAGCACTAGGTAGTGTCTATCAATTCTTTTAAGCCTTTCTTGACAATTCTTCTATGATCTCAGGATCCCTCTCATTCGGATGTGGTATCGATTCATTCATGTACCCCTCCTCTCGGGCGTCACAAACAACCTCTCTCTAAATCTCTCGATCCCTTTCTCAGTTTTAAGACGGTCCCCACAAACCGAGTACTCAATATCCAAAGGATAGCAAGGAAGACTTTGTGATAGCGTTAGTGTCTACATTGAAGAGGTATCTTCAAAGGTATGTATCACTAACTTCCCATTATGCATGCTTATATGTCTTTTCTTTGTTGTAATTCTAAAACAAGATCGAAGCACACACATTCGCGCGCTTCCACTACGGGATTCGATCCCTTCAATTGGTATCAGAGACAAGGCTCTGCTTTCGATCTTGTTTGGAATAACAAGGAAAAAAATGGTGGGTGTTTCTATACATTTGATGTAAGTGGTTTGCAAATAGATGTTTTCGATTTTTGGCATTAGGTTTACAGTTTTTCCGTTGATTCGATGAATGTAAAACCCCGTTGTTTTGGGCGTTTAATCCTGTAAATCGAGTCTGTAAGTTTGTGTCGTTCATGGCAAGGAGTTGTTGTGAAAGAGTATCAGAGAAGTGAAGAAAAATCGGAGGAACCGAGCGGATAGCGCCTAGGCGCTGCCTTAGCTGCAGAAACCCGAGAGCTCAGGCCTATAGCAGTGGGGGTAGCGCCTTGGCACTGTCCCACGGCGCCTCGACGCTAGGTCCAGGCGCCTGGGCACCGGGTTGTTTTAAAAAAATGTTTTTTTTTTGTTTTGTTTCACTTCTTATAGGAAGCCAAAAAATAGTCTATTTTGTTATTTAATTATTATGCATTTTGAATGTATACTTAATTAGTTGTATATGTTGCATAAAACATGCCATATAGTTTAAAATCTCACCATAGGTTAAGCATGTTCATGCATCATATGTATATAATAGTTATAATGTATGATAGCATGAGTTATTTTAATGGTTAATTAATATCAGCGTTGTATTAATTAGATGAAAATAAGGTTGTAATGAGCATGACACTACTTTAGTAAATATAAATATTATATTTATGTATGTCATTGATGCATGATTATAGTTTCAATTTCTTTAAATTTATAAGTGTTATAAGTTTGGTGAATAGAAATTAAAGTCTATAATCAAGAATTGCATGCAAACCCTAGGTCCTCAATAATTAATTTCAAAGGGGTTTGGAATTGATTATATCCTAGGTTATATATACTTTTTATTTTGGTTTTAAATAGGTTTAAAACGACAAAATAAAAGGTAAATATAAAATAGCCTATAAGGGAACCCTATCTAAGGAAGGTTCTGTCTAGGTTGAGGTACTTAAGCTGATCGTAAGGGAACACCTCTACCTGGGAACCGACCTGGGGGTTGAATTAGTCAATATTTTATAACATGCAATAATGTGGTTAGTTCGTTAAAGTGTTTAATGAACTAAAAAATTAAGTGTTAAACAAATCCAATATAAAAGTTATGTTGGGCAAACTAATAAACTTAGAAAATTTCATTTAGCCAGATTTTACCTAAGTAATAACCCTAGTTGTAAAATACTAAGTAGGAGGATTAGGTGTATATATAAAATATACCAAGTATATGAGATATATGTGGTATATGTGGTATATATATATATATTATTTCACTCACGTTATCCGTATAAATTCACACCGTGAGTTCCATGCTTGGCCTGGTGTCGCCCTGGGCGCGGCCTCCCTACGGAAGGTGTTTGCATGGTTCAATACCAAGGTGAATGGAAAAAGTATTTATAGTAAGTGGGAGAAGGACTTGTGACAACACATCCTACGATCTCCTCTATTGGTTTGCAACGTAAGGTTTCATACACGGCCTGCGTGTCGTCTTGGAGCGACCACCCCTACGGAGGGTTTGTTGTATGGAATTAAAATCAAGGCGAACTCCAGAAATGGATAAGGTCTCTTAGGTTTTGCACCAATATTTGTTCTTCCTTACGGCAAGATCATTGGAGCGGACCTCTGGGGTCTGAAAATGGCGGGTCACACTTACGAGAAGTTATTAAGTTTGTTAGTAACTCCTTGATCAAACAAACGGTGACTAACTGTTATAGGAATAAGAGTTATTCTAATGTAATATTTAGTTGAGAATGTCTCAATTCAGTGAAGAAGTAGCTGACTGCCCCACGATAGTTGTTGCTCTAAATCACTGAAGCATCGTCGCAAAAACAATCTTGATTGATAGGGTGCATTACTACTTTTTTTTTTTGCTAAAATTGATTGGGTTTTAACGGATAGTATAAGTGTCTTATATAGATTTGTTTATATTCAAGCATGTCTAAATCTATTGCCTTGCTTGCCGTCGAAAAACTCAACGGCGAAAATTACAGACAATGGAAAATGAACCTTAACACAATACTCGTGGTAGATGATCTGAGGTTCGTCTTAACTGAGGAGTGTCCTCAGGCTCCCACGCCTAGTGCAGCTCGAGCGAGTCGGGATGCCTATGACAGATGGATCCAGGCCAATGAGAAGGTCAAAGTCTACATCTTGGCAAGCATATCGATGTGCTAGCCAAGAAGCATAAGAGCATGGTCACCGCAAGGGCGATAATGGACTTGTTGCGGGACATGTTTGGATGGTCGTCCATTCAAGCCCGACGATGCCCTCAAGTTCATTTACAATTCCTGCATGAAAGAGGAAACATCAGTGTGAGAACATGTTCTAAATCTGATGGTCCACTTCAATGTGGTTGAAGTGAACGGCGCTGTCATAGACGAGGGGAGCCAGGTCAGCTTTATATTGGAATATCTTCCGAATAGTTTTCTACAGTTTCGCAGCAATGTTGTGATGAACAAGATAGAGTACAACCTTACCACGCTCTTCAATGAGCTACAGATTTTTTAGTCTCTTATGAAAAACAAGGGACAGGAAGGGGAGGCAAACGTTGTCACCTCAAAATGGTTTCGTCGAGGTTCGACCTCGAGAACAAAATCTATACTTTCTTCTTCTGAAAGTAAGACTTTCAAGAAGAAGAGAAACAGTGGTAAGGGGTGAAAGCTGACCCTACTGCTACTGCTGCCAAGAAGGGCAAGGCCAAAGTTGCAGACAAAGGAAAATGTTCCCACTGCAACGTGGATGGCCACTGGAAAAGAAACTGCCCAAAATACTTGGCCGAAAAGAAGAAAGTCAAATAAGGTAAATATGATTTACTTGTTCTCGAAACATGTTTAGTAGAGAATGATGATTCTGCCTGGATATTGGATTCATGGGCTACCAATCATGTTTGTTCTTCTTTTCAAGGAATTAGTTCCTGGAGGCATCTTGATGGTGAGGAGATGACTCTCAAAGTCGGAATGGGAGATGTCGTCTCAGCAGTCGCAGTGGGAGACCTAAAGTTGTTTTTAGACGAGAATACATATATATTATTAGAGAATGTGTATGTAGTTCCTAAAATAAAGTGGAACTTAATTTCAATTTCTTGTCTACTAGAACAATGTTATGCTATTTCTTTTTCATTAAATGAAGTGTTCATTTCACGAAATGGTGTTAACATTTGTTCTGCAAAACTAGAAAACAACTTATATGTGTTAAGACCAACCATAACTATAGCAATTTTAAATACAGAGTTGTTTAAAAATACTAAAACTCATAAAAGGCAAAGAACTTCTCCTAAAGAAAATACCTATCTTTCGCACCTAAAATTAGGTCACATAAATCTCAATAGAATTGAGAGATTGGTTAATAGTGGACTTCTAAGCAAGTTAGATGATGACTCCTTACCTTTATGTGAATCTTGTCTTGAAGGCAAGATGACTAAAAGACCTTTTACTGGAAAAGGTTAAAGAGCCAAAGAACCCTTTGAGCTTGTACATTAAGACCTTTGTGGTCCGATGAATGTTAAAGCCAGGGGATGATATGAATATTTCATCTCTTTCATAGATGATTATTCAAGGTATGGATATCTCTACCTAATGCAACATAAGTCTGAAGCCCTTGAAAAGTTTAAGTAGTACAAGACTAAAGTTGAGAACCAATTAGGTAAAGACGATAAAGACACTTCAATCTGATCTGGGTGGAGAGTATATGGACTTAAGATTCCGGGACTATATGATAGAACATGGAATTACATCCCAACTCTCAGTACCCGATACACCTCAACAGAATGGTGTATCAGAAAGGAGAAATAGAACCCTGTTAGACATGGTTCGATCTATGATGAGCTATGCTCAATTGCTTACCTCGTTTTGGGGTTTTGCAGTAGAGACTGCAGTATACATTTTGAACACGGTTCCATCAAAAAGTGTTTCTAAAACACCTTTGAACTATGGAGGGGACGTAAATCTAGTTTATGTCATTTCAGAATTTGGGGATGTTCAGCACATGTGTTAGTGACAAACCCGAACAAACTGGAATCTCGTTCAAAAGTGTGCCTATTCGTAGGTTACCCCAAGGAAACGAGAGGTGGACTCTTCTTCGATCCACAAGAAAACAAAGTGTTTGTATCGACAAATGCTACATTCTTAGAAGAAGATCACATTAGAGATCACAAACACACAAAGCAAGGTTGTGTTAAATGAGATTTCCGATGAAGCTACAAATACATCAACAAGAGTTGCTGATAAAGCTATCACTTCAACAAGAGTTGTTGATGGCGCTAGTACATCACGTCAGTCACATTCATCTCAAAAGTTGATAGTGTCTCGACGTAGTGGGAGGATTATGTCACAACTTGATCGTTACGTGGGTTTAACAGAAATCCAGGTCGTCATACCTGATGATGGCGTTGAGGATCCATTGACATACAAAAATGCAAATGGAAGATGTTGATAAGGACAAATGGATCAAAGCTATGGACCTTAAAATATAGTCTATGTACTTCAATTCTGTCTGGAACCTTGTAGATCAACCTGATGGGGTCAAACCTATAGGTTATAAGTGGATCTATAAGAGAAAACGAGATGGCGAAGGAAAGGTACAGGATCTTTAAGGCTAGACTCGTGACAAAAGGTTACACCCAAAGGGAAGGGGTGGACTATGAGGAAACCTTCTCCCCGATTGCCATGCTAAAGTCTATAAGTATACTCTTATCCATTGACACATTTTATGACTATGAAATTTGGTAAATGGATGTCAAGATTGCTTTTCTAAATGGCAATCTTGAAGAGAGTATTTATATGTCTCAATCAGAAGGGTTCATTAAGCAAGGTCAAAAGCATAAGTTTTGCAAGCTTAAACGATCCATTTATAGATTAAAACAAGCATCTCGATCTGGGAATATAAGATTTGATACAGCAATCAAGTCTTATGGTTTTGACCAGAATGTTGATGAGCCTTGTGTATACAAGAAGATCGTCAACAACACTGTAGCTTTCTTGGTGTTGTATATGGATGATATCCTACTCATTGGGAATGATGTAGGTTTCCTAACTGACATTAAGAAGTGGCTAGGAACTAAATTCCAAATGAAAGATTTGGGAGACGCTCAGTTTGTTCTGGGGATTCAAATCATAAAGAATCGAAAGAACAAAACGCTAGCCCTGTCTCAGGCAACTTATATCAACAAAATGCTTGTCAGATATTCGATGCAAAATTCCAAGAAAGGTTTACTACCTTTCAGACATGGAATCTCGCTGTCTAAGGAACAATATCCTAATACACCTTAAGAAGTTGAGAATATGAGACGCATTCCCTATGCTTCAGTAGTGGGCAGTCTGATGTATGTCATGTTGTGTACTAGGCCTGACATTTGCTATGCAGTAGGTATTGTTAGTAGGTATCAATCCAATCGAGGATATGATCATTGCCTCTAAGGATTTGATCCTTACAGGATACACTCTCTGATTTCCAAAGTGATAAGGATTCGAGGAAATCCACTTTGGGATCAGTGTTCACTCTTAAGGAGGAGCTGTAGTATGGCCGAGCATCAAACAAGGATGCATCGCAGACTCCACAATGGAGGCTGAATATGTTCCCGCTTGTGAAGCAGCAAAAGAGGCGGTGTGGCTTTAGCAAGTTCTTAACTGATTTGGAAGTTGTTCCAACATCACTTTGCCCATCACACTTTATTGTGATAACAGTGTGTAGTGGCAAATTCTAAAGAACCTCGAAGTCACAAAAGAGGCAAGCACATCGAGAGGAAGTATCACTTGATACGAGAAATAGTGCAACGAGGGGACGTGATTGTTACGAAGATTGCTTCGGAGCATAACATTGCTGATCCGTTTACAAAGGCTCTTACGGCTAAAGTGTTCGAGAGTCATCTAGATAGTCTAGGCCTACGAGATATGTACAATATAGTCTAGGGCAAGTGGGAGACTTGTGAAGGGTATAATGTATGCCCTAGTTTATTATATTTGTACTTTATTGTACAACCCACTGTTGCTTTTAGCTATTGTACACCCTATTAGAGTTTAATTCAAGTGGGAGTTTTTTGGTTTTTATGCCCTAAACTCGTGGTTTGTAAACATAAAACAAAAATTCATTCAATAAAATTGTTATTGATAGAATTGCATTAACCGAAATCCAATAAACTAACATCCTTGGTTATGTGATATAACTGGAACAGTATATAACAGATATACAATATATATTTAATATAAAGTGTATATATTTGATATACAGTGTACATATATACGGTATATATTCGATATATAGGTGGATAATGTTCCAGTAGTAACCTAAAGGGTCTATAGTATATTGATAAGGTTGGGTACCTTATCCTTGTAACACTATGGATACGGCCCACTTTGTAATAGTGATAAATGACTTGAACCAGGTCGTTCGTGTGGAGACATGTGAGTGGGGGTATCCTATACAATGAGTTTGTATAAGACCGGACCATGAAATAATTAATTTTTAGCTATAACACTGTTAGCTAATAGATTAATATTTCAATAGGATGACCAGGTAACTCGATCTCAATCTTGAGTGAGTTATGGACTCCTGCCTGTTAGGACCCGTCCTTTGATTTGTATGGGTGAGAGTGGCTCGAGTTGCCGACTCAATATGCCTACCATTTTGGGAACGAGATCGAGTGGGGAGCTGAAAACATAACTACACAAGATAGAATTCACTCCTTCCCGACTTCAGGGTAAGTAGATGAGTGTTCTCTTGAGTGCTGACTCCGGGACTTGAACAAGGGGTCTCACCCTCTCACTGGCCTGAGAGGGACTTCCGGTTATTGGTTGGACCATAACCGGGTTGTTCATTAGAGGATCAGTGGTACTTAAGGTACAAGATGTAACATAGGGGTAAGACGGTAATTTGACCCAACTGTGCTTACGAACACTCGTGAAGGATTTACTTACCATTAATGGTCAAAATCCATGGATGTAAAATATTCTACAGTGAGAAGAGTGCAACAATGGGTCTTTAGTGGAGCGACCGACAGTTTACGAATGTGGATTAATATGGTTAATGAGTTTAATTAATTAATCTCGTATCGTTGGAGCTTCCGATCTGTAGGTCCATTAGGTCGTCTTGCTAGCTCGTAAAGGATAGTTAAGAACAGTTAGTCTTGAAAATAATTTTCATTGTTCAAATTAGTTAAAGGGAATTAAGGTTAATTATATGAGATGCAATTAATATAATGTATGTTAATATATTACAATATAAAGTTAATTTTGAATTTGATTCAAAATTATGAGAGAGATGGATATTAGAATTTGATTATAATATAGTTGATTAATTTAAGTTTAATTGAATTAAATATGATTTAATTAAATTAATGTGATATATTAATTTGATTAAATTAAATTAGATTTAATTTAATTAAATTGATAATTCTTTTTTGTAATTAATTAAATTAGATTTAATTAATTATTATTTTAATTAAAATAAAAGGAAAAAAATGAAAAAAGGGGAAAGGAAGAAGTGGGAGGAAAGCCTCCCAAATGGTGGAAAGTGGGAGAGTGGTGAGTGGGGAAGTTACCACTCTTCCTCTTATATAAAAAGGGATGTTCTCCCCTTCCTTTACCCTTGGTTCACAGTTGTATGAGTTTCAGAAATTCTAACAAACAACCTCTCTCTAAATCTGTCGATTATTTTCTCAGTTTTAAGACGGTTCCCACAAACCGAGTACTTAATATCTAGAGGATAGCAAAGAAGACTTTGTGGTAGCGTTGGTGTCTACATTGAAGAGGTGTCTTCAAAGGTATGTATAACTAACTTCCCTTTATTCATGCTTATATGTCTTTTCTTTGTTGTAATTCTAAAACAAGATCGAAGCACATTGGTTCGCGCACTTCTGCTGCCGGATCCGATCCCTTCAGGACCATGTACTTTGATGGTGTAGCACGAAGAAATGAAGCGGGGGTAGGTGTTATCTCTATTTCACCTGAAAAACATATGTTACCCTATAGCTTCACACTTGGTGAATTGTGTTCGAACAACGCTGTGGAATATCAAGCACTCATCATAGGTCTGAAGGGATGTGATTCCCGGAGCGGAAGTGGATTTTTGTTGCTGATTTTCGGGATACAAAATCGAAATTGAAAGAGGGAAAATACAGAGGAAATTCAATACCTTTGAAGAACGTTTCTTCAACAAAATTCCCTCGAACACCACCACCGAGCCTTCCTCTGGGTATGAGATCATTCTTGTGGGAGAGTTTCTTTAGGAACGAGAGGGAAAATTTTATTGAGAGCTTGAGCAGAGAGCATCACTTTGGGAGTTCTGTGTTCTTTTGTTTTTACAGAACACTTCTGCAAATTTTCCCAGAAAAACAAGTGACGTGGGGAGTTACCCCACGTCACTTAGCTCCCCACTCCCCTGCATTAATGAGGGGAGTTAATAATTAATATTAATTAATTAATATATTAAATAATTATTAATCAAATTAATAATTAATTAATTAAATGTATTATTAAATAATTAACAATTAATTATTTAACATTTAATTAAATATCTCATATTTAATTAAACTATATTCTCTCTTGTATAACCTATAGATTTAATGTACATCTTATGTGCATTAATTTTTAACCTATAGTTTTAATATGAATCATATTCATATTAATTTTATTTGAATCTCATTCAAATAATTTCTCTCATAATATATAGTTTTAATTTAGAATTAACTATATATTATAATGTATCAATATACATATAATCCCTTAAGAAATTTGAACAGTTCAAATTCTTCCAAAAATTGATCTTCGTTTTATCCGTTATGAGCTAGCAAGGGGACCTAATGGACCTACAGATCTGAAGCTCCAACGATGCAAGATTAATCGATCAAACTGATTGACCTAGTTAATCTAGATTCGTTAACTACAGGTCATTCCACTAAAGACCCGCAGTTGCACTCTTCTCACTGCAGAATGTTTTCTTGTCCATGGATATATGACCATTAATGACGAGTCAATCCTTCACGAGTGTTCGTAACTCAAGTTGGGTCAAATTACCGTTTTACCCCTGAGTTATATCTTACTCCTTAAACTCCACTGCTCCTCTAATGAACAACCTGGTTATGGTCCAACCAATAACCGGAAGTCCCTCTCGGCCAATGAGAGGGTGGGGCCCCTTGTTCAAGTCTCGGAGTAAGCATTTAAAGGAACACTCATCTACTCCCCTAAAGTCGGGAAGGAGTTAATTCTATCTTGTGAAGTTATGTTCCCAGCTCCCCACTCGGTCTCGTCCCCAAAATGGTAGGAATGTTGAGTCGGCGACTCGGGCCATTCTCACCTATACAGATCAAAGAACGAGCCCTCACGAGCAGGAGTCCATAACTCACTCAGGATTGAGAATGAGTTGTCTGGTCATCCTAAGAAATGGCAATCTATTAGTTAACGGTGTTACATCTAAAGATTGCCTATTTCGCGGTCCGATCTTATACAAACTCATTGTATAGGATACCCCCACTCGCATGTCTCCACACGAACGACCTGGATCGAGTCGTCTGTAACCTTTACAGAGCGGGTCGTATCCATAGTGTTGCCAGGATAAGGTACCCAACCTTATCCATATACTATAGACCCTTTAGGTTATTCACGGGACATTATCCATTCATATATCAGGGGTATATCAAATATATACCCCGTATATCAACTATATACCCAGTATATATACTGTCCCGATTACATCACAAATAACCTTGGATGTTTAGTTTATTGGATTTTGGATAATGCAAACCTATGATTCAACAACAAATTTATTGAATAAAACTTTATTAAATAGACATTTGTTTTTACAAAATACAAACTACGAGTTTAGGGCAACACACCCAACAAACTCTCACTTGAACTAAACTCGAGTGGGGTGTACATTATCATAAAGTAAAGGGAAAATACAATAAACTAGGGCATACACTATACCCAATTACATTTCTCCCACTTGCCCTAGACTAACTGTACAAAGCTCGTAAACCTAGACTTTCTAGATGGCCCTCAAACACTTTAGCCGTGAGTGCCTTTGTAAAAGGATCAGCAATATTGTGCTCTGTAGCGATCTTCGTGACAATCACATCTCCTCGCTGCACTATCTCCCGTATAAGGTGGTACTTCCTTTCGATGTGTTTGCCTCTCTTATGGCTTCGAGGTTCTTTAGAATTTGCCACAGCACCACTGTTATCACAATAAAGTGTGATGGGCAAGTTCATGTTTGGAACGACGTCCAAATTTGTCAAGAACTTTCTAAGCCAAACCGCCTCTTTTGCTGCTTCACAAGCTGCAACATACTCAGCCTCCATCGTGGAGTCTGCGATGCATCCTTGTTTGATGCTTCGCCAAACTACCGCTCCTCCGTTAAGAGTGAATACTGACCCGACGTGGATTTCCTTGAATCCTTGTCTGTTTGGAAGTCAGAGTCAGTGTATCCTGTAAGGATCAAATCCTTAGCGCCATACATGAGCTTGTAGTCCCTCGTTCTCCTAAGATACTTCAGGATTCCCTTAACAGCAGTCTAGTGATCATATCCTGGGTTGGATTGGTACCTACTGACTATCCCTACCGCATAGCAAATGTCAGGCCTAGTCACAGCATAGCGTACATCAGGCTGCCCACTGCTGAAGCATAGGGTATACGTCTCATATTCTCAACTTCTTGAGGTGTCTTAGGACACTGCTCCTTAGACAGATGAATTCCATGCCTGAAGGGTAACAAACCTTTCTTGGAATTCTGCATCGAATATCGAACAAGCATCTTGTCGATATAAGCATCTTGTTAGGAGGCATTGCTTTTTGTTAAAACAAAATTAAAAAAAATCTTTCGACAAGCATTTAATGAGGATATAAAAAAAATTCATGTAGCAGAAATAATAAAGAGAAATTTCTTACTCTTTTTCGATACAAACGAGATAGAGGAATAGAGAAGATGGTAACCTCGATGATAATCCAAAGCTGCATAAAGAAGAGAAAAGTGTGAATACCAGAAGCCAGGAATTTAAGAAAAAAAAAAGAAGGAACTTTGAAGCCAACATTTTCGCTGGACTTCTACTGTGCTTCTACTAATGCACCTGAACGCTTAATTTATAGGCAAGGAGTTGGGTTTAAATCGGAAGCAAATGAAAATCCTAATTCGAATAAGATTCCTTATTCAAATCTAGGTTGCAAATTTGATTGGATTCCTAATTTAAATTTGATCCTAATCAAATCACAATTCGAATAGGATTCTTATTCAAATTCGAAATTGAAATTTGATTGGATTTCAACTCAAATCAATTCAAATCCAAATAGGATAAGTATTGCAGTTTAAATCCAAATAAAACAAGGATCCAAGTTCGAATTTTATTATCCTGGTAAAATTTTAGATTTAGGCATATTCCAAATTTTAAAGCTTTACCAAATTCGAATCTCACCATATTTCAAATTGAGCTTACGATAAAAATTCGAATTCAAACTTTATTCAACAAAATACGAACAAAGAAATCATTTTTAAATTCGAAATCTCGGTAAAATTTTAAATTCGGGCATATTCCAAATTTTATAATTTTACCAAATTGGAATCTCAATTTGACCATATTCCAAATCGAGATTGAGATAAAAATTCAAATTTAAATTTTATCTCAATTAAAATTGGTAAAATTTTCAATTTAGGCATATTCCAAATTTTAAAGTTTTACCAAATTCAAATTGGCCATATTCCAAATTGATTGGGATAAAAATTCAAATTCAAGCTTTATCCCATTCAAGTAAAAATTTGTATAATTTTTTGGGCATATTCCAAATTTTACAATTTTAATCTCAATTTGATCATATTTCAAATCGAGATTTTGGTCAAATTTAAATAATAAAATATTTTCAAAATTAATCCAGTTATGTTTGGCATAAATTTCGAAAATAGAGCATTTGTAGAACCACAAATTTTTTGCCAATCATAAACGGTCACGTCACTATCTATTTTAGTTAGGGATCAATTATATATTAACCCTAAATTAAAATTAAAGATAAATTAACAATTTGAAATATGTCACATGTCTTTCATTGGGCCTCTTGATTGAATTAATTGGCTTAATTGGATCACACGAGAATTGAGACTGAAATCAATTTGGTTCACAAATCCATTAGATGGTATTTTGATCCAAAACCCAAATTACCATGAGACCAGGCGGATTAATATTTAAATTTAAATAAATTTAAATCCACTTAAATAATTGGTTTGGGTCCAAAATTATCGTAGCCCAAATGTTTTGAAATTAAATTGGGCTCGTAACCCAAATAAAGCACAATCCATGGGTTGAGTCCAAAATCACTCAAGCCCAAAAGCCGATCAAACCTGTGGAAACCCCTATAAATAGAGGGAGTCTCCTTCATTTTGAGGGATTTAGAATTTCAGAATTGGGAGAATTTACACCAAATTGAATACCTTCTGAACACTTGAAGATTCGAAAACCAACACTTGAAGACTTTCGAAGAAACATAGAACTTCGATCTAAATTCAAGAACAAACATCTCAATCTTCACATCAAGTTCGAGAGAACGAATCGGAGGATAAAGACTAGAGATTAAATTTCATATGCGAGTGTGGGTCCTCGACGACATGACCATGAAATTATCTCATTGTCTGCAACATCTGAAACATCATCAGTTTTAGCTCAAATCTGGGTGCTTCTATTTCAAGCTCCGTAATGACTGGATTAAAGTTGTAGAATGTTGGAGCTGTGTACGCCCTGATTTCTCTATTTGTGTCGTCTGGTAATAAAACAACGTTGAGAGGGGGCACTGCTGCTTCAGGGTCAGCAGCACCAGGGTTTCCATCTACTATCTCCTCAATTCTTACATTCGGACGTAGTGGTGGATTAGGTGGATTCATTCTTGCTACAACTTGGCTCCTTCTCTGTTTTCTTCGGTTTCTATGAAATGTACGCTCTATTTCATGATCAATTATATACTCCAAGCTTTTGAAATCGTTCATACACCTATAATCACATAAAAATGTAAGAAAGAGAAAACTCGATTACCTGTCTATTGCTCAACATAAATCTCTTCTTCGAACACTCCATTTAGGAATACCGACTTCACATCCAGCTGATACACCCTCCATCCGTGCTGAGCTGACACAACCAATAGCAACCTAATATGTCCATCCTTGCAACCAGTGCAAAAGTCTCAAATAAATCAACTCCCCATACTTGTGCATACCCTTTCACCACGGCTTTAAGTTTGTTCATAGAGTCATATGGACTCAATTTGGTTTTGAAAACATATTGGACTCAGAATCACTTTCTTATTTGTAGGCTTCTCTATCCGCTCTGATGTCTTAGTTTTCTCTATCTTTCTCAGCTCCTCTTTCATTGCCTCCATCCACTCCTAATTTCTTTTAGCTTATTCATACCCCGTACGCTTCAACACAACTACACTACTTCTTTCATACACCTCATTCAGTAGTCTAGTCCCTCTAACTGGTATATCATCAACTAGTTCATCAAGATCTAGGAAGACTTCTTGTTGCTTCACCTCTGCTTCTTCTACCAAGTGCCAATAATCAATCAGAGGCGTTGCAAGCTTACCACACGTGAGGACAATGCTTAGGCACCCTATTGAAGCACCTTGACATGTACGACACGAACAAGCAAGTTAAAACACAAGGTAGAGGTGCATTAGCAGGCCAAAGACAAAGATCAAACAGCCATAGCGCTCAATGGAGCGACGTGACACTTTGAACTTCAAGTGTCCACTGCATATTAAGCCAGCACTGTGGCGCTTCCTTATAGCAACACTACACTAATGCAATATCTTTTTATAAATTTTAGGGGATGTTGGTATTGCTGAAAGAGAACACATCGAGGGATATATGGATTAGCAAATATGATGAAATTGGAGGAAAAGGGAGACAATTGAAGACTTGAGAAAAGAGATTTTCGAGGCTCGAGATTGAAACGGTTGATTTGGGATGGCAAGCGACATGATGACATTAATTTCTTCTCCTTTCCCTTAACTCATTTGATATTGCTATGAGATTTGGTTTAGAACTTCTTTGTTCAAACTAAGTTATGAGAAGCTAGATTTCTTATTCCTAATGATTGATGTAACTACATTGATTTATTATTTGTTTCTCATGATTAAAAGGATCTAATTGTTGTATATATGTCTCTATTCTATATGCTCTGGAGCGTTGATTTAATCTAGAATCGAGTTGCATAATGGAAGGAATTTTATGATCAAAAGATTTAGAAATCCTTTAATTAAAGTCATTAAGACTTGTTCATCAAAGCCTCGATGTGTTACTAAAACTAGATTAGGAGTGATCCGCCATAGTCGAAAATCCAATTTTGACGGACAAAAGTCGACAGTCAATCCGTTTTTATTTTGAAAAACCAAATAGTCAATGAGTTGGCTCATCCCATATCAAAGCAAACCAATCAGCCTGATCGATTTGTTAATTTAAAAATAAAAACTTAAATTTAAATTTATATATAAATAAATAAAAACTCCACCAATCCCCACCCATTGTTTAGCCTACTGCATTCACGTAAATCCTATTTTCTCTCTCTTTTTTTTTTCACACTTCTTCTAGTTGTTTGATATCCACATCTCATTTTCTCTCTTTTTTCTTTTTAATATTCTCATTTTGTTCTTGTAGTTCTCTCTTTCAAGTTTCATTTCTCTCCCCCTTCCTTTCTTCCGTCCTCTCTGATTCTCCCCCTCACATTTCTGCATTTCAATCACGCAGCCCAAGCACAAGTCTTCCTCTACCATCTACCAAAAACCGATCAAGACTGAACCATCAGTCGATTTGTACAAAAGTAAGAAAAACATAAGTTTCCAACTGACCGAAACTAAATGGTCAATTTTTGGCATCAGCTTTGAGCGAAACCAACACCGACCAACCAATGAACACCCTTGAGAAATATTGGTTGCTTAATTGGCAAAAGGAGTTAACTATGCTTCAAGAAAGGCAATTGAGAGCTTAAAGACATGTTTGGTTGGAATCTCGAATTTTGTTTCTTATTCACTAAATCCAATATCTAGTGAATATGCATTTGGTAGGATTTGAGAAATTCGTTTTTTAAAACTCCTTCTGCATTCTATGATCCAAATAATAGAAATTCTAAAAACAACTTTTTTATGTTGTTTTCAAATTCAGAATTTGAAATTTTAAAATGCAGAATTATATTAAAAATGATAAAATCTTTGATAAATATATTACTTCGTACTATAAACTTATTTATGTTTTTTAAAATTAATATGTAAAATATAATATATTCTAAATTATATAATGCGGTAAAATAATAATTATACAACATTCATAAGAATAATGTTAATAAATTAATCAATATAACTTTAGATTAAACTAAATATTTAGTTTGTAACTACTTCTAGTTTACCTATATATTATATATATATTACTAAATACACGATGAACAATTTTTTAAATTGAAATTCAATTATCAAATCTGCTACCAAATACATATTTGAAAATACTAAGAGCAAAAAATACAACTTTTGTTTTCATTAAATTTCTTGTTTTTAGATTTCTGTTTTCTGATTATCAAACCAACCCTAAATTTTCCAACCTATATAATTGAAAATTGTTTTGATCTTGAATTGAATATTTAATTAACCGCTTCACAAATCTAGGACCTTCCTCCTGATTTTCTCTCGGCCTTTGTTGATTATTCATTATTTTATTATCTTATATTGGTAATAATTTGATTATGAGCAATTGTATTAGTAATACTTAACTGAACTAAAAACCTAATCAAGGAGACGACACTCTTATCATTCATCATTATCTTAAAACTTGACCAAATACACTTACAATAAACAACTTTCATTGTAATAGTACTTAAACTCGGTGAACTCTCCATGTTCCGCAACACTTTAAATGCACGCCTTTTCGCCCTCTTCCGAGCAAAATTCTCCTGGACAAAGATTTGCATCAGCAACCAAAGGTCGTACTCTTAGTAAACCTAGTGTCTTCCCCATTTGAACTACTCCTTGAGAATTTTCCAAAACCGAGACAGTAAGACACATTGTCTGTATAATTAACTACACAGAATGCAATAAAATTAAGTAGAGCTAACGTTTAATAGGGCAAAGGACAATAAAGGCTTAGTCGCTACTAATTGTCTCCTCCCTATTACTATTAAATGGTCGATTCATCTAAGCTAACACTAAGGCCAATTGGTCCAAGTTTCCTACTCCATGTCTTCTTTGGACTTGACTCCCCCCAGAGGTCAGCCAACGGAAGCTTGCCTCCCAACCCTCGGCTCAACTCTAGCCTTTACACCACCATCCTCAATGGTGACTCTAATAGCACCGAAGGTACTAGTAAGGTACAACTCTCAGAATCTCCTCAAAAGCACGGCTACGAGGGTGTGAGCATCGATGGGTCGGGTCAGTTTTTAGCCAACCCCAACACCAAAAACCAACTTAGTCGGTATCCAAATCTGGAAACCGATGGTTTTTCTAAGCATCTTTGCATCGGCCGACCAACCATCAATTCGATCGGTCAGTTTGTCAAAAAACCAACACTTAGATATTAAAAAAAAATAAGATTTGAGAGGGGCGAGCACTGCGAAACAAAGAAGAAGATGACAGTGAGGGTGCGATGCGCCAGTGGAAACTGAAAAGTGAGCACTTCTTTGACCAAACCGACCGATCATGAGTCTTTCTTTTTTTTTTTTTGTAAAACCGACTCCAACCGAAGCTTTTATCAGACCGACCGACCAACGTCAGTACGATCAGTTTTGGTCTGTCGAATCGGTTTTTCAGTCTTCTATGCTCACCCTAACAACCTCTAGAGCCACCAACCTTGATTATTGTCTATTAAAACTTTGTATGAGAGAAACATTTTTATGATTTGACTTGAGTGGTGAGAAAGACTCAAATTTATACAGACCATATGAGCTCAGACTAAGCACGCAGTTTACCAAGAATACAAGGAAAATAAAGTCTTAGCAAAATTCCTAATTTAGAGCTGAATTAGTTCAGATTGATTCCTACACCTACTTTGAGAGTTCTTCATCAGCAGACCCAACTTTTACCTCAAGAAGCCTATTCTAAAGCACTTCTTCTCCATTTGAGGCCAACGCAGGATTTCCTATTCTTTGGTCATGGGTGCGTCTCAAGATTGAAGTCATGCTGTATGGTAAAAGAAAACAAGAGGTCAAGAGCACAGGCAAAATAACTCCACAAACTGAAGAGACATTTTCCCAGTTTGACAGAAAGCTCCAAGTCATGAGATTGCTCAAACAAGATTATGTGCAGATGGCTCAACTTGGTTAGTATTGTTCAATGGGCCCGACCCTCTAAACGAGCTTGCAAGATCAATTCCCTTCATTGCATCCCTCAAATTGTTGATCTACAAGCTAGCAAACATGACCACATGCTCTTTATGTCCTTATGCTTAAGTGAGCATTTAACTAAAACCTTTAAGAGCATCATGCTAGCTCTTGGACACCAAACACTTTCCTAATATCGGTAAGACTCACCTTAAATCCCGCTCGATGCACCAAAACTAAGACCTCGAGAAGCACTCTCTTGGGGGATCACTTAAGACAACAAAGCACTTCCTAAACAAATTAGGATGAGGAGGCTGCTGTTTGATCTGAGAAGAGATCTTTAAACATCGAGACCATTGAGCAATATTATGACAATCCTAGCCATCAAACTTATAGAAGTCTAAATTAGACCATAATCTACCTAAACCATTGACAATTAGTGTCAACAAAGCATTCCTTGCTTCGTCACTCCTTTGCTTGAGTTCCTGTGAAAAATATCTCAACCATGCTCTCACTACCATTCGCCATCACACATCGTTGATGAGATCAAATCAATGAACGAAGTCAACCAGGATGAAATCCAAAACAAGCGAGGTAATAGGGAAGGCTGCTTCTAACTAGGGTATGATCACTGAAAATCAAATGGCTCTAGATCGATGTATAAACCAATTAACATAGGCTCTATAAGAAGCACGTCATGATTGCAACCTTCACAAACACGAAACAGCCCTTGAATGCCCCTCAAATCTTACTATCTTCATAAATATTATAAACAAAGCATGCCATGTCTCATATAGGGCCAATTGCCACAAAATAACAATTACTGATTCAAATTACTATCTACTCGACATTGAAGTCTAATTGAGCAAGGAGTAAAGGGTAAACTATAAAAGCTATTTCTTTGTTTCAGACTCAAACCCAACCACACAGCCCATGTCAGGCTCACATGGGCAGCAAGTCTCAGCCTAGCTTCACACTCTTAAGCAAACATAGTCGGGCTCTCTTCATGCTCATCTTAAGCATCCAAGATATAGTCATCTGCTTAGCCCTGCACTAACGCAAACATAAATGCATAGGCACACCCTTACGTGCTTGCAACTGTGCTTCATCAATCCAAGCACACAACATGTTATTGCCTTTTGATCTTCCCCAAATTCAGCTTGTCACGAATCTTCGGAAATCAAGAAATGATCTTTTTGAACTCTATACAATCAAATCAAGATTCCGATCACCATTCAACTCAAACATCTAGCTCCACCTATAAAAATGCGCCCTCACCACGTTACACCTTCCATGTTCACGAGCATCCAAGTGCACAAAAATGACTCTTTTCTAAATTTGATTCATCTTATTTCATCATCAGAACCCTCAAACTTAATCGCCGCAGCCACTTCAACAAGCAACACACCACCATAAATTGAATGCTCTACTAACACATATCTCTCTTCATTGCAGGAACTTTCAATCATTTTGGTAGATTCTGACCCCTAAAAATTGCACGTATTTTTGCAGCCTTAAAAACATAAAAATTAAAAAGGACAAGATATCATTCTCGTATAAGCTCATATGGAAATGAAACATGCAACCATGCAAGAGCTGAATTTTGTTTACAGTAAACAATACATGGACAAACATTCAAGAACACTATCAATTTCAAGAGCACCAATAGCAGCAGGAAAATAAAGAAGGGATGCGACCAGTTTGGCGAATATAATCTGCTTTCTGCTCAGCTATCCCAGCTTGGCGGTTTCTCTTGGCTTCTGCTGCCGCTAGCTTTTCTTCAGCTTTGTGTCTTACTGCTGCTAGTTTGTTCATAAGCCTATCGTGTGCCTGACCTCTCATTCTCTCTATTCTGACCTGCATAAACCAAAGTAGATTGTATACATGATTTACTTTTAAAAGATTGATATTTAAGGTTTTATATTTAACTCTTTTAGCTGGAAAAATTTTAAATGCTAATTACGAATTGAGTAATCCAAACACATTACGATAGGGTTCAACTATTATTCAGTAAAGTACTAGATTGTATACATGATTCACTTTTGAAAATTTGATATTTAAGGTTTTATATTTAAGTTTCTTAGCTGGAAAATTTTTTAATGCTAATTATGAATTTGATTAATCCAGACGATACAGTTCAACTATTATTGATATCAGAAAGGTACATATCCAACGGCAGATTCAAGATCTCCCGTACTTTCCACTCTCCTAGACTCGAGCCAAAAACAAAAGTTACCTCTTCTCACCATACGTAAAGTCTCCTAATCAGAAACTACTTAGCCTTACATCACAGCTAACTGACCATACGAGTCCCACAAGTCTTAACAAATTGGCCCACAAACTTGACTCACCCCCTTTTAACCCTCCTTTTGTGATTCGGGTTAATAAAATAACCACGGTTTATTATATTATTATCTATCCAAATAAAACTGCATTAGTGTTTCAAAGCACAAGGAACACACCTTAAAGGCCACGAGCTTCTTAAACACCTTAAAGAGAGAAGCAACAAAAAGACATCGCCTGCGAGGCGCACTTAATAAAAGAATAAGTAAATATTATTTGCAACAGTTATAGGTAAAAAGAATACTCAATTTTTAAAATGTGAAAATATCAACAAAATTATTTAATATTTAAATAAAAATTAACTTAAATAATTATGAGGAAGGAGAAATAATTTGAAAATAAATTGGGATAGAAATTCTTTTTAAACTAGGGTAAAGTGCTCCAAATGCAGGTTTGTTTTTATTGGAGCAAAAATATTGCCATTTGACAATTTGCCTTGCATGCAGTTAGCATTTCTTTAATGCTGGCATCTAGCAGTTAAATTCTCCTAGGAAATGTAAGAATGAAAGAGAGAAGCTCCATCTGACTTTTCTTATGCTTCTTCGATTCGACCCTTCTCCTCCTTCCTTTTCTTCTTCATCAGACCCTTCTTTCTTCTTCTTGACACTAACTAGCACTTAACTCATTCCCCCAAAATCCCTTTACCTTTTTTTTCACATACCATAATACCACTAGGTCAACTAATGATGGTATCTCAATGGTAACTCCACGGTTAGAATAGATGATGTCATTCAAAAATAGCATCGAGTAGTCAGCGGAGGGTAACAAACCTCAACTCTCCTCATTTCGGCTTCTGTTTTTGCTTTCTGATGATTTTCCCATGCTTGAATTTTCATCTCTTCACGTTTGAACCTGTAGATCATGATCACAATTGATCAAATATTGCAAGGTAATCATATTGAAAATTCAAGTCATGGGAAAGCACTGCAAAAGTATGAAATGGCTGGAATAAATAATCTGTAGACGTATAAAAATAATGAACGCTAGCTATTGTTAATTGTGGAGTAGTTAATTTTGTGAGCCAAGGATGTGGTACATAAAATATTGTCTGGTAAATTGCCCTAGAACATGTAGTCCACTGTTTTTTTTTCAGATCATTAGATGTTAAATATTCCAATATAAGCTAAAATAACATAATAGAAGTTTAGAGTTACTCCATCAGTCAAAAATTGAACGTTGTGGCATGACTACAATTAGGGTCCGACGTCCGAGTATGTAGAGTGGTCAATTTAGCCACTAAAAATAGTTCACTGCACATGCTTATTATGTTGATGCGTTATGCTATTTCCCCAAGCCAAAGAGCGATACTGGTTCATAAAGGACTCAACTTTTTTGATGAGGACTCGGTGCCTTGACACATGGTCATGTGAAAGTATTCAGTTCATCAAGAATCATTAAGAGAAAAAATTAACTCAGTAGCTGTAATTTCAAAACTGATCAAATGAAGCACTTCAACCATACACTTCTTCCATGCAAGAGTATAGTATTTAAGATCTGGGAATGGTGATAGGAATATGAATAAAAACATATGATGAAACAGAATCCAAAGCTGAGAGTGTTTTGTGTCTCATTTTTTTTCTTTTATATAAGGCTTTATGGAGTGTGTAAAGCTTGGTAAAATTATGGAAAAGGTTACCTAGCCATATACTTGGCTTTCTCAGCCTCCTCCCATGCTGCTGCCCGTGTTTCAATCACACTTTTAGCTGGTCGTTCAGTTGCAACAGTTTTAAGTGAAGTGGAGGCATCTTTATCTTCCTCCTCCTTGCTGGCCCATGCAGCAATGTTCAGTTTCCCCAATTGTGTACCAAGAACCATTATCTCTCTTCTAGTTTTCAATTGTATCTCCTTCTCAGATAACTCTGTGTTAGAATCTACACGGTCTGCCGCTGTGGTCAGAGTCAAAGATGAAGTTGGTGCAGCTCTCCCAGGAGTCGATGGTACAGAAGAAGTTGGACTACGCATTGGTGTTGTTGCTCTCACAGGAGTACCGGTCCTGGAAGGTTCTTGACTTGCAATAGGTGTCATCTCTGTACCCATATCCCTCATTGACACAGAACGAGCTGTTGTGGGAGGAGGAATAAATGTAGTTGCAGTCTGAATGGCCAGAGTTGAATCATGTTGGCTAAGACTAACTGCAGAAGGTGTACAGAACAAATAGAATAAGTGAAGCCCAATTTTCCTAAGTACGTTTTTTCTCCTGCAAATGGGTTCACATTAAAGATTACATAAACAGCTG
Source organism: Momordica charantia (assembly GCF_013281855.1). Taxonomy (NCBI): domain Eukaryota; kingdom Viridiplantae; phylum Streptophyta; class Magnoliopsida; order Cucurbitales; family Cucurbitaceae; genus Momordica; species Momordica charantia. The sequence continues at coordinate 18,792,278 of NW_028275167.1, read as the reverse complement.
CAAACTCGCAGTGTCCAAATCAGAGTTCAAATCATTTTCCCCAGTGGATTTCATGTCAAATAAGAAAATCAGCAGTAACTATGATGGAACAGGGGATGAAGAAAAATAAGTTCCTAGCACGGAAGGTTTGGACAATTTGAAGGAAATGTACCAGCACATATGTGACATTATGATTCAAAAATCAGAGAAACTCAATTACAAAACAACCTCGTGTTTTGCATTACAATTCACCTTCTTAACCTTCCAAGTTTAAACACAAACTATTATTCTTCAGGTTCACAAAACAGAAACTTAACAAACAGACCAAGAGAAGCCACATGAGAGGAGTCCAAAATGTTCAATCTATAATTGCAAATTCAGTAGGGTAGATATATACTATAACCTGCAAAACTATGACGTATAGAAATACCAAATGAAAGGAACAACTAAAAGTTCATTTTTTGGTACTCATTTTCAACTTGAGATTCCAAGATTTAGATCATAGCATTATTTGCAAGTTTTCCTAGGATTTTTTTATTCAAGATTTAATCTGAAAAAAAATTTTGACAACATGCTAAATGCCATAACCTCTAACGTCAAGATAAATAATTTAACAATGAAGGCCAAATATTGTAAAAGGTTCGGAGGACCAGAAACCTTTAAATTACAAACATGATAGTTAAGAAATAAATCTTCACCAGCCAGTTCCAGGCTAGACTATTAAGATAACAATTAAGAAATACCGTACAACTAAAATTTTATATAAACTGCATGTTCTTACTTGCCGACTTGCCAACAGAGTTCTCAATCATCAACACAGGCTTGCCATGTGAATCTTCAACTGCGCATGGATGAGAATCCCAAGTAACAAATTTCTGGGCAATGCTTCCAATGTTAGCTTCACTACTATCAATCTGCTTTGTATCTGGTTCTTCAAAATCAACAACTTTTCTGTCTGGAACTTCAACCACCACCTTCAAAGATGGTTGTCGACTACCATGACCAATTCCTAATTTTCGTGATCCAAAAAGTTGTCCAGCCTGAGTCTGAGATTGCCCTGTTTTGGGTCTATTTGAAGTAGGACTTGCGATCCACTTCTGAGCATCATCCCACTTGGATGGTGCTGGCTTAGAGAACGGCCCCAGGGGAACTCGTGTAGACTTCTCTGACTTCTGAAACTCAAAGGTTGAATTGAGCAGTGATGAACCATCCTGCCCACTATCATAGTTACAAGTGTTGTCCTTCAACCTATGATCATTAACCATCTCCGACACCAATGAATCAGCTTTTCTTGAAGTCGAGCATTCTGGAAAGACACTGACCACATCCACATCTTTGCAAATATCAGATCCGCTACTGCCTATTAGAAACATCTCAACTTCAATAAAACAGCCAAACTCACTGGATGAGATCCAGAAGTTCAGTTTAATTCATAAACTATGAATCCTTGTAATTAGCACCTCGTAAAACAACAACAAAGTGAAGTACAAGATTTCAAAGACAATAAATCAACGTCTTTTTGTTCTAAATGAACCAATTGAAGTATATCTCTAGGAATGACTTCAAAATATTGAAAACCAGAGCATAATAGGCATTTGTTAGCTAAATGCATTCTGGACCTCTGGTTTTTCTTTTTTATATTTTCTTTCCCTTTAAGTTTTCTCTATGGATTATACCAAGACAAAAGATTTATGGAAATACTACACCTTCTCTGGCTGACTACTAAGAGGGTGAAGGACAACACAAAACCTCTACCTCTAATGGAAGCTTCATTTTCTTTCCTATTCTGGTGCCTTCTTCTCAACACCCTGTTCAATTTCTAGAAAACAAGAAATGAGCATAAAAAGGTTACCAGCTTCATCGATCTGCAGAGCTTGAGATGACAAGTTGTAAGTGGATCCAAGCTCAAGCTCCTCCTCCTCCTCCTTCCTCTTCTTCTCCAACCCAAGCAGCATATTCCTGAGCTTTCCAGGCGAAAATCCCCCGCCACCACTAGCCTGCACACACACTCCAAGTCCCGAACCAAAAAATGCCGCATCAGATAGCAGCAAAAACGCAAATATAAACAACCCAAAATGAGAATGTGACGGATCATAAGAAAAAAAAACCCAATAAACGAAACTCAGAAAACAAACATCGGAAAGAGAGAGAAAAAGGAGAGAATGAAGCGAAAACCTGAGGCTTCTGGATCCGCTCGTAGTCCATGAAACTCGTCTCGGATTCTGCAGAAGAAGAAGACAAAGGGTTTCAGCAATCCTCGAATCCTACATTGAGGTCGAGGCTGTGCGCTAATGGGTGGAGATTCCAGAGTCAAAGGTTGGAATTGGTGAAGCTTAGAAAGAGAGTCCAATCCCTTTCGCGAAGCATGTGTAGTGTACTGCTTCACTTCATCTGCACTGTACCGCTCTGCTTCCTTACGCCATTTTCGTCCTCTTCTGGTAAAACCATGGAAGGAAAAACACTTTATTCTCTCTCTCTTGCTCCCTTTTTTTCTTCTTCGTTTTTAACAGTAAATTTGAATTTGAATTTTGTTCCTGCTTTCTTCATTTGCGGCTTCACACAATCTTTAGGACATGATTACAAATCCAAATTGCTGTTTTTTTTGTATTTTAAGAAAATTTTTGAAATCCAAATCCCTGCTTCGGAATAAAATTTTGCCATTTTTTTCCATTGACTTCGACTAGACTCTGCCCTCTGGTCGCTGAATTTTATTGCGTGACTACCCTTCTTTTACCCAGATTAACATATTTAACTGATTTCGGAACAAGGCTCTAAGCATAATTGATTTGTAAAATAAGAAAGATTTGATTTTAAATTTTTCTAAATTTAATTTTTTAATTTGTCAGGTAGAATCAATCGAAATGGAAGTAATCTTCCCAATGAAAAAAGTGATTTTAGCAATGTCATTGCCGAAATTACACTCAAACATACACTTATTGTAAAAATTATTTATAAAATATTTATAGACACCGTATTAATTTATAAAATATTTATAGACACCGTATTTGATCCGGCTCGTTTATGTTAAAAAAAAATTATTATTATTATTGATACATTGATTATTGATTATTTTATTATGTTTATTGATTTAGTTTAAAATAATATAATTTATTTTATCTTAAAGTTTTAATTAAAAGTATATTATGTTTTGAAAGGAATTTGGTTATTATTATTTATTATTATTAAGATTTTTTTTTTAAAAAAAATGATTATGAAAAGGTTTTCTTCTCTCTCCTTTCTCCTCTCTTCCCTATTTTCCTGGTCAAAACCAGAGTAACGTGTCATTTCTCCACGCTCTTACTCCTCTTTCTCTAATATTAACATAAGTGACCGTTGTTCCTTTTAGTATTTAAGAGGAGAGGTAGCACACTAAAGGAGGACAAAAAAATTAGAGAGCAATGTAGCTAGAGGAAACCCATACACATAGAGAGGAGAAAAAAAATCAAATCATTCGCTTCCTTCTTTTTTTACCATCATCTTCTCTTCTTCTTCACCCACACTGACGACCTCCGACCCCGATCAACTCCGACAGTGGCGCAAATTAATTCCGACGAACCTGTTCGGATATACACTTCCTAGACCTGCAACATTCTGGGAGTCTCTGTTTAAAACTACCTAGGTGAGAAGGTGAGTTTGGAAATAGAAAAAAAGAAAACTTTGGGCTTTAAACAGAATATTTATTTAAGTGAAGAAGAGAAAACGTTTTTTCAAAACTATATTATGGGGAATGCAAGTGTTTTTTTTATTAAATAATAATAATAAGAAAAATGTTGTTTTGGAAAGAGAATTTTTTTTAATAAAGTTTTTTTTATTAAAAAGAACAAAGTTTTTTAAAAGGAATGAAAATAAAAGATTGTGAAAATTAAATTTTTATTTAAAATAGTAAGATTTGTTTTCTTCGTATGATTTTTTTTAAGATTTTGTTTTACGTTTTAAATAATATTTTTAAAAAGTAAGTAAAGATTTGTTATTTAAGTTTTGGAAAAAGTGAATAAGATCTTTTTTTTAAATAAGTTTGCTTTAAATAGTTTTTTTTTCATTATAGTTTTTTTTCTTTTTTTTCTTTTTTATCAAATTTCAAAAATAAAAGATTTGTGTCTTTAAAAGGAATCTTAGTATACATCTTTAGGTGTTGGCATAGTGGTAAGATGCTTGCTAATAAATTGCATGACTAAGATCGAGTTTGTGCTTGTGCAGATTTTTTTTTATTTTGTCATTGTTTTTTATTAAATAATTATTTTACATAAAAGTTTTTTTTTTTAAACAAATTTCAAAAATAAAAAGTTTGTATTATAAAAAAGAATTTTAAGTTATATTTTAAGGTGTTGGTATATTGGCAAGACACTTGGGTGTTAATACTCATGGCTCTAGTTCAAGTTCTTACGTGCTTTAAATTAAATTCTATTTCATTTTTTTAATCATTTTTTTAATAATTATTTCGGAAGCTCCAATGACGGAAATTGGGACTTTCCAATATTCTCAAGGTGATAATTTGTTTTTCTAATGGTCTTTGCGCCACTCATGCTTATTGGTTCATATTTTATCATAAAATATGAAGCAATAAATTTGGGACATTTAAAATCAAACACAAAAATATTTTTCTTTTTGGACCAAATATAAAAGGATCATTTTCGACAAAATATGGAATCGTTTTCGAACGGGTGTCGTAGGACGCTAACACCTTCCCTACACTCAACTGACTCTCGAACCAAAATTCTGTTTTCGTAGACCAAGTTTTTTTAAATAGGTGATCAATCACATCTTGTAGATGATTGGTGGCGACTTCAAACCCTAAACTCGGAAGAGACCCATCAGGGGATGACGTTGGCCGCTCCGCGTCGCGATGACGTTGCGACAGCATGGCTACTCCATTGGGGACCTTTAGAGAGTCAAGCCATTATTTTTGTCATTTATTATCCTATTATATTTCTTTTTTTTTCTTTCTTGTTCGCTTTGTTTTTTTTTATGTTGTATTATTAATTTGATTTGGCATCACATGCATCTCGCACAAATACACAAGCCTCCTACCTGAGCTTTACCTTTAAAATTAGATCGGAGACTGAGTAGTGTGACCTTCGTGGAATTTCGATTCTCGTGTAGGCACATGAAAGTCTCATCTCAAGTTGACCATACTGCGTAAGCGTATGGAAGATTTGGGGGCCGCTTTCCTCTAAGTTGTGTAGGCATTAACTTTACACTAATTTTAGCATCAGATTTCTGCTATTTATTTATTTGTTTGTTTAGTTTGTTTCTGTTGGTTTTAATAAAGTGATTCGTTTAAAAGAGTCTCATGCATTTACATAAGTTACTCATTTCTCACTTAATAATCGTTATTTTTTACAACAATAAAAAAAAAAGAGTTTCGCAACTTTCCCTTTTCCTTTAAATTTATTTTCTGCCAATTTTACCAAAATTGACCTAAGTCTTAAATCAATAAGATTGACAGTAAATTAAAGCATGAGTTCCAGTAAGGCTCCTACCCAAGACTGGAGAGAGCAAGACCAAGAAATTGTCCGTCAATGGTCAGAAAACATGCAGCATACTCATGGTGACGCATTATCACAGAATGTCATCATGCCAGTTCAAAATGTAACGTTTCCAGAAAATTAGTTGGATATCTTGAAACGTTTATGGGAAGCTTTAAGACCAGATAGAAAAACCCAATTCATAAAAAAGTATGGCCACATAGCGCAGCTCCTGTACGTGCGAGTCAACTTCTCAGTGTTGAGAGCATTAGTTCGACATTGGGATCCGGCCTATAAACTTTACTTTTAGCTCAATGGATATAACCCCAACTATCGAGGAATATCACACTCTTTTATAAATACCACTGCAAGAGAAAATTGAGGTTTATTCCTATGATGGTGAGTTTACGTTGAAAAGAGCAGTATTGCTGCTTGTAGAGAAGATATCTGCTGTGAGATTGAAAAACATATGAAAAGGAAGGGAGAAAACACATGCTTGCCGATAGAATATATCTTGAGTCTTCAGTAGAGATTCGTTAATGAAGAAAGGGAGCTATCGCTATTAGCTCTATGCTTATTCAACTTGGTTTTATTCTCTAAAGTTAGTGGGTACGTTGAAGAGCGGGTGGTCAAGCTATTTTTCAAGGTAGAGATGGAGGTTAATCTCGTAATTCCCATCCTTGCAGAAACCTTCCGAGCACTAAACTTTCGCAGATCGAAAGGAGTAGGGAAATTTATAGATTGTGCTCAGCTGCTATACATTTGGATCCTCAGCCATATAAATTATCCACCAGAGTTCAAGTGTCCTCAGGTCAAATTTTCAAGATCGTGAAGTAGATTACAAAATCTCATCATTGAATTCAACCAAGGGGATTGGGGTCAAATCCACCCAGGGAAGGAAGAGTGGAGCATTTTCTTTGCAGAACTAAGACCAAAAGAGTGAAGCATTTTCTTTGCAGGACTAAGACCAAAAGATTTGGAGTGGAGGGCTCGATGGATGTCAACCAAATCTATGATGTATAGGTGTGGTAAATTTCACAGTCTACCTTTATTGGGTCCATGGGGATGTGTATCTTATGCCCCATTAATGGTACTGTGCCAGATATGGGTACGTTAGTTTATCCCAGCCACACATGACTTAAGAAACTCTGAATTTGCCTATGATGTTGGGTTTTGCAAAAACAAAATTCAGGAGGTCGCAAAGGCGTGAAAGGCGATTGTCAGAATCCAAAGTGGAAATTACCACGATAATATATTTGAAGGATACGAACAGTGGCATTCAAGTAGAGGAAAAATTGTGGTTCTCCTACCAACCGACAAGGGCAAAGGGAAGCTAGAGGTTCTCACTAGGAGAATTCTTTCTGAAATGAGCCCAAATCAGTCCACTCAGCGGAAGGTTCGCAGGATAGGATACGAGCTACGAGAAAGGAACTCCACATCAGCTAAACAAAGACTACAACTAGGGTTCAATCAAACTATACCTCGAAGCATTGAGCTGGAATTACTGTTGGGTGTGTTGCCCTAAACTCGTAGTTTGTATTTTGTAAAAACAAATGTCTATTTCATAAAGTTTTATTCAATAAATTTGTTGTTGAATCATAGCTTTGCATTGTCCAAAATCCAACAAACTAAACATCCAAGGTTATTTGTGATGTAATCGGGACAATATATATACAGGGTATATAGTTGATATACGGGGTATATATTTGATATACCCCTGATATATGAATGGATAATGTCCCGTGAATAACCTAAAGGGTCTATAGTATATGGATAAGGCTGGGTATCTTATCCTGGCAACACTATGGATACGGCTCACTCTGTAAAGGTTACAGACGACTCGATCCAGGTCGTTCGTGTGGAAACATGCGAGTGGGGGTATCCTATACAATGGGTTTGTATAAGACCGGACCACGAAATAGGCAATCTTTAGATGTAACACCGTTAACTAATAGGTTGCTATTTCTTAGGATGACTAGGCAACTCATTCTCAATCCTAAGTGAGTTATGGACTCCTGCCCGTGAGGGCTCGTCCTTTGATCTGTATGGGTGAGAGTGGCCCGAGTCACCGACTCAACATTCCTACCATTTTGGGGACGAGACCGAGTAGGGAGCTGGGAACATAACTTCACAAGATGGAATTCACTCCTCTCCGACTTTAGGGGAGTAGATGAGTGTTCCCTTAAATGCTGACTCCAGGACTTGAACAAGGGGCCTCACTCTCTCATTGGCCCGAGAGGGACTTCCGGTTATTGGTCGGACCATAGCCGGGTTGTTCATTAGAGGAGCAGTGGTATTTAAGGAGAAAGATGTAACTCAGGGGTAAAACGGTAATTTGACCCAACTTGAGTTACGAACACTCGTGAAGGATTGACTCGTCATTAATGGTCGTATATCCATGGACACGAAAACATTCTGCAGTGAGAATAGTGCAACTGCGGGTCTTTAGTGGAATGACCCGTAGTTAACGAATCTAGATTAACTCGGTCAATGATTTTGACCGATTAATCTTGCATCATTGGAGCTTCGGATCTGTAGGTCCATTAGATCCCCTTGCTAGCTCATAACGGGTAAAACGAGGATCAAGTTTTTGGAAGAATTTGAATTGTTCAAATTACTTAAGGGATTATATGTATATTGATACATTATAATATATAGTTAATAATAAATTAAAACTATATATTATGAGAGAAATTATTTGAATGAGATTCAAATAAAATTAATATGAATAAGATTCATATTAAAACTATAGGTTGAAAATAACGTGCATAAGATGTACATTAGAACTATAAGTTATACGAGAGAAATGATATAGAATATGATTCTATTCATGTGATAAATAATTAAGGGTTAATTATTTATTTGATATATATATATATATATATTAATTATTAATTGGATTAATAATTAACTAATATTTATTAATTAATATGATTAATTAATTATTTATATATATATATATATATGTATTAGTTATTATATATATATTATTATATATATTTTTATTATTATATATATTATATATATATATTAATATTATTATTAATATTAACTCCCCTGCAAAATTGCAGGGGAGTGGGAGGTTTTGTGACGTGGGAACTCCCAAGCTTCTCTCTCGTTCAAGCTCTCAATCAAACTTTCCCTCTCGTTCCAAAGAATCGCTCCCACAAGCGTGTTCTCGAAACCCAAGAGGATAGCAAAGAAGGTCGTTTGGTGGTGTTCGTTGGGAAATCGTTGAAGAAACGTTCTTCAAAGGTAATGGTTTTTCCCTGTATTTCCTTCTTTCCATTTGGATTTTGTATCCCGAAAATCAGCAACGGTCCGCTTCCGCTCCGGGAATCACATCCCTTCAATTACAGCAGGCAAGAAGGGAGGTCGGTTACTAAGGGAAAGAAAACAGACTGCTAGAAGTAGAGGTTCGGAACCCTAACAGAAGAATGTACGAATAGAGCTTACAGGTAGCCTTGAAGGCGTGAGACAATCAAATATCACAACAAATGTCTTCTCTACAAACAGAAATCATGTCCCTTCGTGAAAAAGTCATTGTGTTGGAGGAGAACGAAGTACAGTTAGCTCTGTATGCGCAAGAAATTGAAAGATTAAGGGAGACTGTTTAGGCGCTTTCAAGCCGTCTCGACAAAACCCAGAATGCTGCTGACGGGTTAAGACATGATTATGCTCATATCAAGGAACAATACAACCAAGTGGGGTATGAATTAGATCATGTGAGGCACATTGTTGTGTCATAATTCAGAACATGTGCTCACCCAAGTCAGACAAGCAGCCCATAGGGTAGATGGTTTAGCTAAAGAGGCACAAGCTCTCACGTCTGCCATTGCCCCTACACAGCCGAATGGCAAAAGCACACTCAAGTTCTTGGGCAAACTTCAGCGAGATCTAGAGCATTGGGGGCAGTTTTATTGACACTCTATTTTAATGTACTTTCAATTTCATGATTTAAGAATTAGGGTTCAAATTTGACATAATTGTTGTTTTCTTGTAATCTTCATTTATTTATTTACCCAATTTATAATAAAGCCACAAACTTATTTATTTATGGTTTTCTTTCTCTTTCTTTTTGTCTCCTATTTTTCTAAAAACAAAGGGATTGTTCAAGATAGCTCGCTCACCGGCACTACATCACAGTTACCGTACCAGACACAGGGCAAGATTAATGATGGAAGATCAAAAAGCTAAGCAGGAGAAAACAAGGAAAGATATTGAGGAGTTGCACAAAAAGTTAGATGCCATGCTTCTCGCGTTGGCATCATACCATCTTGGGTATGGAGGCTGGATCGAATCTACAGGTACATGTGCCAGCTGATTATTCTAAAATAGCTTAGGCATAAGCTCAATATAAGTCATGGGGATTGGGTCAAACTGGGTCTGTTTACGTGCCCCTCTATTAGTCTATTGTCCTTGAGTATAGAATTTATTATGCTGCTGAACCCTAGGTTGGAAATTTTGACTGGCCGAGGGTCGAAAATTTTGAGTAATGTGAAGTTGCATTATTCACAAATGGTTGATTATACCCGTATGACGTTGGGTAATAATACGAAATGTATCGCGGTGTCCGACCGTACGGTTGTTGTTTCCAAGAGTGTCGGTCTACTCCCACCATTTGCACCTCACCTTCCTTCTTCTTGGAATGACTTGCCTTCTTTGTGGCTAATGACTTCTCGGCAGTACTAGTTATCCGCCCGTGTTTGATATCGTATTCAATCCTTTTTCCGATGGTCATAATATCAGAGAAATTTGTGGAAGCGCTTCCTATCATCCGATCATAGAAAGAATGTTTTAGGGTATTGATGAACATGGCAGATAGCTCCTTATCTGTTAAAGGAGGTTGGACTTGAGCTGTCGTGTCCCTCCACCTTTGAGCATACTCATTAAAGCTCTCTGTATTCTTCTTCTTCATCCTCTGTAAATCTAAGCAATCTGGAGTCATGTCTATGTTATGCTTATATTGTTTTAGGAAGGAGTCGGACAGATTCTTCCACTAGCCAACATGAGAGCTATTCAACTGCATGTACCAACGAGAGGTCGGACCAAATAAACTATCTTGAAAGCAGTGTATCAACAATTTGTCATTTTGTACGTACGCTGTCATCTTCCTACAGTACATTATAAGATGATTCTTAGGACAAGAAGAACCATCGTACTTCTTAAACTCTGGCACCTTGAATTTTGGAGGGATGACTAATCCAAACACCAAGCACAATTGTGAGACATCGATGTTGCCAAAAACATCCGTCTCCTCTACTGCTCTTAATCTTTCCTCCAGAACTTCAAACTTCTCGTTACTGGGGGCACTTTGTCCAACTGGGTTTGTCTTGGCTAGAAGACCACCTAGATTAAGGACTGTAGGGGGTGACATCATTTGCTCGTGCTCTCGAAAAATGATGTTGGTTGGGATTTGCTGAGCTCCCTTGACAAAGGGATGCAGATACTGACCAACCAGGATGTCATATAGAGGGTTATATGTTGTATATTGTGGCATGAAACCCTCTGCCACTAGCCTAAGAGGTGGACCGTACCCAGGTGGATAAGGCGGGGTTTTTATCGGCTCATGGATGGGGTTGCTAGATGTAGTAGGATCCGCAGCCGCTTTGCCTTTTTGGCAAATGCTCGTTGTGACTATCACGCAGGAGCCATAGGGCATTCAACAGAGAACTGCACTTCATTGAAATATAGAGTTCAAGCTTTGATCAAGGCAGGTTAGTTGAACTTTAAAAAAGAAAATGGGCCTGATGTAAGTAAGAATCCGCTGCCGAATCATCAGAATGTCCAAATAAATGCAATCGAATGCTAAGGGATCGAGTCGAAGAGTAAGGTTGCCGATATTACAACCCGTATGGAGGAGCTATTTGAAATTCTTTTGGGTGGTGGATATGTATTAGTGGAGTACTTATGCCAAAACCTCGAGTATAAAGGGTATGATGAAAGTCTGACGTGCCCGTTCCATGCTAGGACGAAAGGACACTCTTTAGAGCAATGCAACCATTTTCAAAAGAGAGTTCAAGAGTTGTTAGACTCAAAAGTCCTTACTGTTACAAAATCTCACCTAAAGAAAGGATAAATGTCGTGGAAGATATCTTGGTTGCTGAGGGCTTAAGTGATTCTCTTAAGCCAAAACCTCTCACCATCTTTTACCGTGAAAAGCCAGATGCACCCAACTGCAGTCGGAAACCAATCACTATCACGGTTTCAGCTCCTTTCGAGTATCAAAGTTCCAAAGCAATGCCTTGGAGATATGAGTGCAAGGTAATTGTAGGGCAAAAGGTATCATCTCCTCCACTCTCAATTGACAATATCACCGAAGTAGGAGGTTTGACACGAACTGGGAGATGTTATACACCGGATAGCTTGCTAAAGCGCATGAGTGAGCCCGCTAGTGAAAAGAATAAAGAGAAAGCAAGTGAGAATAAGAAGGAGAAGGTAAAGGAAGATAAGAAAGGGAAGGGCAAACTCAATGAGGATATTTATGATGAACTGGTGGAGGCAATTGTTGTAAAGGATGCGAGTCCTAAACAACCCGTGTTCGAGGAAGAGACTCAAGAGTTTCTAAAGCTAGTGAAGCAAAGTGAATATAAAGTTATTGAACAATTAGGTCGAACACCCGCAAAGATCTCTATATTATCTTTACTATTATCCTCTGAAGCGCAACGAAATACACTGTTAAAGGCCTTGAAGCAGGCTTTCGTTTCACAAGACATCACAGTAGATAATTTGAGCAACGTTGTGGGGAATATAATGGCATCTAGCTCCATCACTTTTACAGATGAGGAGATACCACCAGAGGGTACAAGACATACCAAAGCTCTCCACATCTTAATTAAGTGTAAAAACTTCCTAATAGCAAAAGTTCTTGTGGACAATGGATATTCTTTAAACATAATGCCAAGATCCACGTTAGAGAAGTTATCGATTGATATGTCCCATATGAGACCTAGTACTGTGATAGTAAGAGCTTTCGATGGAGCTCGCAGGCGCTGTTGTTGGGGATATTGAGATCCTGATCAAGATAGGTCCTTGCACCTTTGACATAACATTTGAGGTTATGGACATTACATTAGCTTATAGTTTTTTGTTGGGGCGACCTTGGATACATTCGGCAGGGGCAGTTCCGTCTACTCTACATTAGAAAATTAAATTTGCGGTTGACAAAAAGTTGGTGATCATATCGGGACAAAAAGACATTCTAGTCTCAAGGCTTGCTTCGATGCCATATGTTGAAGCAACAGAAGAAGCTTTTGAGTCTTCATTCCAATCATTCGAGATTACAAATGCTACAACTTTACATAGGAAGTTTGGAAGACCTAAGCCACGACTTTTAGAGGCCGCCTTTAAAGGAGACAATGGGAGTTTAGACAAGCTACTGAGGATGGCTAAAAATACAAGGAGGTTAGGGCTAGGGTATAAGCTAATTAGAGGTGACATCACCAGAGTGCAGAACCGTGAAAAAACAAAATGTCTAGTAAGATTCGAGATTAGGGAGCATGATTACCCAAGGAGGGCTGTTTCACCTCTCAGCCACTCTTTCAGAAGTGCCGACATAATCCATCAGGAGTACGATGAGAGTTCTACAGTGGCAGCAGTGACAGAAGAAAGAGAGCAAGCCGGACCTTTTATCTTCCCGTGCCCAGACGGTTTCTAGCTGAGCAATTGGAGTGTGTTAGAGCTACCATCTTTTATAAATAATAAGTCAAAGTAATTGTTTTTTCCCCTCATTTTCTTAATTAATAAATTAATATTCTATTCCCCTATGTATTCTATCCAGATGTATCATTTGTCTATAATTCTTCCACATCAATAAAGTTTAAATTCATTCACTTTGTTTCTTTCCTTTGTTATTTCTCTGGGCCAATTTATTCATTTGTTTCATTTTCCTTTCTTTTCTCCCTTATTATATCTTAAGCAGTAATACTGAGATTAATGTGATAATGATTCGAAATACAAGCTCGATACACCTATATACAACGTTGAGTCTGGTGAGGAAATGAATGATGAGCCCTCTGCTGAGTTATTAAGAATGTTAGAAGAAGAAGAAAAGATGTTAGGACCCCATGAAGAATTAACGGAGACAATTAACTTGGGATCACAAGCCGAAGCCAAAGAGGTTAAAATAGGCACTAATATGTCTTAAGAGAGTCGCAAAAAGTTGATAGAGTTACTTCATGAATATGTTGATATTTTTGCTTGGTCCTATCAAGATATTCCTGGTTTAGATACAGACATCGTAGTGCACAATTTGCCCATCAACCTAGAGTTCAAGCCGGTGAGGCAGAAGTTACGGAAAATGAGGTCGGATATGTTGATCAAGATGAAAGATGAAGCAAGGAAGCAAATTGATGCAGTATTCCTTACAGTATCTAATTACCCTAAGTGGGTGGCAAACATTGTCCCTATACCAAAGAAAAATGGACAAGTAAGAATGTGTGTGGATTATAGAGACTTGAATCGTGCAAGTCCAAAAGACAACTTCCCGCTTCCTCATATCGATGTGCTGGTTGATAATACTGCTGAGTTCTCAACCTTCTCCTTTATGGATGGGTTCTCAGGCTACAATCAAATCAAGATGGCACCTGAAGATCACGAAAAAACCACATTCAATATGCTATGGGGAACTTTTTGCTACAAAGTTATGCCATTTGGGCTAAAAAACGTTGGGCAACCTACCAGCGTGCCATGGTTACTCTCTTTCATGACTTGATGCACAAAGAAATTGAAGTTTACGTGGATGATATGATTGCCAAGTCAAAACAGGGTGAGGAGCACACAACTGTTTTAAGGAAGCTGTTTGATCGATTGAGGAAGTTCAAATTGAAACTCAATCCCAACAAATGCATATTTGGGGCAACCACTCCTGGGTTTTGTAGTAAGCCAAGAAGGCATTAAAATTGACCCGGATAAAGTCAAAGCAATCTTAGAGATGCCACCTCCACAGACGCAGAAAGAAGTCAGAGGATTTCTAGGACGTCTCAACTACATCGCAAGGATCATATCTCACTTAACAGTAACTTGCGAACCCATCTTTAAATTGCTCCGCAAGAACAACGATGGGGTATGGAGTAAAGATTGTCAAGTAGCATTTGATAAGATTAAGTAGTATTTGCAAGACCCTCCATTTCTTATGCCACCAACTCTAGGACGACCTCTTATTTTATATCTCGCAGTGACTGAAAACTCAATGGGATGTGTACTGGGGCAACATGATGATTCAGGCAAGAAAGAACAAGCTATATATTATTTAAGTAAGAAGTTCACCGATTGTGAGACTAGATACTATTAAGTAGAAAAAACTTGTTGTGCTCTAGCTTGGGCTGTCCGACGTCTAAGACAATACATGTTGTATTATACCACATGACTCATTTCAAAGATGGACCCCTTAAAGTACATTTTTGATAAGTCGTCTCTCTTGGGTCGAATTGCAAGGTGGTAAGGTCTCTTGTCCGAATATGATGTTATCTATGTGACTCAAAAGTGCTTTGGCCGACTACCTAGCTCAACAACTTATAAATGACTACGTATCGGTGAAGTTCGATTTTCCAGATGATTATATCTCCACCATAACCACAAGTGAGGAAAGTTTAGACCCACAAACTTGGACCATGATGTTTGATGGTGCCTCTAACAAGTTAGGTCATGGGATAGGGGCTATTTTGATATCACCCAAAGGGGAACTATACTCTCTTACCGCTAGATTATGTTTTGACTGCACACATAATATGGTCGAGTATGAAGCATGCTCGATGGGCGTTCAAGTTGCTATTGATATGAAAGTTAAGAAACTTAAAGTTTTTGGGGATTCTATGCTAGTAATTCATCAGCTAAGAGGAGAACGGCAAACAAGAGACGCTAAGTTGTTGCCTTACAAACAACTCATAACAGAATTGTCACAAGAATTTGATCAAATCTCATTGGATTATTTGCCAAGAGAAAATAATCAAGTCGCAAATGCATTGGCCACATTAGCAGTGATGTTCAATTTAGAACTCAATGAGGATGTCCGTCTGATTAAAGTTGGGAGGAGAGATGTTCCAGCTTCTTGTATGAGCATTGAGGAAGAACCTAACGGTAACCCCTGGTTTCATGACATCAAGCAACATATCAAGAGTAAAGAATATCCACCAAATGCTTCAGAAAATGATAAGCGCACCCTCCGCAAGTTGGCAACGAAGTTTTTCTTAAACGAAGAAATAATGTACGAGAGAAACCATGACATGGTTCTCCTAAGGTGCGTCGAAGGAAGAGAGGCCAATAGGATTATGGAGGAAATTCATGAAGGAATTTGTGGCACTCATGCAAATGGGCACATGATGGCTAGACAAATTTTAAGAGCTGGCTATTACTGGCTTACTATAAAGACAAATTGTATTAAATATGCAAGAAAATGTCACAAATGTCAAATTTACTCGGACAAGACTCATGCTCCTGCTTCTCATTTGCATACTTTGACAGCCCCTTGGCCTTTCTCTATGTGGGGGCATGGATGTGATAGGACCTATCGAACCTAAAGCATCAAATGGGTACCGATTCATTTTGGTAGCAATAGATTATTTTACTAAGTAGGTAGAAGCAGCTTCTTACCGAGATATGACAAAAGGAGTTGTAGTCAAATTCATCAAGAAAGAAATTATTTGCCGTTATGGTATTCCTGAAAGCATAATTTCCGATAATTCAAGGAATTTGAACAACAAATTGATGAGTGAGCTCTGTGAGCAGTTTAAGATCAAGTATCTCAACTCAACCCTTTATCGACCTAAGATGAATGGTACAGTGGAAGCCGCCAACAAAAACATAAAAAAAAATAATTGAAAAGATGACTGTAACTTACAGAGATTGGCATGAAATGCTTCTGTTTGCGTTACATGGTTATCGCACCTCAGTCCGTACTTCAACTGGGGCAACGCCATTTTCATTAGTTTATAGTATGGAATCTGTTCTCCCCGTTGAAGTAGAAATTTCATCATTGAGAGTTATCATAGAAGCTAAGTTACAAGAGGCTGAGTGGGTCCAAAGGCGTTATGAGCAGCTAAATTTTGTAGAACAAAAGAAGTTGACGGCATTATGCAAAGGACAACTTTCTCAAATAAGAATGATGAAAGCCTATGACAAGAAGGTGCACCTTAGAAGGTTTTGAGATGGAGATTTAGTTCTAAAAAGAATTCTCCCATTATAGAAAGATCATCGAGGCAAATGGACCCCGAATTATGAAAGACCATTTGTGGTGAAAAAGGCTTTCTCTTGAGGAGCACTAGTTCTGGCTAACATGGATGGCAGCGAGTTTTTAAATCCAGTCAATTCAGATCATGTTCGAAAGTATTATGCATAATTTCTCGTATATCTCGAAAATTTCACATTGATCTCAGTATTTCACTTGAAAGACATTTTGTGTATTCATTTTCTATTATAGCCTACAAATTTAACAACATTTTTGAGATATGTGTCCTTGTCATAATTGAAAATCTCATTTATAAATTATGTTCTCTATTCGTCTCTTTATTTATAAATGATGGTAATGGCTTACATTCACGTTCTCCAAGGTCACTTGTTTCTCCAAGGTCACTTGTTGCTTGAAATCAAACGTAAGGGCACAGGAAGCCTAAAAATAGGGACATTTGTTCTCTGGAATATTGGGGCAAATATGTCATTACAAAGTCATCAGGGGCAAAGTCGTCGTCTCATTTGTTCTGGCTACTCTCGATCCAATTAAAAGGATTTTTGAAGGAAAACGAAATGCAATGATCGGGCTATCTGAACAATCCCAAGTTTTTATAAAAGCAAGTGATTTCACTCTATTTTGGCATCCAAGAAAAATTTTCCTGTTATCATTATGCGTCAAACGCACATTTCATGCATCATTTCATGCATTTTCCTTAAAGAAGTCTCCAAAAAGCCCTATGGTAGAGAATTTCATGACGGTTCATTCTTGCTCAAGCAAGCTTGTTTAGTTTTCGTTGGTTAAATCGAACCTGATCAAAGATCATGGTCGAAGCCTGTGTCAAGCCAGGTCCGTTGGTTAAATTGAACCCGATCAAAGATCGTGGTCGAAGCCTATCTCAAGCCAGGTCCGTTGCATTTTAGTTTTTCTTTGGTTAAATCGAACCCGATCAAAGATCATGGTCGAAGCCTGTGTCAAGCCAGGTCCGTTGCCTTATAGTTTTCTGTTGGTTAAATCGAACCCGATCAAAGATTATGGTCGAAGCATGTGTCAACCCAGATCCATTGTCTTTATTTTGAGCGGATGAATATGAAATTCGTTTTCCTTTTTTTAGGATATGTAAAATAATAATTCTTTTGTTTACTCAATTATAAAATAAAAAATGGTACTTTTTTTCTTGTTCAAAGAATAAAAATAAATACAAGGGTTGACCTTTCTTTTTCATATCTTTGTTTTATCATTTTCGGAATGAGGAGATTGTGTCAAGCCAGGTCCATTGCCCCTGTTGGTTAAATCGAACCCGATCAAAGATTGTGGTCGAAGCTTGTGTCAAGCTAGGTCCATTGCCTTTTAGTTTTCTGTTGGTTAAATCAATCCTGATCAAAGATCATGGTCGAAGCCTGTGTCAAGCTAAGTCTGTTGCCTTTTATTTTTCCGTTGGTTAAATCAAACCCGATCTAAGATCATGGTTGAAACCTGTGTCAAGCTAGGTTTGTTGCCTTTTATTTTCGCGTTGGTTAAATTGAACCCGATCAGAGATTGTGGTCGAAGCTTGTGTCAAGCCAGGTCCGTTACCTTTTAGTTTTCTGTCGGTTAAATCGAAACCGATCAAAGATCGTGGTCAAAGCCTATGTCAAGCCACGTTCGTTGCCTTTTATTTTCCCGTTGGTTAAATCGAACCCGATCTAAGATCGTGGTCGAAGCCTGTGTCAAGCCAAGTCTGTTGCCTTTTATTTTCTTATTGTTTAAATCGAACGCGATCAAAGATCGTGGTCGAAGCCTCTCAAGCAAGGTCCGTCATTCTAGCCCTCTTTAAATAAAAATCTCGCCTTCCAAGTACTTTGTCTTTTGCCTTTGTCTATCCTTTTAGTTCTGCAAGGATATACAAAGGGAGCAAGCTGTAGACACCAAATTTGGTCCAACTCGTTTTTATTAAAAAAAAAATTATAATTATTATTGATATATTGATTATTGATTATTTTATTATGTTTATTGATTTAGTTTAAAATAACATAATTTACTTTATCATAAGTTTTAATTTAAAGTAGATTATGTTTTGAAAGGAATTTGGTTATTATTATTAAGATTTAAAAAAAAAAGGGATTATGAAAAGATTTTCTTCCCTCTCTCTCTTTTCTTCTCATTCCCTATTTTTCTGGTCAAAACCACTCTAACGTGTCATTTATTCACGCTCTTCCTCCTTCTTTCTCTAATATTAGCATAAGTAACCGTTGTTCCTTTACCATTTAAGAGGGGAGATAGCACACCAAAGGAGGACAAAAAAATCAGAGAGAGCGATGTAGCAAGAGGAAACCCATACACACAGAGGAGAAAAAAATCAAATCATTCACTTCCTTCTTTTTTTTACCATCATATTCTCTTCTTCTTCACCCACACCGGCAACCTCCGACCACGATCAACTCCAGCAGTGGTGCAAATTAATTCCGACAAACCCATTCGGATATACACCTCCTCGACCCGCAACATTCTGGGAACCTCTGTTTAAAACTACCTAGGTGAGAAGGTGAGTTCGGAAATAGAAAAAAAAAAGGAAACTTTTGACTTTAAATAGAATATTTCTTTAAGAGAAAACGTTTTTTCAAAACTATACTATGGGGAATGCAAGTGTTTTTTTTATTAAATAATAATAATAAGAAAAACGTTGTTTTGGAAAGAGAGTTCTTTTTTTAATAAAGTTTTTTTTATTAAAAAGAATAAAGTTTTTTGAAAGGAAAGAAAATAAAAGATTGTGAAAAATTAAATTTTTATTTAAAATAGCAAGATTTGTTTTCTTCCTCCCTTTCAAGTATTTTCAAGTATGATTTTTTTTAAGATTTTGTTTTACGTTTTAAATAATATTTTTAAAAGGTAACTAAAGATTTGTTATTTAAGTTTTGGAAGGAGTGAATAAGATCTGTTTTTTTTAAATAAATTTACTTTAAATAGTTTTTTTTTAATTTTCGTTATAGTTTTTTTCTTTTTTTTTTATCAAATTTCAAAAATAAAATATTTGTGACTTTAAAAGGAATCTTTATATACATGTTTAGGTGTTGACATAATGTTAAGATGATTGGTAATAAAATTGCATGACTTAAGTTCGAGTTTGTGCTTATGCAATTTTTTTTTATTTTGTCATTGTTTTTTATTAAATAATTAATTTACATAAAAGGTTTTTTTTAAATGCAAAAATATTCTTTCCAATTTTTTCAAACAAATTTAAAAAATAAAAAATTTGTATTATAAAAAAGAATTTTAACAAGGCACTTGGCTGTTAATACTCATGACTCTAGTTTCAGTCCCTGCGTTCCTCAAATTAAATTCTATTTCATTTTTTTAATCATTTTTTTAAATAATTATTTCGGAAGCTCCAATGACGGAAATTGGGATTTTCCAATATTCTAGAGGTGATAATTTGTTTTTCTAATGGTCTTTGCACCACTCATGCTTATTGGTTCATATTTTATCGTAAAATATGAACCAATAAATTTGGGACATTTAAAATCAAACACAAAAATATTTTTCTTTTTGGACCAAATATAATAGAATAATTTTTGACAAAATATGGTATCGTTTTTGAACGGGTGTCGTAGGGCGCTAACACCTCCCTACGCTCAACCGACCCCTGAACCAAAATTCTGTTTTCGTAGACCAAGTTTTTTTAAATAGGTGACCAATTACACCTTATAGATAATTGGTGACCAAGTTTTTTTAAATAAATGACCAATCAAGGTCCTTGTAGATAATTGGTGGCGACTCCAAACCATAATCTAGAAAGAGATTCGTAGGGATAACGTTGGCCGCTCCGCGTCGCGATGACGTTGCGACAGTACCTATTACTATTTTTAGGATAACTTTTTTATTCTTTTAGGATGAACTTACTCAATAAATTTTTTTAAAAAAATTATAATTTAATTTAAAATTAATTCTAATTTAAACAACTTGAACAAGTAACATAAAATTAACTGTAGATCTACAGTAGTTTCAACTCATTTAATTAAATGGCAATCAATTTAAGTTATGAAAACTAATTAAGTGAGATGAAATTAAGTATTGTATTGCACTACTGGTCTATCGTTCTATTTGTGCGGGTTCAAGCCTTCTACCGATCCTTTTTTGTAGGTTTAAGATCCAATATTTACCGATCTTTTTATTGGTTCAAGATCAAACAATTATGATCATTTTGATTCATCCATCAAACCATTACTCATTCAATTCTCACCCCACCTTAACACGTAATTCTAATAATATAAAATAGATTTAAAATCCACAAACTAAAAAAGCACTCTCACAATGGTAGATCGGCAAGTTATACGCTCACAAAAATAAAAATAATCAAATTTGTTGTGCTTGAGAGAAATTTTTAAGCAATAGAGATATAAGAGTTGGAGGAATGGTGATTGAAAAAGATGATTTTTGAGAAGGGTTTTAAAGGGTACTAAAAAAATATATAAAAAAAATAAAAGAAAAGGTTTAAAGGTGCTTAAGTTGAGAGTAAAATATGATCGGTTAGATTTAGATCCTTTAATCCAAAGGTGAATTTTTTTCCTTTTTTTTCAGTAAGTTTGAAACAAACCAAAGATGAAGTTTAAATGAGATTTTTTATATAAATAATGTTATTTTGAAAACTAATGACATAAATAATGTAATTTAGAAATTATTTTCATAAATAGGAGAGTGAAATGTAGTGAATAGTTGTGATTTCTGTCCGAAGTCACAACCATTGATCACACTTTCTACTTGAAATTACAATCGATGGCTACAATTTTTGTGTGACGTGGTTTACAACTCGGCCAATGCATGGAATTCTTTTTGGATATATACATTTTCATTACAAAAAAAATTAAAAATCACTTGGAGGTGTAGTGGTTGGCAAATATACAAGTAATTTTGTGTTCTTGGAATTGATTCTCGCCTCTCTTCCTTCGATTTTTTTTTATTATTTCAATTTATTTTATTATAAAAATATCTCAATTTCAATGAGTATTCTTTAAAATAATTTTATTCTCCAATTTTTTAATTTCTTTATTATAAATATATCTCAATTTCAATTAGAATTTTTTGAGTAATTTTCTTCTCCATATAACTACCCCTAAATAGCCAAAATACTAATAAAATAAATAATATTTTATAGATAAAATAAATAAAAAAGACTACACAGATAAATATATAAATATTTTAAATGAAAATCTCGTACACTGTGTCACAATCATACTAGTAGAGGGTAGGTTGTGACGCCCACATAGTAGACAAGTGGTGGCAACACTTACGTGTCGCCCATTGTGCCATATTAAGGGCTGAGAGTGAAGTATCATGATGCGACTAAAGAAGATGGTGCATCACCTATCACACTCCAAGGATGTGCACAAGAATGTTAGAAGAAGGCATACGAATAATGCAAGGCGAAGGTGATGTCAGTAGTGCCAGTGACAAGCTCAGTGGGGGGCCAGTTGGAGCCCCGGGCCATGACCCTAGAAGTCGAGGCTCAATCAAGAGTTTGGATGAGTGGCTTTAGAGTTAGATGCATATTAGTGAGATATGTAAGCACACCAAATTTTGTGTCGATCGGAGTTTAGACATGCACTCTTTGTTGGCACTCGTCACTTTGCACGTACACACCTTAGATTGCCTTAGAATGTATGGTGTTGGCTGTCCACCACCCCTGAGCCATGTCAAGACCTAAGCGAGCCACCTCATGGCACATGTGTGTGTCATGGTGAGCGTCTGCAAGACAAGTGTCTTGGGCGACTTTCATTGAGAATAGGAAACTCAAGGACAGTGTCGGGCGGCACGAGTGTGCCGGCATTGCACCCCAATCCATGTGTCGGAGGTTGCACCACAGGACCGTTATACCGGACAGTATGCTCGAGTGAGATGGCACGGGCGCAAGAGTCGTCATGCCTCGATAGTGTCCGGATGATGGATGTCCGGAAGGCCCCGATCATAAATACGAACTCATTGGTCGATTCTCGGTAAATATGCTCGAGCGAGTAGCAAAGCCCGATGATATCTCGAGGCTCGAGGTGGCAGCCTACAGTATCGGTGGGTACCCGGTAAGTGAGAAAAAGCTAGTCTTTGCCCGATAAGCAGCAAGACTCATCCAGGTTGCTAAGTTTAGTCATTCCTTGTCAGGATCTCAACAGGAATCATCCCGACAGTACTCGGTAAGGCCATTTAGCTCGTTTTTGACTATTTTCTCGGTAGGAATGGTCTTAGAGGCATCTGATCTCGATAAGCTAGTTTGACATAGTTAAGCGGCAGGATTCTCCTAGTAGTACCTGGTTGGCGTTTTAAGCTTGTTTTAACCACGTTAAAGGTCAGAACTCATCCGGTAAGGTCCTGGCTCATTGTAGGAGCAAGACGGCAGAGTGGCCGAGAACCAAAGATGGTTAGAAATTAGTTGCGACGTCGAGTTTAGAGGACCTTGGCCTAACGTAGAGGCAAGGTAGAGCCTTGGGGCTTGGCCTAGAGTAGAGGCAAGCCGGTTTGAGTTGCGATAGAGTTGAAATGTACGTACAGGCGACGTGCATTGCCGAGACAAATCAGAATTCCGCATACAAGTGAAGCTTGGTCGAGGAACAAAGAACCTCGTCTAAGGTCCAATGAAGCCACGAAGGGTGCGAAAAGTGTATTGGGGATAGAGTTCCCTGTAAGACTGGCCATGATCGAGCTTAGATCATGGTGCCGTGCGGTCGTAAAAAGATATGACTGTAACATATTGTACGCGACTTTTCATAAATGGAAATTGATGCTGACTCATCCCCCAATATTCATCTCATCTATGACATGTTGGTACATAAATCGCATCCATTGTACGCGATTTTTTACTTTAACTAACACCTGACCTATTTTTATCAATAGTTTGGATATCTAACTTAATTTTGTAATTACTTTTAAATCTATATTATTTTTGTAATTTATTTTTTAAATTACATTTTTCTAAACTTAACTAGTTTAAATGCGGGGATAATCCTTTCAAAAAAAATGTGGAGATAATAGAATTTTTTTTTAATACGGAGACAATGGAATTAAAAAGAAGAATTAAAGTCTAAAAAATGTGGAGCATAAAGGCTATATTAGTGCTGATATCATCTTTTTTTTTTCTTAATCATAACTTTCCGATTTGACATTCGATTTGAGGATAGGCGCTAGAATTGTCATTCGAAACTCTACACTAGGAATGAGAATTACTAAAATCATTACTAAATAAAATTTGTTAACCTCAAAATATATGGCACGGGGATTTCAAAAAATATATATATGGTATGATCGAAGCTAATGATCTCTCTCCTTCGCTTTTTATCATGACAAACCACTCCAAAAAGAATAGTTTCAAAATGACATTAACAACTTCTCAAAGTGACATGTATGCAGTAACATTATAAAAACAATAATAAAAAAACGAGTTGTATTTCATGTTTTCAATCTTTTCGAACATGTGGTTCGTAGCAGATTTGAAAATTAAATCTCAATTTAAAAATATTGTGATTAGTAATATATTTTTAGTTCAACTTAAAATATTATTAATTAATTTATTAATATATATGTTATAAATGTTGTACAATTGTTATTTTACGATATTATTTAATCTATAATATATTATGTTTTACAAGTTCAAATTTGAATAGAGACAAAAATGAACCTATAAAATGTAATATTGTTTTTACCAATTTTTTTTAATCTTTTTTAATGTAATTTTGCACCATAACATTTCAATTTAAAATATATTTAAAAAACACTAAAAACATTAAAAAAAAATGTTGTTTTCAAATTTCCGCTGACTAGAATTCATACCAAAGATCTTAAATGTCTCAATCAATATCAATCACGTTAATCAATATATTTTTCTTAACAAATTCCCTCACTTTTACTTATCAAGATAATAATTTTAAGCATAAGCTCTCCTTAAAATAATAGTCAAATAATAATTAACTATAAGATAATTTAAGATTTCCTAATGAATAATTTCAACTAATTTTGAGAAAGATAGTATCAAGAAATTTGTGTCCAAAAAAAGGAAAGTAAATGTAGTAAAATCCATAATTCATCAAAACATAGAATCAATGAATATTTTCCTTAATTATAAACAAGATCCAATATAAAGAAAATTGAGAGATAATAGCTCACTGAATAATTGAGACATAAAAAGATGTGATACGAGGGATAAGAAAAAACACATCAAATTATTAAAAACCAAACACTTTCAGCAATACAATAAAATCACAAATAAACAAGTCAAGAAATATAACAAATAATTAATCCGTAATTAAGCCAACAAAATTTTTCATTTTCAAGAGGGATTGCTCCCCTAAAAATAAGCCTACTAAAAAAATAAGATCAAGAAATTTAAAAAAAGAAAAAAAAAATAGAGCTTAATTCTAAACACTTTTTTAATAACTCAATTAATTATAGTACGTTAAGATAATGATATTCCAATTAAGTAAATGAATTTAAAACACATCAATCATAATAGTCAAAGTCGAGGTGATAAACTCCACACGAAACAATCTCATAAAAATTAAAATGCAAACATTTAAGAAACACAAGATACCAATTAGAAAAATACAGAACTCAAAAAAAAATTAGGCACTTTAACACCAAAATAATATCACAATATATACCTTAATGATAAGAATCGAGTTGAAGAATAGGCAGAGTTGAAAACAAAATAAAAATATATCGATCACAAAAATAAAACTCCAAGAATTTAGGAACGATATTAGAATTATTGCTCGATTATAAGATAATTAAATTCAAATGATTCAAGCACGATATCAAAATTTATTCCAAGCAAAGAAATGATAATTTTATACCAGATATATCATGTCATATGTTAAAAAGAGATCGATATGTCAAAGCGAGCATAACTCAAAGGTAATTAGCATATACCTCAAATCAAGACATTGTAAGTTCGAATCTCCTCCCCAACATGCTGTACTTAAAAAAAATGACCGATATGAGAGATAAAATGAGGTACATCAACATAACACAATATTAAATTTATGAGGTTTTTAGTGAGGTGAGAAAAGGTAATAAAATAGGATTTCATGGAATTATTTTTTCTTGTTCTCCCATACATACTTACCATCATATTTATAATAACATAATTCCTAATATAATAAGAATAAGATATCTAAATCAAAATAATATCTACATTGTTATATGCATATCAAACGAGGCTCGACAAAACAACAAGAGGCCGAAAGTGGGTCAAAGGAGAAAAGAGCCCAAGGATGCAGACCAAACAAAGCAAAGTTGGGTGGCCCAAATACACATTTTTCAACCCGGGCTCAACGGATGGTCTAGAACTCGGACAGGGCCTCTACGATTGTCCTGTGCAACCCGGTCCAAACCCATCCCGTCTTTGGAAAAGAATAATTTAGGTGTCTGACTAAATTTTAGCATCTATATATTTTAAAAAGTGACCATCAGTTCTACAAATGACTAAATCATATTTTAGGAACTTTAAAAAATAAGGTGATTTTCCATCAAATTTCTTTACCTGGATTCAAGGGATTTTAAGTTGTTTCCTAAATATATATCTGTCATTGTTCTACGGCCATTGGTGTGGTTTTTTTTAATTAAATTATAAAGGCAATACATATATATATCACTATGCCACTCAATTACTAAAATTAGAAGGTCAATACATGTATATACCAATTGAAGAATTATTAAATGTAGAAGGTATGTTTTGAGTCTACCAACTGATTGGATCGTTTTACATTAGGAGGGAGAATCTATGTATTAAGATGTCAATACATGTATATACCAAAATGCAACTCAATTATCAAAATGCAACTTCATACATGTATTAAGGTATGTTGATCTCAACGATCAATACATGTATATATCAAAATGCAACTCAATTATCAAAATTTGAAAGTCAATACATGTATATACCAATTGAAGAATTATTAAAATAAGAAGGTTAATACATTTATATATCACAGTGCAACTCAATTATCAAAATTAGAAAGTCAATACATGTATATACCAATTGAAGAATTATCAAAATAACAAGGTCAATACATGTATATATATCACAATGCAATCCAATTATCAAAATTAGAAAGTCAATACATGTATATACCAATTGAAGAATTATCAAAATAAGAAAGTCAATACATGTATATATCACAATGCAACTCAATTATCAAAATTAAAAGGTCAATATATGTATATACTAATTGAAGAATTATCAATATTAGAAAGTCAATACATGTATATTTGTATATACTAATTGAAGAATTATCAAAATTACTCATCCCGTTTCTAAGGTGATTATACACGATTCCTTTGAATATCTTGATGTTATAAAAAATGACTAAAATAAATAAGGCAAACATATGAATAAATCTAGAAACGGAAGGTGATTCCATTTTGATTGCTCCTATGCTTTTATTCATTAAAACAACCAAATATATTATCATCTAATAGATTATCCATAACAGAAGTAGACAAAAAATCACTACCAATATCCAAAAATGAGGTAAATATGTCTCTTCCTCAACCAAGACATTTATATAAACCTATTGAAGAGCGTTCGCTTTCTAAGATATAACATTTTAAGATTATTTTAAACATAGTCAACTATAAAACTATAACTTTTACGCCTACACTGATATTAATTAGATTTACTTAAAGATTCGATGTATTATAATATAAAACAACGACATTTTGATGTAATGGGTCCTACATGTTTCTGTAGCATATATGAATATCTCTAACAAAATCCAAAAAAAATAAGGGAAAGTGGTTATGAATATAAAAAAAAACGTTTTATTATAAATGAATTATCATTTAAATACATTTTAAAATAAGAACGTAGCACTCATTTTCTACTGAAAACATACATCGTCATGTTCTCATAATAAGGTTAGTTTTGCATACATGCGTTGATTTGTAAATGCAAGTATCATCCCGATGGAAACACGCGTGATGGAAACATCTTCTTCTCTCTACGAACACTTGGTATCAATATTATCTTCTTTCGGCCATGGAGTGATTTGTAGTGGTTTTCTTATTATTCAAATTCAATTACTTTTGCTGAAATAGTTTAAATTTATAAAATCACATTTACAACTTCTTATCCTATATAGTCTTTATTTCACTAATTACAGGTTCTTTAATCCTCTTTTTTAGTTCTGTAATCTTTTTTTTTTTTTGTTATTTGATACAAATGCTCTTACATCATTTTCATCTTCGTCATGCCTTTCATCTTATTATGCGTTCTATGTTTTTTACAAATTTCAAAATTTAACTTTTTTTTTGCGATTATTTTGAAAAAAATTACTGTAATCTTTAGTTTGTCTAATTTCGATTTTGTAAATCCTTAAAATCATGCATTTGTCCTGGTATTTTGTTTCAAGGGTATATTTGTCCAAACTAAATTTTAGGATTCTATAAAAATTATCACCTAGCCATTTTTATAATAACTAATACTTTTGCTATTTTTTAAAACGCCCTATTTATTTTGGTCGTTCTTGCACTTGTCCCCTTTGAAAAACCTCCAAACCCGCTACTTCATGATCTGATCGGTGGCCCGCTACAAAATTCATAGACCCAAAAGGTGATTTTCAAAAAGGATAAGGATTTGATTTCTATAAATAGAAGGGGTAAAAAATCCTTCTATTGGACTAGTGAAAATTTTCATTACTAACTTAAGCATCGGAGTTGGTGTGGCTAGCACCACACTGGTAATCAAGACTATCGGTCTTGTAGGTTGACAACAGTTTCTGATTTCATTGTTAACAATTTTGGTACGAATTTGCGAGACCCAATGAAGCCAAATTTTTGCATCAACATAAGTTAAATGTAATTCTAATTCCTAATAGGAAACCTAAATCATATCAAAATCTTAAATTATATCAATCATCTATACCTATACTATATTAAAAAGGAAGGATTTGTGGAAAACATTTTTAGTCCATAATACCCTTTTAAATTTAACTAAATTACATAAATAATATTCATAGTAATTCACAATCGTGCATTAAAAAATATAATTAAATTGATATGTGCATTGAAAATTATAATTAATTTACAATTTTATAACTCCAACCGTTTATTTATGATTTTATTAGAGTACCGTTTCAATGACCTTTCATTTTTTTTTTTTTTATAAAAACCCTTTCAAATTCTATTAACTTATGAAATCCAATTTTTCCAATTCTATAAATTGCGGTGAGGAAGAGATAGTTCAGTGTGGTGATTGGTTCTAAATAAGTTTGGTGTGATGATTTCCACCAACAGGATGGGAATCGACGGATGGAGGCGGAAGTTGTACAAACAAATTCAATTTCAAAATTGAATTTCTAAAATCCCGACTCCATTGTTTTCATCCTCAAAACATGGTTTCACTACTCTACAATAAGTCCTCGCAAAATTGTTGTTCTCCTTCTTTCTCATAGATTGGTTTTGAGTCAAGGCGTGCAGCGACGAGAATGCATGCAGTCGAAGAAAATCAACTCATTCTTTCTCCTAGATCGGTTTCAAGTCGAGGTGTGCGACGACGAGAATTAATGTATGCAATGGAAGAAAATCAACCCAAATCCTATTTGTTTCTCGGTGATGGTTGTGAGAGTGGTAAATGAGGAAGTAAGCTGAGGCATGCGACGACAAAAATGCATGTAGTTGAAGAAAATCAACTCATTCTTTCTCCTATATCGGTTTCGAGTCGAGGCGTGCAACGATGAGAATGCATGCAGTGGAAGAAAATCAACCCAAATCCTATTTGAGTGATGGTCATGAGAGTGGTAAGATGAGAAAGTAAAATTAGGATTTTCAAAATATGTAACATTCTATTTAGAAAAAAGGTCCTTCGATAATTTTTTTTAATAAAAATGTCATTAAAACAATGACATTTGATTTATTTTTAATTATGGGTAAGTTTTTTAGTTTTAAAATACATATCAAAACTTCTAAAATTGTCATTCAAAATAATAAAATTTACTTTTAACATATTTATTCATTGTCCATCATATTTATATTTATATTTATATCTATACTAGGTTAAAAAGCATAGATGTTTGAAAAATATTTTTAGACCATATTACCCTTTTTGTTGTGTAAAATTACAAATATATCATTTTTTAGAACATCATCTTGCCTTTGTGTTTTATGAATCACAAACCTCATTTTGATTTAACCACCTTTTATTTGTTATTCTTAGAAAATATTAATAATTAATAAATTTATATATTAATAACAACATTAATTACAAATATACAACAATTATATCAAATTTTAATTTGATGTTAAAATTAATTATTCTATATAAGAAATCAAACTAATTACTTTTACCATGAAGAGATGATAGATTACAAATTTAGTATTTTACCATCGTCATTATTTTTTCATACAACTATTATCATTAAATTGATAGAATCACTATGAATTCTAATCAATAAATTAACCTTCGGGTGTTGGTGCAGTGACATGAGGCTTAAAATCCAGGTTCGAGTTCTCCTGTGTCCAGAAGTCCAAAAAAAAAAAAAGTTTAAGAGTCCCTAAGATTTACCATAAAAAAATTTATTGCTTTTTTTAAAGCTTACAATATCTTAATAATAAACATCAAATGCTAAAAAATGAAAAGTTTTGCTTTTATTTACATAAATGAACTATATATGATTAAATATGTTTTTGCTTTCATTTGAATTTAATAGTAGAATATCAAGAGTTTGAAAATCTCAAAAAAACTTCCTCCTTCTCTATAATTATTTAAATCTTAGATTATTTTATTTTTCTTTAATTAATTAATAATGTATCTCTCTAATTTAAATAAATATATATAGTGTAATTTCATATTATGAGAATAACCATTTAAATAAATAAAAACATGAGAATAATTATACTTTTAAATTTGAAATATTAAAAGTAATAAAAATTTGTTTTTAAATTCAATTTCTTAGATTTTGAAAGGATTATAATTTTGTTAAGAATATTAAAAATCAAACAAATGAGATGCAAGTGTGGAAAACGAAGTAAATGCTAGAATATGAAAAGTTTTATATTCAATTTATACAAAAATTAATTATAAAATTAAATATGTTTATCTTTAATAATATTTAATTATAGAATACCAAAGCGTTTGAAATCTCAAAAGTTTATAACTTCATTTTATTCCCAATCAAATCATCACAATCTTTGATGCACTATCTACAATATTTTGAGTTTTCTTCTCTATATACTTTTTGCTCCACACAATCGTGATAGTAATTTCAATTTTTTTTGGAGTAATTGAACAATAATGTAGTTTAACAACCATAGATATTTGTATCTCGAGAAGCAGTCATCATAGTTCATATATTTGCAAGAGGTAATCATATATCTCACGAAATGATTCCCCTCATTTGCTATTTATGTTTAAACTCATGCATGTTTGAATATAAAATAATTATTGATTAATTTTATCTTAAATTTATGGAAAAAAAATAGTATCAACCATAATTTTATAGTAACTATTAAATAGTTACTACAAAAATTAATATAATTTAATTAAAAATAAAATACACAACGTTTTTTATATATAAATAAGCTTTCATATAAACAAATTATATTTATCTTCAAAAATGAAATTAAAATTTTCAATTAAAAAAATATAGTAACAATGATTTTTTCTAGATACCATAAAATGATTAAGGAACTTTTAAATTCAAATAATAAATACATAAAATAATTTAAATGTTTAATAAAATACAAAATGTATTATATTATAACGATGATTTAATTCATATTGTATGTTTTGATATCGTATAATTCTATATACAATTATATATATATATATACATATATATATTTAACCCATTTTCTATTAAATATTATTTTTTATTTTTTATTTTTGAAAGGTTACTAACATAAATATCAAAATAAATTACAAGTATTATTAAAAATAATTTTGAATGATTATAATTAATTTATACTTTAAATCAATTGTTAATTAAAACTCAAAATAATAAATAAGTTAGTTTTAAAAAAATCATAAAAAATAAAGAAAAATAAACCCGTGCAATGCACGTGCTAATCCACTAGTATCCTAAATCATATCACCCTCCCCTTGTGGCA
This sequence comes from Momordica charantia, assembly GCF_013281855.1. Taxonomy (NCBI): domain Eukaryota; kingdom Viridiplantae; phylum Streptophyta; class Magnoliopsida; order Cucurbitales; family Cucurbitaceae; genus Momordica; species Momordica charantia. The sequence continues at coordinate 18,760,607 of NW_028275167.1, read as the reverse complement.
GCATGTAAGTCATAAATGCCACTAGTAAAGAAAAAGATCAAATCGCTTGCAAGTCATTAACACAATCACAACGATGATCCTATACTCGTTTTTCTGGCACGAGAAACCATGGACTTGTTTTTCTGGCACGAGAGATCACGAACTCGATTTCTGGCACGAGTGACCACAAACTCAAATTTTGTTTTTTTGCACGAGAGACCACGAGCTCAATTTTTTTGGCATAAGAGACCACAAACTCAATTTTCTGGCATGAGAAACCATGAATAGCGCCGACATGTGCAGATAACCACGTTTGTTTCGTAGGAATATTTTTAGGGGTTGTTTGTTTTCGGGAATGTAGATGTCTGACATCTATAGATGCTTGGAATTTTAGATGCCCGAAATTTTAGATGTCCGACATGTTCAGATAACCACGTTTGTTTAGTAGATAAATTTATAAGGATATTCGGGAATATTTGGATAGTCACGTTTGTTCCTGGGAATGTGTTAAATTTATAGGGTGTTCCAAAAAATGGCCTCATAAATATTTATATAATTTATAAATTCATCTCATATAATAGATTTATTTGAATTAATTTAATATTTTTATTTTTTATATGTTATTTTGTAGAACAAATTAATTCATTATTAATTTAATATAAGTTTTATTTAAAATTTATTTATCTTATCATCACATTATATATATATTTTTTAACAACATGAAAAATATCACGGGTATGTTGGCTGTAAAAAAAATATTGTTTTTCAATTATATATCTATGATAATAAATATTATTAGTAATTACGTGTAAATCTAATGTACAATTATGCTTAATAGCATAAAGTTATTTATTAAACGATGAGTATATTAATTTATTTTAATTATAAATTTAAAAATAAAAATAAAGAAATTTTTTAGGAAAAATTTAAAAAATAGATGAAAGAAAATATATGGACAAAAATGGAGGACAACAATGGAAGAAATGGATACCCTCAACATGGAAATCTTTGAAAGCCCATGTTTCAAAATGGCATCCAAAACTTGTAATAAGTGTCTCGTATGAGCATTGTAGGATACCTGGACATCTCAAGATACTTGGTATCTTACATTACTGCAAAACAAACGTGTGAATCTAGATGTCCGTCTCACGAGAATCTTGGATTCTCACGAAACAAACAGTCCCTTAATATCAATGGTAGGAAACTAGAATGGTAGGATATCAAGTCAAATATTTAAAAACTAATTTTTTAAACAAACTTCTTTCTCATATCATAAACAAGGAGTACCTTAAATCATTTCAACTATCAAGTAATAAATAATTTACAAAACTAAGTATTACCAACAATTTCATGACAAAGCGAATATAATTTAATGGTAATTGACATATATCTCCAATGACGAAGGTGTGAGTTGGATAAATGTATTCAACTATCCACAAAATCATAGCAAATAGATAACAATAAAAGTTGTTATGGGTGAAAAAGTGAGCATAAGTGTGGACGAACCACACGGCGCCATGTGGTAGCGGGACCAACCCAGACACGTAGATACGGAAGGAGGAGTTCATCTGCATACATAAAGAATTTTCAATTACATAATAAATTAAATGAAGTTTCTGATGAAGTAATATATTTTTTTTTCTGTATACAGAAAAAATTAAAAGGTTGCTTGGTAAGCTAACCTCCCTTTAGTAGCTCAAGCAATCTTGAATTTCAATTACAGTTCCAAAATAATTTAGCAAATAATTTTTTATATCCATATATTTTGGTCTATGTAGGTTAATCTCAATATTTGAAATTCATTTCTTCTTTCCAATATCCAAAAGATCATATCATTCTATTTAGTAACATTAATATATTTATGACAAATTTTGCTGCATGAGAAATAAGAAATATTATACATCAAACTTTTCTTTCACATAATATTTGAGCATATTCTTTTTCACACCAACCTTCCTTTTAGAAGTATTAGTAAGAAACATGTGCGGTGCACGTGAAATTTCATAGTTTTTATTTCAATGTTTAAAAATATAAAATTTAATTAAATAGTTAAAATTTATAATATAATTTGGTTTTTTATCGCTAAATGTTTGCCTCACCAAGTTTTTTCGTATTTTCAATGTTTATCTCATAAAATAACGTCTCAATAATTCTCATCAACCATTGATGTGGTTAGTGTGACTAAAAGTATTATTCTTCAATTACTTAAATTTTTTTCTAAAAAAAACACATATTCAGGGATTTTTCATCTTTTTTTTCCCTAAACATAACAATAAATAATACAACTTTGTTTCAATTTCGTATTTGAGTCATTGAAAAATAAAATGACAAAAAAAAAGTGAGAGATAGAGATGCATTCAGGGCCGCCATTCTTTGCCATGTTTAAGTTTCGGTCCAATTCCTTGTCCGAGCTCGTCGGGAATGCCAACCGCAGCCATGTTCAGATGAATTACTCAAGCTATTTTCATCACACGATGATCACCTTACCAAGGAGGAGGTCATTGAGAGAGTCCTCGCGGTTACCAAATGTCATCCCAAAGTGGATCCGTCCAAGGTGATTCGATCTTATCACTAATTTTCACTTTTTTTTTCTAGTTGATTGAGTCGTTTGGAAAAAAAACTAAACAAATTGAATATTCGATCAAACAATCTAACTAAATATAAGAAAATACAAGACATTGACTAAAAGAGAAAATTTACATACCCAAAGAGAAAAGAAATTCAAGTTTTGATGAAGAAAATGTTGGGAGAAAGAGTAAGAAAAAACTCATTATATATTTGTAGAAAATAAGAAGTTACGAAACTTTTGAAATTTCTTATTAATTATAATTCAAAATAAGTTATAACTTTTTAACATAGAAATAAAGAGACAAAACCCTCCATATTCTAACTCTTTATATTCTAACCTTTAAGAGGGATAGTTTATTAGAAACAGAAAATTAATTTGAGAAATGTAAAATTTGTAACAATGGAGATTAAATATTTTAAAAGAAATGAAAAAAAAAGAGAAAGTTGCGTGGGAGGGAGAGAAATAGGCAGTGAGAGAGAAAATTTTATAGTTGAAAGACAAAATTACCCTCAAAATATCTATGAGAATGTTGAAATTAAAAGGGCAAAATAAGGAAAAAAAAAGTTTCTCCCTATAGCCCCTTTTATATATACTATAGATTTTGAAATTTAGCTTTATATATAAGGAATTTTTTTCTTAGAAAATCTATTTGGATCATTTTTCAAAAGTAAATTGGTCTAGCAGGAACAAAGCTATGCACAAATTTAGACTTCACACGAAAATTATTAGACATGTTTATGATGGTTTTTAATCTAACTCGAAAAATGGTAAAATCGAGTATGACTGAGCTTATTATGGGAAGATAACCTATACAAAAGAAGCAAACACTCTGACGCTTAAGTCAATAAATGTTAGATATTAGGCCTAAAGCCAAGTTTAGATTACATACCTGGACTCAAAATGATGCCTCTATTCATAGGATGAGATCCAACAGGAGTGTCCAACCATTCGATTGTGCCGTCGAGGAAGTTTGTTGCACCAGGTTGGCATGTCGAGTGCTCAAGGTCGAAGCATGGCGATACCTTCGACCAAATGGGGTTTATCGAGTTTATAGGCTTATCTTACGGTTGGATTTCAAGGTCAGCCATAATGTGCCTCCGAACTTATGTATAAAGATCTTAGGTTTTCATTATTTTCTATGGACAAGTCCATTTTTGCCCTCTAACAAAACACAAATTTCAATACATCATGTTAAATTTCATAAATTTATTAAACACAAAATTAAAATTTTAAAGAGGTATTAAACACTCTCAAATTTAGATATCTATTATATACCATTATTAAATTTCAGTGTTAAATTTGTAATTTAGTCAGAAATATATATATTTTTTGTTATAATTGAATGGACTCAAACTTTTTGGTACAATAAAACTTATCCAGGCTTACCCATTTGTTAGGGCAGTTTTTATTGGTTGGTGTGCGAATTGAAAATGACGGTGGGGTGAGGTTAGAAATTAGGAGGTACGGCCCATTGTAGGAATATATTATATCAATCTTTAATTTATTATTCCATTTGACGGTGGTCACTTGGCAAAATACCAAATCCAATGGATGAATAGAGACGTTGAAAACATTTAATTGGGGGCATGTGGGCCAAAATGTCACATGAATTGTGGCTTTTTCTTTTTTGGTTTTTTGAAAGTGATTTCTCATTAATTATAGTTATAGTCTAGATCTATTTTGGATAGGCTAACACTATAAAATTATTGATTTTGACTCCATTATTATGGAGTTAAATTTTGAATAGAGAAATTGGTTTAATATGAAATATTCATGGAGGTTGAAAGGATAATATATACTTGTCTTGAGTTTGAGGTTAGGTTTCTATTTAGTCTCCAAGTTTCAAAAAGCGACAGTTTTGTTTCTGAACAAGACCTTCGGAGTTAACGAACGGAATATTGACGTGGCATTGATGAGTTGAAAATTTTGAGACGATTGGACAATGGATTTTTTCTCATTCTCTTTCTTCCTTCTCCACCTTTCCTCCTCCTCTCCCCTTTCTTTGTTGTTCCATTTCTTTTCATTCTCAATTTTGGACCCGAAGATGAAATTTCATCCATAGTTTCATCTGTTTTTCTCACGAAACTCCCGATTCTCCATCCCCAAATTCGAATCCCATCTCAAACTGCTCCCCATTGCCATGCTGGATTATTGGCACAACACTACCAAAACTAATTCCGAACGAAACTATATCAATATTAGTGTATCTTGTCAAATTACTTCAAAAATCCCTAAACCAGACACAGAAAAAGGGGAAGGCCTAAGCACATTGGAAAAATCCCTAATCTTCCAAAAACTCAACCTTTTCTCATTTAATACTATTTTTTAGAAAAGTTCATTGAATAGGAACGAGTACTTCTAAATCCCATGAATCAGAACGAGTTTCAGATCCGTAAGGAAACCCTAACAAATTTCAAACAAAGTCAAGAGACGGCAAATTCCGTGAAATTGAAACTTAATGAATACAGATCGGAAATGAGTTTTTGGAAGATCTTGTTTAGAGGAATTAGGACCATTTGAGAAGAAATGTAGTAAGTGGGAATGTGGGGAGAAGGAGGGAAGGGGGAGAAAGCAGAGAGAGAATGAGAAAAAATCCATATTGTCCAATCATCTCACAATTTCAAACTCATCAATGCCACATCAATATCAAAATTCCGTTAGTGATACTAACTGTCGCTTTCTTTAAAGTTCAGGGATTAAACTGTCGCTTTTTGAAATTTAGAGATTAAATAGAAATCTAACCTCAACACAGGGATCAAAAATGTATTTTATCATTTGTGAAATTATGTTAGCAAGTTAAAAAAGAAAATTTTGAAAAGGAGATAGTTATTACTTGTATCGAGTACATTTTTTTTTTTTTTGTGGTTCATTCGTTGGAAACTTTTTGGTTAAATGCGTGCATCTCAACGGGAAAAGTAGTTGAAAAGACATTATTATTGTCCAATGGAACAAACTTCATTCTAAAAACATCTAAGTAAACTGTTGTCAGTGTTAAATTTTAATTCTTAATTTTAATCCAAATCTTCAGTTGTCGACATTACATAATTTATAAACAAAAATAAAATTTTGCTAATACAAAATTTACGAAATATTAAAAAAAGAATAATCAGTTTAAAATGTAATGATGAAACAAAACAAATTTTGATACTTTTTCACTTGTTTCAAAGTTTCTAGAGTTTAGTGTCGATAAAGTCCAATTGAAAATTGTCCATAATGAGATATTTTTAATAAAAAAAATATTCTAAGAGATAAATATACTTCTATTAATTAATTATTATATTTTAATAATTGATTAACAAATAAAGAAGATTTGAATTTACTATTAATAATTTGTTGGGATCGTATGTGGATTTTTTTTTAATAAACTTATTCCAAAAATATATCCATCTTTCTTAATTGCATCGCGCCTTGTTAGCACATGTGTTTTTTTTTTTAATTTTGACATGCCGTCTTTTTAAGAGACGACATATACAAAATGATAATAGTTTTAATACTCTGCTGCAGTGGTTGTTCCTTATCATCGAGACGGTACCCGAAACATCTAGATTAAAGGAAAAAAAATCCGATTGTATATACCAATATACTGATTTTTATTCTTCCCATTTTTGTAAAACAATGCTTTTTATTTCAGTTTATTTATTGTTTCCTTCAACATTTTTTTCCCTTTTTCTCCTTCAGACATATACCCGACGGCTCTTTGTTTATTTTATCTACTGTTTTTCGGCGGCTATTTTTTTTTCCAGTGACTCACTATATTTTTGATGGCTCACTGCATTTTCGGCCGCTCAATCATTTCTGACGACTCCCTACATACAGTGTTAAAATGATTTAGAGTTACAGATATGAAGTATATTTTAGTTATATATTGTAATGTTAAATCATACGTTATCTATTTTGTGGACAGCTTACATTATCATGAATGATTTGAAGTTACTAATATGAAGTATATATTTTGGGTACATGTTGCATATATTTTGAATATTAAATAATATTTTAATGGTACTGTTTTGTGAACAACTTACACTGTTATGGGTTAATGCATCTATGTTCGACCAGAAAATCGTGAGTTTGAACGTCTCATCCTACATGTTCTACAGAGAAAAAGAAATAGGACTCTTTGAATTTTGAAATATGTTATATTATTGGATAATAGTTTACTTAATAACTTGTACCATCTCTCAAAAGAATAAAAATAAAAAATAACTTGGAGTGAACTATTAACTTAGAATATAATATATTTTAAAGTTTAGGTGGGTGTGGTTAGTGCCGCTCTCAGACAAAAGTATTGTAAATGACATCTACTGTTTTCGTCAAACCGAACCTAACTCAAGTGGTTAAGGTTCCTATCTTTATTATTATTATTATTTTGCAATGGTAAAAGAAGAACTAGTTTAAGTAATAAAGTATTGCATTTTGAAAATTGCATAAAATCAAATCCAAACTATAAAATATTCCTCTTTCTTTCACAATAATCTTAATGGACTAAATGAAGATGTCGACCAAATTTTAAATGTTTATATGAATATTAAAATCTCAATTTTGCAAAATACCAGTATAGATAAATATTCTGGAAAATTATAAAAATAAATAAACACTTACCTTTTTTAAAATAAGTTAAAAGTTCTCATTATTAACACAATCTGTTATATTTTATCAATTATTTTACAATATAATAAAAATGTCAATTCACCGCTTATATTTCTAAAACCTATAGAGGTAGAAATGTGAATAGATCAACTATGTAATCACAATATTCAAAATATATACAATCTTGTGATCAAATTAGCTCCATCTTATTTGATTTCAAAGCAATATAGCTTAGGTGGTTTGGCCCAAGAGAGGGAGAGAACAAAAAATCTTAATTTTTTTTTTTTTTTTATGAAGATTCGAACTCGCGATGCCTTAGCAGATTGAGTATGCCGATAAAAAAAGAAGAAATTCTTAGAATCCAGGTACAAAGAATACAAGTTTCATAAATATTGTCTACTCCTCCACAATTGATGAGAATAACAAGCATAGCCATCCCAAGCAAGAAAATTCTTGCGCAAAATCATATCGAAACAATTAAAAAGTCACAAGTTCATCTTGATTTTTCTTTCACAATAGTCGAAATGGATCAAATGAAGATAAAATGTAATCTCAATCTTCAAGATGAATAAAAATGTCATGATCAAAATGACCTCCCATCTCATTGATTTCAAAGTTCAAGTTGTAACAAAACAAGAGGAAATGAATAACTGATGTCAATCTAAACTTTCAATATTACCAAAGCAACAGTTCAATTAACAAAGACCGGAATCTTAGGTCCGCCCCGAATGGCTTTTGTAAAAAATAAATAAATTAAACAAAATACATAAGCAGAGGCAGTTAGTGGGTACAAATACACAGGGAAACATTTAGAAATGTCTCTGTTTCTCTTGCTAGTGAACCAAAAAGGCAATAGCAAGAAATCCAGCGAGTAAGGTTAGATAAATCACAAGGCACACCAATAGCATCCGCACTATAATTTCAGTCTGTAGCAGTTCAATTCTCTATTTAAACAAATTCCCTAACCTTTGAATAACAAATCAACAGAACTCAAAATGCCTCTGGCATGTTTCTACAGAGATCAGGTACCCTTTATGCACCTCATTCCCAACTTTCAGCTCTGTTCTGCCATGTTATTACACATCGAACCTCGGCCAGACTTCTCGCTGTTCCTCGGCCCCTTTCAGCGGATAGGGTGGTATTGTGTGATTCCTCGTTTCGGGGGTAGCTTCCTCAGAATGAAGAGGACCAAAGAAGAAGGTAAAACCTCAACCAACTACAGAGATGGAAAAAATGGGTTAAATGTCCAACCTCCGAAACAAAATATCGCACATTTATCAGAGCCAAAAAAAAAAAAAGGTAGAAAATGCAAATGAAACCCCACATCACACAGCAGCAAACTAAACTTTTAAGGGTAGGCTTCACCTTTAATAAAAGGTACCTTAACACCAATTTAACTTAACAGAATTAATATTGTAGTACTAGGGAGCATAACCATAATACTGACGATACTCGAACTAAATCCTTCTTCTAAAATATAATGATACTCAAATTAAATGCAGGAAATTCATCATATTAATTAGAATGCCGCAAAAGTTGCCAAAATGATTCGGGTAAAACAAACAACCACCTGTGAAATATTATAGACACAAAATGCATTAAAAAAACCAGAAACCCGAATTTACCAGGTAATATATAAAATTTAGAATCGGGTGATTCAAAAGATCGAGGTCTGCAGCTTGATCAAAAGCATTGAAGCACATCTGGAGCACAAGAAAAATGAATAGGCAGGGATTAAAACGTTTACAGAATGGGAATATAAAGAAACTGAAAAGCAAAACAATACGCTGTCTACTTTACAGTGATGTGCAGATAACAGCATTTTAAGATAATGCAGTATTAATGGCTACAACAACAAGCCTTTATTTCATTAGCTTATCCTCAACCCTCAAAGGAAGGAAGGCGTCAAGGCTTTCCTTACTAATTGGTTAAAGACCGATGTGAAAGTGAATTCAATGTATATTATAAACACCCTGCCCTGTTACTGGTACAGTACAACATATTGCTAACTTTTAATACAACAATGCCTTTCAAATTAATTATCTTCATATCTTATACATTAAAGTATCTTTCTATGCATACTCTCATGCACATCAAGTAACAAAACCTAATTATTAATAGTTAGCATCTCCATTACAATTTCCCAACATCTTAAACTTGTCACAAATACCTTTAAAATTTGAATCTTTCTCACGTCTTTGAGATGAGACTTATAAAAGCCGATTGTAAAGATGAAAAAATGATCAAATCTACAAGGAAAATGTCTAATGCAATCAAATACATGTATTTGGAACAATATGGTTATAACATGATCACAGTAAACAGTAAGAAAAATGAAAGGTTCCATTAAGCACTGGGTTAAATATACAGTCGCTCAGATGGTACTGCACTAACAACATTTGATAAAAGTAGACTCACCATGATGCATCTGACGAGGAAACATGAAAAACATATAGTTGTCACATAGCCGACCTGTCCCGCCCAAAAAAAGTAACAATGAGAAAAAATCTACAGAGAAATTAAACAACCGACTGAAACTTCTAAAATGATGTGTGTAACATCCAAATCTCTGAATGTAAGTACCTCTTGCAACTTCTTACGTCTTCCTTTGGATTCCACAGGGAAGCGTTGTAACATCAAGAACAATCTATCCAGAGATGATTAAAGAAACCATTAGCAAATTACATGTAACAGAGGAAATTTCCAAATCTGCCACTTATAAAGCATTACTGAAAGACAAAAACCAACCAAGGCAATAACTAAAGATTAAATTATCAACATGTTTTAAACAATTCTACACAAAAGAGTACTATCTTCTTTTTCTTTTGATATCTGTGAATGTTCGGGTCATTTTATGCACACCTCGACTATTCTCATAGGACAACTATCGGGCCCTACTACATTTGGTTACTTTTAGGATATTAAATCCTATGTAGGTGGCCACCATAGTTTGAACTCATTCCTTCCAAGTCTTTTACTATTTACAATCATGGTTTACACAATAGAGTACTATTTAGAAAGCGTCAGTCTTCAAATTGAATTTTTCAATGTACATAGAAAAGAATCCATGTTCTTCCTCTCCCTCAGTCAGCTAAATTCGAAAACGAATAAACATGTTAAACATCCCCTCATGGCCAAGCCCCACTGTGGCCCACCCACCTCAAAATTAAAAAATAAAATCACAATCCTCAATCTTTCGCCTTCACATTGCCTCTATACAAAAGAGTAGTATTCTGTTGTTTGTTTTAGGCAAAGCCACAAAAATCACACCTAGGATTGATACAATCGCACCGTAAACTTTAAATTTGAGAAACTACCCCTAAATTTCTAAAATGTTATAATTGAACCCCATGTTTTACTTCCATTAGTCCTTAGGTTTAAGTACAACAATTTCAAAAGTTCAGAGATGGTTTAGAGTTTAGAATTTAACTATAAAAACCTTTATAGCTTGAGGGTAGTTGGCCCATTTTCGAAGTTGAAACCATATAAGTTAAAATGACATTGCAATAACTTTGTAAGTTTGGGAGGTAATTGTTTAAATTGAAAGTTTGAGACTTTGAATGTAACAACTCAATAGGTTAGGGGTGAATTTTTCATTCTTTTCCTTTATTTTATATTTCTTACAATATAATTATGGGAAAATTCAAGTTAAACTTATTTTTATGAGAAACAATTTCATTAATGGTAAGAAATTACAAAATAAGGAGATAACCCAACCAACGGAGTTAAATTAGATAGAAGAGAAGAGAAGGGAAAGAGAAGCTGTAATAACGAAAGAGAATGGAGCATTTATACCAAGTAATAGCCAAAAAAATCTATAGCATCAAAAAGCCACTCAAAAGGAAGCGCCTTATCCTAAGATTCCTTGGCAACAATAAAAAAGCCCTCACGATGCAAGTTAAACTGTGTACTTCCATTGAACTCTATCTCCAACGATGAAGCATATGCACTTAATTATTATTTTTCCTAGGAAAAAAAAAGAAATCTGAGAGGCCCCAAATAGTTAATACTTATGCTATGAGGGGTAAACAGGAAAATTCACTTATATTGGGTTCCTTTTGTGGCAGGGTATGATTTTGTTTAGTTTGGGAAAACTTGGTGTAAGGAGAGTTACAGCCCTTGGTTTGGCTGGTGAGACTTTTGTAAAGCCCTAGGGCTTGTTCTCTTAGAATATCATGCATTTTGTAAGGAGATACTTAAAAAATCCTATTTTGGTCTCTAGAGCCTTAAACTCCAAACTTTAACGATCTATTTTAGTCCTTGGACTTTGCATAAAAAGCTAATTTAGTCCTTGTTAATCTCTTTCTTCTTTTTAATTAGAAACAAGGCCGAAATACTCACTCAAGCAACAACCAAGAAAGAGACAAAAACCTCCAGTCTAGCAAAAGTAGAGTAATTACAGAAAAAACTTGTGTTGTGCACTCCAATTTCTTAAAGTAGTAGAGGTCGAGTTTTCACACAGAATCTGACTTTTGTTGAACGACTAATAAAAAGAATAACAATGGCTAAAATAATTTTTTATGCAAAGTTTAGTGACATAAATAGAACACTTACCAGTTGAGAGTTTGAAAGTATAGACTAAAACTGAATAAGTATGAAAGTTTAGTGGAAGCACATCATTAGAGCTTTTTTTGTGGATATTTTGGAATGAAAGGGACCATCGACTCTTCACCAAAAAGAATCTACCTTTCGATAGACTCTTTGACAATATCATTTTCCTTGCTATGACTTGGTGTAAACTGTAAAGCATCATCACCTTTTTACTCATATAGTATGGTTACACTTTTTGACCAATTGGAGAAGTTTCATGTAACTCCTTTGGTTTCAGGGGTTTTATTTTTCTCCACTTCTTTTTGTAATTGCATTTCTTAAAAAAAAATATAAAAAATAAAAATAAAAAAATAAATAGAACACTTAAAAGTTGAGAGGAAGAGAAATTGAGAAGAATGGGTCACAATAACCAATAAAAAAGTGGCTCTTATTCTCAACCAGACATGCAAAAGAATGAGGCCCCAAGCTGTTCCAGCCACTAGTTCACAATTATTCGAGACATAGGATATAAAGGGCCATCTGTTTCAAAAATCTGCTCCATGTCCACAGAAACTAATGAATTAGATGTGTGGGGAGACGATTTCCTAAGGATATTTTGTAAGTATTTCGCGGTGATCGTATAAATATTTTCTCATGCAATCCTCGTTCAATAAGGAACAGTATGAGTCAAAACCATCCATTCTGAGCTGCAAGCTAATAAGAAGTTTGGAGCAAGATTTGACCTCTTCAAGTTGGGTTGGTGCAACCTGTTGAGGTGTGGAGCTCAGACTTATGCCCAACCCACTTTAAAAACTTACAGACACTCGAACCAAACCATGAACACCCGTGTGAAGGTAGGCAATATTGTAGTGGTACTCAAGAGGAGAGGTCCAAATACCTCAAATTACTTGGTAGTATCTTCCTACATTTTCTTATTGGTCTTTCAATACAATTTCCAAGTTTGACAGCGAGAGGCAAAGCATGATGAAAGAGATGGATTGCATACTAAAGAAGGGGTGTGCACAAAGAGATAGAGTGATAGTGTGATACCATCAAAAACTTGGTCGTTGATTTTAAAATCATAAAACCAACAAAATTTACATAGATGAAGCACACAATCCATTTTTGAAATATCATAAATCATTCTATTAGGTCAAGGTTTTGTAATTCTAGTTTTACCCCCCAACAATTTCCCTATCCTCCATTCCTTACCAGACACCAGAAAACGAGCACAACACTATCTTTCAGGTGTACAATGTTGATTTCCCAGGCTGGTGTTTAAATTTTAGAAGGGGTGTCAATAACAAAAATTTCCTTATGTGAATTTCCCTTCAAGCACTATTGACTTTTCCCTGGTAACCAAAAAAGCTGAAGAATTAAGAAGCTAGAGATGACAGGATTTTTCTCTTGCAATTCATTGTCAATGCTCGCATTAGTAAGGAATCCATATCAACATGGTTTCAGGAGAATCTAAAAATTTAAGATGCAGACAACGACCAAGTTTTTTGTTTGGTCCCTTTTACTTGTTGAAACTAATACTCTTACTGTGAAGAAAAAGAAATTGGAGGATGAATCATTCAAATTGACATGCAGTGTAAGCCAGGTTATAGGACCCAAATCACTTGTCATAATTATGATTTCCCAAAATTTTGTGGAAGAAGGGTCTGCGCTGTTACCCATGGCACAGTCCTTAAACATAAGGACTTCATTGTGAGGCTTCGGAGCAACATTTCTGCTAACAGAAAGAAAATCTAATTTGGGCAAGTTTCAATCTAGCTACTCTTTCATGTGTGTCACAAAAAGGAACACAGTAGGACATTTTGTGATAGGTAAGTTAGATGCTCGCGAAAATATTCTTTTTTTGCTTGCCAAATGGTATTTACTATATAGAGACTCCCTTTTGGATTCAAGATAATTGGAGGAGGGTTTTGAAAGCTTCTAGGCTTTAAGGATTTAGGATTTCTTATGCTTCTCTTGTACTCCCCCCTCCCTGAATAACTTTCTTTGATAATGAATCGTTTCCAACCCCAAGAGAAGGGAAGAGGGAAAAAATGCATCAGTTTTCACCCCAAGTAGCATCGTTAACTTGATTCCATCTTTCTTGATGGGTAATACCTACTATTTGGTCAAGTAATGAAAGTGAAACTATTCACACAAATTCTTCTGTGAATCCATGAATGACCCCTATATATGCGTTATCCCCAATTCCAAGAAAGTTGGTGCATGTATGGAAAGAGGAACTTACGAGAAATTTCGTGGGAAGAAGGGGAAGATGAAAATTTTCACCTTATTGATGGGAGACAATGTCTGATGTCTAAATCCTGAGAAGAGTCATCCAAATGTAGGTATGCAAGTCATCCAAATGGGTCAAAATAAAACTTAGTGGGGATGAGCACATTTAGGAATCCTCGGAAATCTATTTTGATGTGTAGTCCTCAATTTAATTCTTGTTTGAATTTGTCAGATAGGACCAACCCCTTAATTCACTTTTGGAAGGACCATTCAATTGGCTGAGGCCCTCAATGCCCTAGTTTATTTAACCTCTTTGATACAAGATGATTGCAAGCATTGCACTGCCTACACCCTGTTTCTCTTGGGCAACAACTATTGATTCTATTTGACAATCAAGTTGCACCTCTTTCTAACAAGTGGGTAAGAGTTAGCAAGCATTTGATCTCCTTAGCTTCCATCATCTAGATACTTGTACCTCCCCAAATCATAAGGAAATAAGGTGGGGGCTCTTTTAAGTCAACTGAGTTGTTTATTTGTAAATCATTTTTCATTTATCTTACTGCCCAGTGCCTCCAGATGCCAAATGTTCTAAGGTCTCAACTCTATTAAATTCTTTTTTTGGCAAGTGGCACTCGCTTGAATCAATACTATGAATTTTATTAAAAAGTTTTGTTCTTTAATGCTCTATTCGCAACAGTATGTTCTTTGCAAGCTTGCTAGATCACACTCTTTGAAGTGCTTCGTTTTTTTGAGTGAATTTGGTAAAAATTTTAGGGTTTTGGAGTGTCTTCTATCTACTATCATTATCTAGTGCCTTGTAACTACTATCCATAATCACAATTGTCATGGTGCGATGGAGGAAATTGCTCTTCACCCTCCCTACCATGGTAAAGGAAGGACCCTATAGAAACCCCATTTTCTTGCTACTATTTGGAGGTTGGAACAACTCATTACAAAAGAACATAAGTGCTTTTACAATAATAGAAGGTTAGATTCTTTTGTTGGTGACTGATAACGCTTATCCAAAAGTTTTCCTCCTCAATGCTATATTCACAATGGCGTGTTCTTTCAAGCTTGGGAAGCTAGATCATACAAGGCGACAGAAGGAAGCCCACCTAAAGAAAGGGTCTCCAATCCAAAAGAATAACACAGAATAACACATAACTGATAATTATAAATAAAATAAAATAAATAAAAACTTAGAAACAAACCCCCCACAGAGAAGTACTAAATGAAAGTGTTGTACTAAATGAAACAACCCCCCACAAATAAAATAAAATAAATAAAAACTTAGAAACAAACCCCCCACAGAGAAGTACTAAATGAAAGTGTTGTACTAAATGAAACAAACCCCCACAAATAAAATAAAATAAATAAAAACTTAGAAACAAACCCCCCACAGAGAAGTACTAAATGATAGTGTTGTACTAAATGAAACAAACCCCCACAGCTTTCAGGGCGGTCTTTTTGTAGGCCCATTTTGTATCCTTTTTGTTCTTCTTGTATCTATTTCATTTCTCCCAATGAAAGTGTTGTTTTTTATCAAAAAAAAAAACAAAACTAAATCTAATAAGCTACCAGACATACTCCTTCAGTCTCTCAACTGCAAAAGATTCTATTGTCTCTCAACCCGAGTCTCCCACAAAATTGCAAAGAAACAAGTCTGACATAGAAACCTTCCCTTCCTGAAAGGGAGGAAACAACAAAACCTCCTCCATCAATGCTCTACAATCCTTGTTAGTTGTTACGAGCCCAGGACAATCCAAACAACTCAAAGAAACGACCCCAAATATCCTGAGCAAACGTCTTCGGTAAGGTCCACTCAAAAAAAGATCATATGCTTTTGGGACATCTCCACAGGATGTGATCAAGATCCTCCTGCTGGCTAGATTACATTATTTTGAGTTGTTTGCTTTCCGAGAGGATTTAGTAGAGAAATTTTAGGCTTTTGGAGTGCCCTCTCAACCATCCTTAATCAATCTTGTCATGGTGCGATGGAGGAAAATGTCCTTCACCTTCAATTACCATGGTAGAGGAAGGGCCCTTTGGCAATTTCCCTTTTTGCAAATATTTAATAGTTAGAACATCTAACTATAAACTATAAAGGAACATGAGAGTTTTAATGGTAGGGATGGAGCATTTTGTTTTGTGGTTCCCATTCCCTTGTTCCTTTGTTCCTTCGCCCTATGTGCCTTTGGTGTATTCTTTCATTTGATCAAAGTAGCTTCATATCTCTCTCTCTCTAACACACACGCACCCAAAAGAAACTTCTGAAAGGCTTCATTAACTTTTCAGAATTTTGGGCATTCATATGCCTTTTCTTTTGCATATCACCCAAAATTTATTGGGTCATCTCAACCAGTCCCATCTCAAGACCCCAACCTCAGTGACCAATACCTAGCAACTCCAAAGAACTGGAATTTTTTGACAACTAGAAGAGCTTACTACTTCATTCGACCAGTGAGAAATTCATAGTTTCACCTTTATTAAATTTTCTGGCAAATGGATTTTTACTCGGGACGTAATGTAGCTTCAGTAAGCTAAATATCATATCTAGCACATATACCTTCAAAACATTGCAGCTGCTAACAAAATTACACCTCAATTAAAGAAACACAAGCCACATTTGTTTTTTTTTCTTTTGATATCCGTGAGTATCCGAGCCAGCTTACGAGCACTGACCCTAATACATTTGGTTGTCTAGGTAACTCGTAGGATATTAAATCCTAGGTAGGTGGCCACCATGATTTGAACTAAGTAAAAACAAGCCATGTTTAAAAGTGCATGATGTTCACAAGTATAGGTATATATTACAAGCATTAAAAAAATCCTAAAAAGGCAAATCAATGTGATTGCACAAACTTCCTTCGTGATATATGGGGTTTGTTAACATACATACAATTTGTTCTTACCTTTCCATACCATTGGCATTTGAATATATATAAATCATCAAGATGAGAAAACAAAGCAGATGTACTCAAAAAAACAAAAAAAAAAAAAACAAAGCAGATGCTAATATTACCTTCCCCCATAAATAAGAAACCCAAGGGCAGCGAACAAAGAGACAGCAGCAAAGAACATCTTAGAAAGGACGGCCAGAACATGAACAGGATTCCACCACAATATCAGCCACAAAACAATCTGCTAGCAATCCAAACAAAATTTTAGAAGTCAACACAATGAGGCCAAATATTAATTTCGTGACAGAGTGTGGGGCTACTTGGTGGGATATTTGGCTGGAGAGGAACAACAAAGTGTTTAGGGGGTGGAGAATTCTATGGATTCTGTTTGGGATCTTATTAGGTATAATACTTCTTTGTGGGACTCGGTCTCTAAAGTCTTTTATAATTATCAGCTAGGTGTTATTCTTTTGGATTAGAGCCCTTTTCTTTAGGGGCGTCCTCTTTTAGGACTGTCTTTTTAGGCAATTCTTATTCTTGTTCTTCTTTTCATTTTTCTCAATGAAAGCATGGTTTCTTATAAAAAAAATATCAATTTCATAGCAGGTTCACTATTAACTATGATAATCTTCATATTATCAATGAAAAGTTTATTTCTTGTTTTTTTATAAAAAAAAAAACTATGATATGATCAACGTAGTAGGTATTAAAAGTCTAACAGCCAATGTATGAATGTTTTGATCTAAAAATAAATTTAAATTTAGTGGGCAAAATAATGGGCAGGATTAATATTCATAATTATTTTTCCAGGTCAACATGTGTGCATGCGACATGTCCCTCGTGTCCTATTGATGTACCCTGTCCCGAAATTTAAAAATAATAATAAAATAGGATACTTTTTCATGTGTCAAACACGTGCCTGGACCTATTTGTGTCTGACATGTGTCCAATACAGATAGACCGCCACAAACCAAGTGCCCATGCTTTACTAAAGGGTATCCTACCCAATGAAATTTGTGCTTCCTTGAATTGTTTGTTTAGAGAATAACTACAACAAGATCTTAATGACACATGCAAGTGCAAAAGACATTTGGTTTTTATTTTAGCCTTGCGACAAGTGGATAGAAACTGATCAAGAAATAATGTGAAGAAAAGAGATAAACAAACTCAGCCACTAAATGATCCTGGAATGGTATATTAACTTGCTCATAGAGTAATTCTTTTTCTGAGCAATTCATTAGAAAAGAAAAACAAAGAAACAAATAAAGAAGCTTCCAATTTTGACGACCTATATGTAATACAGCAATGAGTTTCACCTGAATAACATAGACCACTGCATTTATTGTAAGGAAAGTCGGCCTCAACCCATCAGTTGATACAGCACGTGCCTGAAGAAATTTTCTCGTGAGATGTATGCAAACAGATTTATCATATTTGCAAACAAACATTATAAACTCAAAATAATTGTCCACCTGGTAGTAAATCTCTGCCCAAAACAAAACCAATAGAGCATAAGTTGTGAAGAAGGCAAGGCTTGGCATGTCAAGCAAGATATGTTGGAGAATCTAATCAAGACACAAACAAGTGGAGCATTAAACGTGTGATATGAAAAAAAGAAAAACGTTGAACAATGAATTAAGAACCAATCCACACCGGCGGTTCCAACGTCTGCACATCACGACGGAATACAAAAATGACTGCCCGCACTGCAGTAAGAAACATTTATTCACTTAGCCCAGAGATTCACATAATGCACAGCAATTATTTTTGAGATGCATAATTCGCAACATTTAAAGAAAAGGTATGTGGATAAAGAGTAAAACGGATGATATAAACCTCCGTTCACCAAGAAATTGAGAAAATGGAAGACCTTCTGCGTGGTCCAACCATACTCCGGCACCCTCAATTGTATACGGACTAGTTGAACCTAAAACAAGGCATAAACATCCTGATATCAAACTTCTAAGAAAACCAGCAACTATTTGTACAATCAAACTCAGTATCCCATCCATTGTTTTTTCAAAAAGCGGTTAGTCTGTATGCTACATGTTTTGCGTTCTTCTAAAGAAGAAAAAAAAAAGGCCAACTATAGCACATCAGAAGCATATTAAAAAAGGCAAGGAAAGCCCAGATGGGTGCTCTCATTTTCCCAGCAAAGAGGCAGAGAGTACATATTTAGCACAATTACGAACTAAACCAGAAAAGGAAATAATAAACAATTCCTAAAGGAACAAAAATCAGCCATTAGCATATACAAATCCAGGAAAGTTAGAAGTCGAAAGAGCATACAAGAGAGAACAACAATGAAACTAATAAAGCGATCAGGAAGAGACGCCGCGACGATTAACTATTCAATTGAGGAGAAAACCCAAATTCCAAATTCCCCAAATTCCCCAAATTCAATTCCAAAGAGAGATTGGCAACAAAATACCTACACAGACAGAAGGATATAGAAAAAAGAGAGAGAGAGAGAACATACAAGAGCGACGACGGCGACGATGCCATAGAGAGCAGCAAGGATGATGAAGATGCGGTCCTGCCAAACGGGAGAATCGTTGATTCCTTGCCACCAAGAGGTTGCGTCGGTCAACAGAACCGCCGTCACCGCCGAATCAGCCATGCCGACGCTGCTACTCTCCATCTTTCCCCTCCCCTTCCTCTCCTTATCCGGAATCGAACTCTAGAGAATCTTCCTTCCTCCGTCAAATTCGACGATAGAAAAAAAAAACACAAAAATTGGGTGATGAATCGAGCTTATCGGGTCACGCAGGCTAATGGGTTTCCTTCTCCTTATCCGGAGTGAATATTCTTGGTTTGGTGCTTCGATTTGGGGAATTGGGAACCTCGATTTTGGACAATATTCTTCTTGCGTTGCGGTTTTTTAACGAAATGGGGAAATCCAGAATGTGCTACAAAAATAGAGATCCCCGTTCCCCACAATTGGAAAGGAAAGGTCCCATGTGGTATTTCATATTTGTCAAAATGGTTCGGACACCCAAACGAAAGTTCTGAAAATAGTTACTTTTTAAAATTACAGATACCATAAACAACCTCCAAGATTAAAATGAATTAAAGTTAAAGAGTATACAGATAAAAATGAACATTTTAAAAATAAATAGACCAAAATAAATCAAAGGCGAAATTATAGGGAACAAACTAATATTTTAACCAAGATTATAATAATAATAATAATTTTTCTAGTTAAAATGTTCTAATATTGTAAAAAAAAAAACAAAACTTTAGCAAAACAAAAAACCTTTAAAATTCTCGATTTGTTCTTTGAAACTTCATATTTATTATCATAATTTTGTCAGAGGAAACTCTAAAACTTAAAAGAAAAGCAATGTTGGGGTGTTGGTGATCTAAAAATAGAAATATAAAAACAAGTGATTAAACAAAGTTGTTTTTAAGTATCAAATATGTTTTTGGTAGCAGATTTTGAAATTGAATATCAATTAAAAAAATGATTCAAAGTATTTAGTAATATATTTGTAAAACATTTACTAACTAAATATTTAGTTAAATCTAAAAATAATATTAATTGATTTATTAATCTATATCTTACAAATTTTGTATAATTATTTTACAATATTAAATATTTTATAATATATTATATTTTACATTTGTTAGTTTTTATATTTGTCTATCTTTTTTTTATGTAAATTTGTACTTTATCCTGCATTTGGAACCTCTAATTTTCAAGAATTTGTAAATCACAATGATTTTTAAATCATTTCTCTTTGGTTAGCAAAGAAAAAGAAGGAATTTAAGATCATAGAATTTGAAATCACCTTTCGTTAAAAAAAAATTCCTTACAAATACGTTGGATTTGAAAGGATTTGCAATTAAAAGTATCAAATTCCAAATTTATCCTATAAAATAGGTAAAAACTAGATTTTTCATTTTTTTTAAAAAAAATTAATCACTCCACTTATTTTTTTAGACAAATTGCATACTATTTTCTCTTTTGCCTCCCTACGTACATTTTTATAGATTACTTTTCAGTCAAAATATAAATTAATTTTATGTTTTGCTTATGTTTTATTTCAATTTTTATCACTAATTTGGGTAAAAAAAATCAGTTCCAAATAAATTTGCAAATAGATTGGTAGTTTCATACATTTAAAATCTCTCGTTACTTTTTTAAAAACTATTTTTTGCTCTTTTTTAGCATGTTTATTAGTGAAAGTATTATTTTGAAAAAAAAAAGGAGAATGAAAATAAAAAGGAAAATAAATGAAAAAAGATGAGAAAAAGTTGGATTGTGGTTTAAGTTTGTTTAGTTATAGCAAACGTGTTGATTATTTTGGTTTAGATTTAAAATAATTCACAAAATATATATTTCAAGAAAGAAATTTATTAGTTTTTTTGTTTTTTAATTTCATTGGCAAGTTTTAAATTATTAAATTAATTGCATTAAATGATTTTATTTTTATATGTAGTTGAAATTACTACTTCATATTATAACATTATACTATTATTATTTATTTATACAATATCATGCAAAATGGTAAGGGCATACAAGTAAAATGTTATACTTTCTTTTCATTTCTCGTAAACATCCAAACAATAAATTTTAATTTCAATGATTTCAAATTAATTTGGTTCCAAACACAATTAAGAATTCGAAATCATTTTTCCATCTTTTGAAATCCTGGAATTTGAAATCATTTCTGTCAAATTCCAAATGCCAAACGCAGTATTAAAGTTTCAAATTCAGAATTTGAAAACACTACAAACATAAAAATTTTGTTTTCAAAATTTCCACTATTTAGATCACAAAATCAGAAAACGGTATTAAAAAACAAGTATGTGAAACATGTATTCACTTTTTTTTTTTGAATAATGAAATATCTACTCATTGAATCTCATAACAATAAACATAATTTAGATCGCATATTATGCCCTTACTTATTGTTTAGATTATCCATTCAAATTAAATTAAAAAAATTTTGGATTATCACTATCCACTCAAATTAAATAAAATAAGTTTGGATTATCACAAATCATATTTCAAGGTTTGAAATTTTAATTTGAAAAAATATAATTTTTTATTAATTTTTCAAACTAAGACAAAAGGGTTCAAGATGATTTAAATTTTATCTTTCAAAACTTCTCTCGATTGGTAAGGATTAGAAAAAATAATTTTTAAAAACTAACTTTATTTTCCTAATGTTTTAAAGTTAATCGAAGTGAAAACCGAAAATCGAAGATCAAAATACTGTTCTTCTCATTACTAGCTAGTTAGGATTGTCAGAAAAATTATTTTTCATATAAAATGGGATAGTTTGAAAAAATATTTCCTACACTGAGGAAGGATCTATTCTTGACAATGTGTACTTGCACTCGACCCTCTAGCTATTGTAACAACAAAAATGAAGAAGAACACGATCTAGAAAATATGTTGTTGTGTCATGGAACTCACTACCTTGAAAGTAAAATTTGGTACGAGCGCGGTGCTAAATCGTTAGTCGCCAGTTGCTTCCCAAGGTTAACACAACACCCGAATTCAAGCGTACACTCGTCGGAAAACGGATTGGAATCAACTCAGAAGAAAACTTTTAGAAAGCAGAGAGAAGAAACCAAAAGAAGAGTAGGAGAAGATTTTGTGTGTATCCTCCAAATGAAATCAACATGGGTATCTATAGGATTTCAAAATAAAAACGTTTTCTCAACATTAAATAAAAACATTTTTACACAATTAATAAAAACGGTTTTACAATTAAATAAAAATGTTTTGAAATCAAAGAAAAACGATTCGTTGGAAAACGCTTCAAAAAATAAAAATCGTTTTTAAAATAAATACACACGGTAATTATTTATTAATACCAAAAATAAAAAAATAATTTATAGCAAAACTTATTTTTCATTTTTCGTGTAAGTGCGAGTTACCCGAACCCACCCAACCGGATGGATGGCGGCGGCACACGTGTGATGAGATGTCTTGGGCTCACCCAATACATCATTTCTAACTCTACTAAAAAACTTTCCATTATAAATCCTCTTTCAACATCAAAATCTTTCCATGTGAGTCTTTTTAATTTTTGTAAAACACCTTTCTCTTTTGACATTCCCAACAATCCCCCCACGAATGACAAAAAGAGAAAAAAAAATTATGAGCAAAAGAAGGATAAACTTAAGCATTAATATTTTACGATTTGAATTAATGTATAGAAGTGAAGCAACAACCTAAGTAATGAAAGTGAGTTACCTCTTGAACTTTAAGTAATTATAGTTTGAGACCCCCACAACATATTTTAATTCTTAATTTCAATTTTACAATATACAACAGGTGTTTTTAAAGGTCATGCACATAGAACCTTGGATCACGTGAAAGTTTAGAAGGCGGCCCTACCTTCACGATCACATCATTGTTTCATCAAGTATATCAAAGACAAACCACTAAAAAACTGAGCTATGAAAACTTTATAAATAATCCATTAAGTCTATGAATAGACGACCCAAAGTAAGGACTATGGATTTGAAGGGATTGAATCCCCAATGGAAGCGCGTGAACTCGTTGCTCGAATTTACCGTTTGAATTAAATTACACAGAGAAGAAAAAAACAAAGAAAAAATGGTGTTACCTTTGAAGAACCTGTTCTTCACGATAAACCAATTAACACACCACAAGATCTCCTCACTATCCTTTGGACGAGAATCTCTTTTAAAATAGAGAATTTTCTTTTTAAGTGAATTTGAGAGGGAGATAATTCTTCCAACAGATATAATTCCAAAATTGTTCTACAAATTTACGATGAGGTGGGAGGAAGTTACCCACCTCATCACTCCCCCACTCTCCTACAAATATGCACGAGAGTGGATTGATTAATTAATTAAACAATTAATGATTAATTTAATTGAATAATTAATTATTTAAAAAACTAATAATGAATTATAACATATATTTAAATTAAATTAAAATATTTATCCATAACCTATAGTTTTAAGGTGTATCTCATGAATATTAACTTTATTCTATAGTTTTAATATGAATTCAACTCATATTAAATTTTATTTGAATATTATTCAAATAATTCTCTCATAACAATATAATATTAATTTCAAATCCTTATTCAAAATTAATTATATAATGTATCAACATATACATTATATAAATGATGTATATGATACACACATTCCTCGTTTTACCCGTTGTGAGCTAGCAAGGAGACCTAATGGACCTACAAATTAGAAATTCCAGTGATACGAGATTAATTAATTAAATTAATCAACATTCATTAACTGTGGGTCACTCCACTAAAGACCCATAACTGCACTCTTCACAATATAGAATATTTTGTGTATATAAATATTGACCATTAACAGTAAATCAGTCATTCACGAGTGTTTTTAACTTCAGCTGGGTCAAATTATCGTTTTACACCTGAGATACCTCTTTCTCCTTAAGTATCACTGATTCTCTAATGAATAACTTGTTTATGGTCTAACTATTAAACAGAAGTCGCTCTTGGGCTAGTGAGAGAGTGGGGTTCCTTGTTCAAGTCTTGGAGTCAGCACTTAAGGGAACACTCATCTACTTACCTTGAAGTCGGGAATGAGTGAATTCCATCTTGTGAATTAAGTTATGTTCACAGCTCTCCACTCGGACTCGTCCTCAAAATGATAAGCATATTGAGTATCGGCGTCTCGAACCACTCTCACCCATACAAATCAAATGACAGTTCCCAATAGGCAGGAGTTCATAACTCACTCAGGATTTAGATCAAGTTACATGGTCATCCTGTGAAATATTAATATAATTAGTTAACGGTGTTACAACTAAAAATTAATCATTTCGTGGTATGATCTTATACAAACTCATTATATAAGATACCCTCACTCGCATGTCTCCACATGAACGACTCAGATCGAGTCATTTGTAACTTTTACAAAGTGGGTCGTATCCATAGTGTCACCAAGATGAGGTACCAAACCTTATCCATATATTATAGACCATTTAGGTTATTATTGGAACATGATCCAATCATATATCCACTATATACCATGTATATCAATTATATACCATGTACATCAATTATATACTGTTCCAGTTACATTAAATAACCTCGGATGTTAGTTTATTGGATTTAGGTCAATGCAATGCTAAAATTCATTATACCTCTCAGATACCTCAATAAATGATGAAGAGCATTACAATGTTCTTTACCAAGATTATGTGTATATCAACTCAAACTACTTACAACATATGCAATATCAGATCTAATGTAGTTCATGAAAAACATAATATATTACCTATGATCTTTGCGTATTCAGATTGAGATACAATTTCATCCTTATTTTTCTTAAGTCTTATGCTTGCATCATAGGGTACTATAATAAGTGGTTTATCAAAGCAATCAAATTTCTTCAACATTTTCTCAATATAGTAGTGTGATTGAAATAAGGAGAAACCATTGTCATTTTTCCTTACTATGACACCAAGTATTATATAAGCCTCTCCTAAATCTTTCATTTCAAAATGTGAAGACAGCAATAACTTGGTATCATTAATGACATTTAAGTTTGTACAAAAATAAGCATGTCATCAACATATAAGCGTATAATCAAACAATCAACTACAAACATCTTTGAGTAAACACATGATTACAACAATTTATTTTATAGCTATTGTTTACTAAAGTACTATTAAATTTTTCTTACCACTATTTAGGAGCTTGTTTAGATCATAGAGTGATTTTTTAAGCTTGCATACTTTATTCTCTTTACCAACCACTACAAAACCTTCAAGTTGTGTCATATAGATCTCCTATCCTAAATCTCCATTAAGAAATGTTGTTTTTACATCCATCTAATGAATTAATAGGCCACGAGTAGCAGCAAGAGCAATTAGAGATCTAATAGTGGCTATTTTGGTTACAGGAGAACATGTATCAAAATAATCAATACCAAATTTTCGTGTGTAACCACACCACTAATCTAGCTTTGTATTTTTCTATGGAACCATCTAGTCTAACTTTCTTTTTAAAGATTCATTTGCTCCTAATAGGTTTATTCCCTATAGGTAGATCTACCAAGTCTCAATTTGATTCATAACTAAGGTTTAAAATGTCGATGTTGATGGAAATATCAAGGTCCCAATTTTACAGACATATCGATAGATATGTCGATGTCGATGGATATTTTGAGAAAAATTATAGAAATTGTGGATATTGATGTAAATATTTTAAATTAATTAATAAGACTTTAATTGTAGCTTAATTAACTCATAACTTATCACTTTTGACCATCATATCTAAATATATATAAGTAATATATTTATGGAAATATCGTTGCGATGAAAATATCAAAACAAAGTCATGTATACGTGCATAGAAATTATTTGAATTGGTAAATTAAAGTTATTATTGCTTAATTATGTTTTATTGATACATTGACATTTAGTTCCATGGTCATATAATTAAAATAGAAAAATTAAAACAAAAAGTATAGAAACTCTAAATTATATAATATTATAAATCTAATTAATTTTGATGTGTGAGATAAATCTAATTAATTTTACTAATCAACATGTAATTAAAAATAATTATGAAAAAAAGAACTATAAAAAAAAAACCTAGAAGAGGAGAGCAACATGAGATTGAGATTGTATTTGTTTGTCCCACATCGAGAGAATCCAATGAGGGAGAAGCAATAATTTTCTATAAAAGGACTCCTCCTCAACTAACTTTTTCAGCCTACAGCAGTATTACCTCATTATTGGGCTTCGTCTGCAAGTTGGGCCCGTATGAAGTAAAATATTTTGGGCTTCTGGTTTCGATATTCTCGATATATCGTTGATTTTTCGACATTTGGAATAATTAACGAAATATCGTCGACATGGGAGTAAAAACAAAATTGTCGGACACTTCGATATGCCGACATATCAACATGTCGAACTACATTTTAGACCATGTTTATAACTATGGAGTCTAGTTCACTTTTAATTGCTTCTTTTCATAAGTTAGAATCTATAGAATTTATAACTTCTTGGTAGGTTTTAGGATCTTTTATCTATTAGATACATGCAAGCAAAACAATCATCTATCTTATCATAGTTTTCAATAAAAGAAAAAATAGTTAAGAAATTAGATCCAAAACTTTTGCTAGTTCTCTACCTTTTACTTCTCTTAGGTTCAAGACTTATAATATTAGTCCTAGGTTCTACCATAGAATCAAAGGTAGAGGGAACAGACACATGTCTTAAAATTCTACTAGATTCACCAATAGACTTAATCATAGGGAAAGTATTTTAAAAAAATATAGCCTCTATATTCACAAATTGAATTATCACTTAAGCTCATGAATCCAAAACTATTTTGAGCATAACCAATAAACACACAATCAAAGGTTTTAGATCTTACTATAGGTTTTTTGAATTATGGATACCTACCTTTGCTAGGCATTACCACACTCTCAAGTAGCTCAGGTTAGATGAGTATCTTTTCCAGAACTCGTATGATATCTTATCCAACTTTTTGTGAGGAACCCTGTTTAGAATGAAACAAACAAAAAACGCAGCTTCCCCTCACGTAGTGTCAGATAAACCAGAACTCAAAAGTCAAAAGCCTAGCATTCATCATTTCTTTTAAAGTTTTATTCTATTGAGGTGAATAAGGAGCAATAACTTCATGTATAATACCATGCGACTCACAAAACTCCTTAAGAGAATTGTCACTATATTCACCACCCCTATCAGATGTTAACCTTTTTATCTTTCTACCCAGTTGGTTTTCTATTTTAACTTTGAATTTAAAAAACATGTTGCTTGCTTCATCTTTAGATTTTAGTAGATAAATTTTTGTATGTCCAGAGAAATCATTAACAAATGAAATATAGTAATTTTTACCGTCTCTACTAGTGGTGTTTTTTTAAATCAGCTAAATCATAATTACATATTGAATTCAAATTGATATTTGAAATCTTACTCATATTGTACCCGTTGGATCATTATGACAACCTTAGAGGGGGTGAATATGGTTTACTAAAATTTTATTAACTTTTTAATACGGTGGGTCCAAATTAAACAAATAAGTAAACTATTTATGAACAAATAATTTTAAGACAAATTAATCAATAAATTATAAATAAATTTCAAGCACCCTAATTAATTTTAATATAAAGATTGACCATAAACACGAAGAAAATATTATAGCTATTAAATTCATGCTAATTATGATAAAGAAAATTAATTGGAAAAAAAAAAGAGATTGTTAAAGAAATTTAACACCATAAATTTATAGTCGGCAACATTGGTTTACTTCACTCCTTAAGTTCCTCTTGAGTGGTCGACTAAGAAATCTGACTCTTTCGACACAACGCTTCTTTTTCCAGGAGCAAGAAGAAATGTGATCATTTCTTTGGTTCAGGATCAAACTGTTACAACGCTATTTTTACAGGTTCAAGAGCAACTGTAACAATAGATTTGTAATCAGTGGCGGATTCAAAAATTTTGTTTAGGGGGGCTTTAGACTACTTTAACAAGTAAGTAATTCCAAGAATTCACAAATGAAATGAACTATAATTTAATACATCACAATTGTTCTCTACGAGTTTTCATATTATGAAATCACCGCATAATAACTTCAGTATCTGTCTTATCAAATAAATCTTTCTCAATATATGTTATAAGACTATCATTCATACATTGGTTTCCCATTCGGTTACGCAATCAAGTCTTCACAATACTCATAGCAGAAAATGTTATCTTTACAGTAGTTGTTGCAACAGGCAAGATTAATGCCAATATGAGCAACAGATAAACTAATGGGTACATTTTATCTTTAGCTGTCATCACAATTTTTAATGCAAGATCACTAATACCTGTTAGCTTAACAAACATAGTATCTGAACGCATATCAATAGAATAATTTTGAAGCTAATCCTGAAGAGCTTCAAGTTCAATAGTTGAAAAATCTCTAGAATAAAACTGGGCGAGACGAATAAGTTATTGTCTTTCAAAATTAGCAAATGAGTTGCTCGGATTTAGCCATGCTACTCAAAGAATCAATTCAGTACTTGTTTTAGTAAAATGATAATTCAACTCTTGAAGTTGCATATCAATGATTGTGTAAAAAACTTCAACACTATAATGATGTATATTTGTGATTGTCTGAGATTTTCGTCTTTTCCCTCCCTGGAATGGAAAACATATCATTCATCTCAAGCATTTGAATATCATGCTTATCACATAAATTAGAAACTTGATCTAGTATTGAATCTCAACCTGATTCTCTCATTATTTGTAATCTTTATTTATAAATCCTGACCTAATTCATTGAATTCACGATATTTAGATCTTTTCTCTATAGTGACTGAGACAATTCATTTGTGATTCCCAATATAACTTTCATAAGATGCATATGAAAAGTGATCAAATGTTTGAATCGAATTTATTAGAACCTTTGCTTTATATTTTTGTTCAGAAGTTGACCCATTATCTACAATTGTCTCGAGTACATCACCAATGGATGAAAACATTACAATAAAGCTCACTTGAGTATTCTAATATGATCCTTATCGTGTATTTCCTGGTCGTTTTATCATTATTTCTCTATTTAGTCCTCATCCACTTGATAGCTCATCATTATGCAAAGCTTCGAGAGCTAACCACTATGTTTTTCCTCTTAAAATATCTCAACGTTTTTCTGATGTCCGAATGAAATTTACCACATTTGCAACTAACAAAAAAAGACCACTAGTTTCTACATGATTTTTTGCAATAGGTACCAAAACTAGTTGAAGTTGATAAGAAAAACAATGAATTAAAAATGCATATTCATTTTCTCTCAAAATTAATGTTTTCAACCCATTGAATTCACTGTGCATATTGCTTGCTCCATCATATCCTTGCCCAAGGAAACTAGCAATGCTTAGACCATGTTCAGGAAAGAATCCATCAATAGCTTCCTTAAGCGACAGAGAATTTGTAGAAGTAACATGTACAGTACTTGCAAACCTTTCAACCACGTATTTTGTCCATATATCTCAACAGAATTCCCATTTGCTCTTTTGAAGATATATCCTTTGACTTGTCGATCAAAATTGAAAAGAACTTATCGATCAAAATTGAAAAGAACTTATCACCAATATCTCTTATGATTAAATCAATAATTTCTACCGCGATATAATTCACAATATCTTTTTGGACATCTGGTGCAATTGGTTTCAAATTTTTAGGAGAATTCTCAAAGTAACACCTTTAATGTCCTTGTTGTGGTGCATAACCATCGTAGGAGTTCAAGAAAATCGAGTTCAATAATCAATTCTTGCTTGGTCAGATATCTTACTAGTAAATATTTTGATGTGTTGTTTTTGCTTCAAAAGAGCTTCACATTTACTCCAACCTTGGTTCTGCACACTGTTTGGTCTCCAACATGAGTTTGTAATTTCTCTTTTTTCTTCCAATTTGAAAATCCTTCACCAACAAAATGGTCACCCCTGATTGTTCTCCAACTTCTGGTTTGAGTAAATAGCAACATAAACAAAAGGCAACATCTTTTGAAATAATATATTCCAACCAATTAGGATATTCAGTAAAATGGAAAAGTATGTTTCTTAGGCTGATAAGGTCTTTTTTGTAAATATGTTATGTGAACTTGGTCTCGAATATTACAATTGTAGTCATGAATTCTAGTTCTTAGACCAAGATCTGTTGATAATTCTTCTAAATTTACTTTCGTAAAATACCTATCAGAACTAGTATTACTTTTCTTTAATGGAGATGATGATCCCATCGATTTTCTTTTATCGTATCTCTCCGTTTAGACTTGAAAATAAATCTACGGGAACATTAATAAAGAGCTAAAACATAAATAATAATGATAATAAATATATGTATAAAATTAGTTGAGACATGATAATATTATATTTTAGCTCAACTAACCATAATATTTAAAATAACTTCAAAATCATATCATATATGATAAAATTTAAGAAAATGTTATTGTAAAAAAAAATTAAAAAATTGTAACTTAGACAATTAATCTCCAAATTAACGATTTCTTTAGATTGAAAACTTCAAAATTCAAATTAAAAAATTATAAAAAATAAAACAACTAAATCTCAAAATTGATGATTTAAAGAGAAAAAAAGATATCGATATATGATACAATAATTTGTAGAAAAAACATTACATATGTAGACACCGTATTTAGTCCGACTCAAATTTTATTATTATTATTTATTTATTTATTTATTATTTTATTAAGTTTTATTGTTTTGGTTAAAAATAACATCATTTTACTTTATTATTAGTTTTAAGATAAAGTTTAAATTAACTTAAATTAAAAAAAATGTTAGATTTATTTAAAGGTTTTGATTTTATTAATAAGAAATTAAAAAATTTTTGTTTAAATAAAATCTCATTTTATTAAAAGGATTTTGTTTTTTTTTTAAAAAGAGAATTTGATTTTACTTGAAATAAGAATTTTATTTAGATGTTTAAGAAACAGTTTTTCGTTTGGTTTGATTTTTTCTTCGTAAAAAAACATCGTAGGTGTCATTTTCCTTTTCTTCCTTCTCCTTTTTCTCCCTTCTCTTCTAACTCATCCATCTTACCATTATGTTGCGTGGTATTTAAGGGAGGGTAGCAAACACATCATGGACAGAACCCACAGAGAGAAGAGGGACAAAAAAAATCTCATTCAATTCGTTCTTTCTCACCACCATCATCTTCTCATTCTTCCTTCACCATCTCATCCTTTATTTTTATCTTTTTTTTACCACCATGATATTCTCTTCTTCTTCACCCACACCGGCGACCCCATGACATCAGTAGGCAGGCCCGACGACGATACTCCGACAGCACATGTCCCCCAGCAACCCACAGCACAGTAGTCTAGCGCAAAGCTCTATAATCCCGACAGACATCAATAATCCAATGAATCAGGCTACTCACCTGCAATAGCACGAAATTTCGTCAATCTCTACGACCGACACATAGATCTCCAACGACCCGACTCTCACCAGTAGAGTAGCTCGAGCACTCCTTCATTACTTCAGACCCTCGGGCACACTAAGGAATTCCTCTCTGCAGTACGTGATTAAAAAAATGCTTTTGGAAATGATTTTTGTTTTAAATAAGGAAATTTTATTTTAGAAAGTGTCGCAACGTCATCGCGACGCAGAGCGACTGACGTCATCTCCTGAAGGGTCTCTTTTGAGATAAGGGTTTGGAGTCGCCATCAATCATCTATGAGGTGTGATTGGTCACCTATTTAAAAAAACTTAATCTGCGAAAACAGATTTTGGTTCGGGAGTCGACTGAGCGTAAGGAAGGTGTTAGCACCCTACAACATTCGTTTGAAAATGGTGCCACATTTTATCATAAATCATCCTATTATATTATTTGGTCCAAAAGAAAATATTTTTGTGCTTTTCACGTTATATTAATTCACACTTTGTTATAAAATATGAATTAATAGGTATGAGTGGCACTAAGGCCATTAGAAAAATTTTATCACCTCGAGAATATTGGAATGTTCCAATTTCCGTCATTGTATTTTTCGAAATAATTATTTTTAAAAAATAATTTTTATTTTAGGGCACATTAAGATTTGAATTTGTGACATGAATATTGATACTCTAACCACTTACCAATGTACCAACAACTTAAATTTTTTTTAAACAACAAACTTTTTATTTTAAAACTTTGTTAAAAAAAACTCTAAACGAAATATTTTATTTAAAATAATTATTTATTAAAAACAATGATAAAAAAAATAACAATAAAATAATTTTATTTTTAGGCATGGACTCAAACTTGGGTCATGTATGTTAATAACCAAGTGTATTGCCAATATACCAACACCTTAGATTACAAGTTGTGTTCCTTTTTAAATACAAAGTTTGTATTTTTGAATTTCATTTAACAAAAAAAAAAAGAAAAAACAACTATAAACAAAAATTTTAAAAAAAAACTATAAACAAAAATTTAAATTAAAAAAAAAACTCTTTGTTTTGTTTTAGATTTGAAATTCGTATAAAACTGTTTTATTTATAAAAAAAGCAAAAAAATCTTTTTTAAAATAAGATGTTATCCATTTTTCAAAACTTATTTTACTAATCTTTTATTTTAAAACAAACTTTTTGTTTATTTTGAATTAGAAAAAGGTTTAAAACTTTAAACAAATCTATCATTTTAAAACTCATATTGATTTACTAATAAAGAATTTTTTTTGTTTTAAAAAACTCATTTGTCAAAATCTTTTATATTTTCAAAAACTTACTTATTTAAAAAACAACTAAATGCTAAAATTAAACTCTTTTATTTACTTGAAATAAAAACTTTTAGTATTTTACTTTAAACACATTTTATTCTAAAAAAAATTTCCAAAATTTATTTTAAAACATTAATTTGAAAGACTCCTTTTCTTTTTTAAAATTTTAATTTGCAATAGAACAATCTTTTATTTTAATTACAAAACTTGAAAACCCAAAAACATAAATAGTAAAAAAAGTTCAAAATCTACAAATTTTTAATCTAAAAAAGCTACCAAAACATCAATAACAACACATAAATCGATTTCTTAAGATAAA
Organism: Momordica charantia; assembly: GCF_013281855.1. Taxonomy (NCBI): domain Eukaryota; kingdom Viridiplantae; phylum Streptophyta; class Magnoliopsida; order Cucurbitales; family Cucurbitaceae; genus Momordica; species Momordica charantia. The sequence goes on along the minus strand of NW_028275167.1, from coordinate 18,727,271 downwards.
CTAATTTTCAAAAGAAAACAGCCCATAAATCATCTTCAAAATTCAATTTTTTTTAAAAAATACAGCTCATAAACAATTCAAAATCAGCAACAAACCAACTTAAAACAACCTCCAAAGATCTACTAAATTTCAAAAGAAAACCGCCCCTAAATCAACTTCAAAATCTACAAAAGGGAAATTTTAAAAAATATAGCCCATAAACCCTTAAAAGATGGCAATAAAACAACCTGAAGCTCCCGAAAACCTTTAACTTTGCAATGAAAAATAGTGATAAATAATCTCAAATAATAGGAAAAAAGGTTCCAAAAGTGATGTAGACACCGTATTTGGTCCGACCTTTTTTTTAATTTAATTTATATTATTGTATTTTACTTTATTAAGTTTTACTTTAATTAAAAAAATAACATAGGTTTACTTTATTATTAGTTTTAATATAATGTTTAAATTAACTAATTAAAAAGGTTAGATTTATTTAAATGTTTTGATTTTATTAATAAGAATATAAAAATAGTTGTATTTAGATTTTGTTTTATTATTAAATAGAAAAATGGATAAATAAAATTTGTTATGTTTTTAAATAAAAATACTGATTTTGTTTCCTTCTAACGTGGCATCTCCTCCTCCCCTTCCTTCCTCCCTTTTCTCTGGCTTTCTTATTTTAGCATATATCACCGTTGTTTTTTTAGTAATTAAGGGGGAGGAAACACAAGAACCAAACATAGTGGAGAGAGTTAGAAACTCATCACCTCAGCGCCGTATCTGCTTCTCTCCATCTCTCTTATCCCACCATCACCACTTTTCTCTTGCATACCCACGACCTCCGACGACACAAGGGAACGACGCGAACGACAGCAGCAACAACCTTCTTCTTCACAACTTCTTTCAAGGCTTTGGAAATCATACTTTTAATTTGAAACAGATTCTTTTGTTTCTATCAAAAGATTTTTTTTTGTTTTTTTTAGAAAAAAATGTTTTTTTAAGAAAAAGTTTTTTTTAAAAAAAGAAAATGTTTTTAGTAAGAAAAAAAATTAATTTTAATTAAGTTTTTGAAAATAAAATAAGGATTTTGATATTTTAAAATTTGTTTTAAAATAAAAGGTTTTCTTTTTCTCATAAAGAATAGTTTTTTAAATGAAATAAATATAAACTTAATTTTATTTTAATAAAATATTTTACTTTAAAATTTTGGTTAAAATACGTTGAAAAAATAGGAGTTTTATAAAATAAATCTTGTTTAAAAAAATTTGGATTCTTTTAAATTTGGATTCAAAGTTTAAATTTGGATTCTTTTTATTTAAAATGATTTTTTTTATAAGGTTTATTTTTTTTTGTGTTACCTATGGTTTGGTGGTTATGGTTTTGAAAAGAATCTTAACAAAAAATCACTTTTTTTAGCAAATAAGTTTTGTTAAAGTAAAATTGACTTTGTTTTTAAATAAAAGTTTTTTTTTCTTTTAAATAATCTTGTTAATTTCGAAATAAATAAAAAAGATATTTAAATTAAAACTTTTGTTTGTGTAAAAGAATATAATGTTTATATCTTAAGATATTGGCATAGTGGTAAGATATTTGTTTTTTAATGTATATGATCCAAGTTCGAGTCTTTGAATGCTTCATTTTATCGTTGTTTTTACTAAATAATTATTTTAAATAAAAGATTTCATTTAGAGTTTTTTTTTAAACAAAATTCAAAAATACAAAATATGTATTTTAAAAAAGAGCCTAACTTATATCTTATAGTGGTGGCACATTGGTGTGATGTTTTAATGTCAACATTCATGCCGCAAGTTCAAGTCTTAATGTTTCATAAAATTAAAATTATTTTTTTATTATTTTTATTTTTTTGCTATATAATTATTTCAAAAACTCCAATGACGGGAATTGGAACCTTCCAATATTCTCGAGGTGTCAAAATTTTTCTAATGCCCTTTGTGCCACTCATATCTATTAATTCATATCTTATAATAAAATGTGAATTAAAATGTGGTACCGTTTTCGAACGGGTGTTGTAGGGTGCTAACACCTTCCCTACGCTCAGTTGACTCCCAAACCGCAGACCTTGTCTTTATTTTTAGGTGACCAGTCACACCTCGTAGATGATACACTCAGTCGACTCCCGAACCGCAGACCTTGTCTTTATTTTTAGGTGACCAGTCACACCTCGTAGATGATTGGTGGCAACTCCAAACCCTTATCTCGAAAGAGACCCTTCAGAGGATGACGTCGGCCTCTCCGCGTCGCGATGACTTTGCGACAAGTGACATATATCACAATTAATTAAAAACGTACAAACATCACTCAACTCACCTTACTTACTCATGCGGATTTAATCACTAAGGTGGAGGGAGATTGGGAGTGAAAAGGAGGAAGGGGTGGTGGTGGTTGATTTCTAGAGAGAGAATGATACGAAGTGAGAGAAACCAAAAGCAAAAAAAACCCTTCACACTTTTGCTTTTTCTCTCTATTTTGTTCCCTCTATTTTTTTCTTCTGTGTCCTTAACTATTTAGAGAGTCCTCTCTTAAATACACATAGAATGCAACAGTAGCTGTCGCAACGTCATCACGACGCGGAACGGCCGACATCATCCCCTGAAGGGTCTCGTTCAAGATTAGGGTTTGGAGTCGCCACCAATCATCTACGAGGTGTGATTGGTCACCTATTTTAAAAACTTGGTCTACGAAAAACAGATTTTGGTTCGAGAGTCGGTTGAGCGTAGGGAAGGTGTTAGCACCCTACGACACCCGTTCGAAAACGGTACCATATTTTGTAAAAAATTATCCTATTATACTTTGCTCCAAAAAGAAAAATACTTTTGTGTTTGATTTTAAATGTCCCAAATTTATTGGTTCATATTTTACGATAAAATATGCACCAACAAGCATGAGTGGCGCAAAGACCATTAGAAAAACAAATTATCACCTCGAGAATATTGGAAAGATCCAATTTCTGTCATTGGGATTTTCGAAATAATTATTTAGTAGAAAAGAAAAATTAATAAATAAAAAAAATAATTTTAATGTAAGGGTCATCAAGACTTGAACTTGTGATGTGAAAGTCCATATATAAATTTCTTACCAATGTGCCAACATCCTAAGATATCATTTAATATTTTATATAAATGTTTTAAAATTTGAAATTTTATAAAAACGAAAGTTTTTTTTTTATATTAAAAAAACATTTTATCTAAAATAGTTGTTTGGTAAAATAATGATATTAAAAAACATTAATTTAAGCAAGCAAAGACTCGAACCAAAGACATGTAAATTACTCCTAAGTAACCTACCACTATGCCAACACCGTATGATACAACTTAGTATTAATTCTTATCATACAAATCTTTATTTTAAAAAAATGTTTAAAAATAATAATAATAATAATAATACTAAAATGAAAAATAAAATAATAATAATAATAATAATAATAATAATACTAAAATGAATAATAATAATAATAATAATAATAATAATAATAATACTAAAATGAAAAATAATAATAATAATAATAATAATAATAATAATAAATTTATTTTATTTTAGATTTGAAATTCCTCTAACAAACTTCCTTAAACAAAAAAAAAAAACATTTAAAACAAACTTTGTTTTTAAAATTTAAATAATCAAATCATATTTAAAACAAATTTATTTTAAAAATAATCAAATCATATTTCTTATTTCAAAAATAATCAAATCATATTTCTTACTTGTTTTTAAAATTTAAATAATCAAATCATATTTAAAACAAATTTATTTTAAAAATAATCAAATCATATTTCTTATTTCAAAAATAATCAAATCATATTTCTTACTTGTTTTTAAAATTTAAATAATCAAATCATATTTAAAACAAATTTATTTTAAAAATAATCAAATCATATTTCTTATTTTAAAAATTATCAAATCATATGTAGACAAATTTATTTTAAAATATATATATATATATATATATATATATATATCAAATTTAAAACAAGCTTATTTAAAACAAATATAAAAAAAATCAAATCATTTCTAAAACAACATTTTTCTATACCACGTACTGCAGTGAGGAAATTCTGGGTGTGCCCGCGGGTCTGAAACCGTGAAGGAGCACTCGAGGTCAGATTCAGGTGGTCGGTGATCCGTGCGTCTAGTGTTGAACTTTGCGCCAGACTACTGTGGTGCAGGTTGTCTGAACTTGTGATCACCGGGGACTTGTGTAGTCTGTGTATCGTCGGGGTTGCCGGGCTGGGTGAAGAGGAAGAGAAGGTGATGGTAGAGAGAAAAAAGGAAGTGAATTCTTCTCTGTATGGGTTCTGTCTGTCTTTCCTCCCCACTGCAGCCCTCCTTAAATACACCTAAAACTAACGATAAAAAAGAAAAAGAGGGAAGAGAAGAGAGAAAAAGAGGGAGGAGAAGAAGGGGAGGGGATACACATATGAAGGAAAAAATGAAAGGGGAGAAAAACTGTATTTTTTTTAATCTTAAAATCAATTTAAAAAAACCAATTATTTTGAAATAAAATCTAATTTTAAAACTTAATTTGATTTAATTAAAACTTTACATTAAATTTTATAATAAAGTAAATTATGTTATTTTAAACTAAATCAATAAACATAAAAAAAATAATAATAATAATAAATAAATCAGTAATAAATTTTTTTTTTTAAAAAAAAAAAACGAAAGCGAGCCGGACCAAATACGGTGTCTACAGCTTGCCCCCCTTTGTGTATTCTTGCAGAAAAAGGGTAGACAAAGGCAAAAGACTGAGTATTGGGAAGGCGAAAAAGAAGAAGAAGAGAGAGAGAAAAAAAAAGAACCTGGCTTGACACAGGCTTCGACCACGATCTATCGGGTTCGATTTAACCAACAGAAAACTAAAAGGCAACGGACCTGGCTTGACACAGGCTTCGACCACGATCTATCGGGTTCGATTTAACCAACAGAAAACTAAAAGGCAACAGACCTGGCTTGACACAGGCTTCGACCACGATCTATCGGGTTCGATTTAACCAACAGAAAACTAAAAAGCAACGGACCTGGCTTGACACAGGCTTCGACCACGATCTATCGGGTTCGATTTAACCAACAGAAAACTAAAAAGTGACGGACCTTGCTTGACACAGGCTTCGACCACGATCTTTGATCGGGTTCAATTTAACCAACAGAAAACTAAAAGGCAACGGACCTGACTTGACACAGGCTTCGACCACGATCTATCGGGTTCGATTTAACCAACAGAAAACTAAAAGGCAACGGACCTGGCTTGACACAGGTTTTGACCACGATCTATCGGGTTCGATTTAACCAACAGAAAACTAAAAAGAAACGGACCTGGCTTGACACAGGCTTCGACCACGATCTTTGATCGGGTTCGATTTAACCAACAGAAAACTAAAAAGTGACGGACCTGGCTTGACACAGGCTTCGACCACGATATATCGGGTTCGATTTAACCAACAAAAAACTAAAAGGAAACGGACCTGGCTTGACACAGGCTTCGACCACGATCTTTGATCGGGTTCGATTTAACCAACAGAAAACTAAAAGGCAACGGACCTGGCTTGACACAGGCTTCGACCACGATCTATCGGGTTCGATTTAACCAACGGAAAGCTAAAAGGCAACGGACCTGGCTTGACACAGGCTTCGACCACGATATATCGGGTTCGATTTAACCAACAAAAAACTAAAAAGCAACGGACCTGGCTTGACACAGGCTTCGACCACGATCTTTGATCGGGTTCCAACATAAAACTAAACAAGCTTGCTTGAGCAAAAATGAGTCGTCATAAAATTCTCTGCCATAGGGCTTTTTGGAGACTTCTCCAAGGCAAATGCATGAAATGACGCATGAAACGGTGAATGAAATGTGCGTTTGATGCATGATGATAACAGGAAAATTTGTCTTGGATGCAAAAATAGAGTGAAATCACTTGCTTTTATAAAAAACTTAGGATTGTTCAGATAGCTCGATCACCGCATTTCGCCTTCCTTCAAAAATCCTTTTAACTGGATCGAGAGTAACCAGAACAAATGGGACGACGACTTTGCCCTGATAACTTTGTAATGTCGTACTTGCCCCAATGTTCCAGAGAACAAAATGTCCCTCGGGCTTCCTGTGCCCTTATGTTTGATTTCGAGTAACGTATAGCCTTGGAGACGTGAAAAAGCTACCGTCCTTCGTATATAGAAAGAGACGAATGGAGACCAGACTTTATAAATGACAAGAGACACACGTCTCAAAGATGTGGTTTAAATTTATAGGCTATAATAGAGAATGGATACACAAAACTGCCTTTCAAGCATAATACTGAGATCAAAGTGAATTTTTTTGAAATACATCATAAACTATGCATAATATTTTCGAACATGATCTGAGTTGACTGGATTTAAAAATTCAGTGCCATCCATGTTGGCCAGAACTAGTGCTCCTCCGGAGAAAGCCTTTTTCACCACAAATGGTCCTTCATAATTCGGGGTCCATTTGCCTCGATGATCTTTCTGTAATGGGAGAATTCTTTTTAGAACTAAATCTCCCTCTCTAAACCTTCTTGGGTGCACCTTCTTGTCATAGGCTTTCATCATTCTTCTTTGATAAAGTTGTCCTCTGCATAATGCCGTCAACCTCTTTTCTTCTACAAAGTTTAGCTGCTCATAACGTCTTTGGACCAACTCAGCCTCTTGTAACTTAGCTTCCATGATAACTCTCAATGATGGAATTTCTACTTCAATAGGGAGAACAGCTTCCATACCATAAACTAAAGAAAATGGCGTTGCCCCAGTTGAAGTACGGACTGAGGTGCGGTAACCATGTAAGGCAAATGGAAGCATTTCATGCCAGTCTCTGTAAGTTACAGTCATCTTTTCAACTATTCTTTTTATGTTTTTGTTGGCGGCTTCTACTGCACCATTCATCTTAGGTCGATAAGGGGTTGAGTTGAGATGTTTGATCTTAAACTGCTCACAGAGCTCACTCATCAATTTGTTGTTCAAATTCCTTGCATTATCGGAAATTATGGTTTCAGGAAGACCATAACGACAAATAATTTCCTTCTTGATGAATTTGACTACAACTCCTTTTGTCACATCTCGGTAAGAAGCTGCTTCTACCCATTTAGTAAAATAATCTATGGCTACCAAAATGAATCGGTGCCCATTTGATGCTTTAGGTTCGATAGGTCCTATCACATCCATGCCCCACATAGAGAAAGGCCAAGGAGCTGTCAAAGTATGCAAATGAGAAGCAGGAGCATGAGTCTTGTCCGAGTAAATTTGACATTTGTGACATTTTCTTGCATATTTAATACAATCTGTCTCTATAGTCAGCCAGTAATAGCCAGCTCTTAAAATTTGTCTAGCCATCATGTGTCCATTTGCATGAGTGCCACACACTCCTTCATGAACTTCTTCCATAATCCTATTGGCATCTCTTCCTTCGACGCACCTTAGGAGAACCATGTCATGGTTTCTCTTGTACAGTATCTCTCCGTTTAAGAAAAACTTCATTGCCAACTTGCGAAGGGTGCGCTTATCATTTTCTGAAGCATTTGGTGGATACTATTTACTCTTTATTTATTGCTTGATGTCATGAAACCAGGGGTTACCGTCGGCTTCTTCCTCAATGCTCATACAAGAAGCTGGGACATCTCTCCTCCCAACTTTAATCGGACGGACATCCTCATTGAGTTCTAAATTGAACATTACCGCTAATGTTGCCAATGCATCTGCTACTTGATTATTTTCTCTTGGCAAATAATCAAATGAGATTTCATCAAATTCTTGTGACAATTCTGTTATGAGTTGTTTGTAAGGCAACAACTTAACGTCTCTTGTTTCCCATTCTCCTCTTAGTTGATGAATTACTAGCATAGAATCCCCAAAAACTTTAAGTTTCTTAACCTTCATATCAACAGCAGCTTGGACGCCCATCGAGCATGCTTCATACTCGGCCATATTATGTGTGCAGTCAAAACATAATCTAGCGGTAAGAGGGTATAGTTCCCCTTTTGGTGATATCAAAATAGCCCCAATCCCATGACCTAACTCGTTAGAGGCACCATCAAACATCATGGTCCAAGTTTGCGGGTCTAAACTTTCCTCACTTGCAGTTATGGTGGAGATATACTCATCTGGAAAATCGAACTTTACCGGTATGTAGTCATTTATAGGTTGTTGAGCTAGGTAGTCGGCCAAAGCACTCCCCTTAATAGCCTTTTGAGTCACATAAACAATATCATATTCGGACAAGAGGACCTGTCACCTTGCAATTCGACCCGAGAGAGACGGCTTTTCAAAAATGTACCTTATGGGGTCCATCTTTGAAATGAGCCATGTGGTATAATACAACATGTATTGTCTTAGACGTCGAGCAACCCAAGCTAGAGCACAACAAGTTTTTTCTACTTGAGAGTATCTAGTCTCGCAATCGGTGAACTTCTTACTTAAATAATATATAGCCTGTTCTTTCCTGCCTGAATCATCATGCTGCCCTAGTACACATCCCATTGAGTTTTCAGTCACTGTGAGATACAAAATAAGGGGTCGTCCTGGAGTTGGTGGCACAAGAATTGGAGGGTCTTGCAAATACTGCTTAATCTTATCGAATGCTGCTTGACAATCTTCACTCCATACCCCATCGTTGTTCTTACGGAGCAATTTAAAGATGGGTTCGCAAGTTGCTGTTAAGTGAGATATGAACCTTGCGATGTAGTTGAGTCGTCCTAGAAATCCTCTGACTTCTTTCTGCGTCTGTGGAGGTGGCATCTCTAAGATTGCTTTGACTTTATCCGGGTCAACTTTAATGCCTTCTTGGCTTACTACAAAACCAAAGAGTTTTCCAGTGGTTGCCCTAAATATGCATTTGTTGGGATTGAGTTTCAATTTGAACTTCCTCAATCGATCAAACAGCTTCCTTAAAATAGTTGTGTGCTCCTCGCCCTGTTTTGACTTGGCAATCATATCATCCACGTAAACTTCAATTTCTTTGTGCATCAAGTCATCAAAGAGAGTAACCATGGCACGCTGGTAGGTTGCCCCAACATTTTTTAGCCCAAATGGCATAACTTTGTAGCAGAAAGTTCCCCATAGCGTAATGAATGTGGTTTTTTCACGAGCCTCAGGTGCCATCTTGATCTGATTGTAGCCTGAGAACCCATCCATAAAGGAGAATGTTGAGAACCCAGCAGTATTATCAACCAGCACATCGATATGAGGAAGCGGGAAGTTGTCTTTTGGACTTGCACGATTCAAGTCTCTATAATCAACACACATTCTTACTTGTCCATTTTTCTTTGGTACAGGGACAATGTTTGCCACCCACTCAGGGTAATTAGATACCGTAAGGAACCCTGCATCGATTTGCTTCCTTACTTCATCCTTTATCTTGATCAACATATCTGGCCTCATTTTCCGTAACTTCTGTCTCACCGGCTTGAACTCTGGGTTGATCGGCAATTTGTGCACTACGATGTCTGTATCTAAACCAGGCATATCCTGATAGGACCAAGCAAAAACATCAGCATACTCATGAAGTAACTCTATCAACTTTTTGCGACTCTCTGAAGACATATGAGTGCCTATTTTAATCTCTTTGGCTTCGGCTTGTGATCCCAAGTTAAGTGTCTCAGTTAATTCTTCATGGGGTCCCAACATTTTTTCTTCTTCTTCTAGCATTCTCAATAACTCAGCAGAGGGCTCGTCATCTATTTCCTCATCAGATTCAATATTGTATATAGGTGTATCGAGCTCGTATTTCGAATCATTATCGCATTCAATCTCAGTATTACTGTTTAAGACATAATAAAGGAGAAAAGAAAAGAAACAGAAATAAATGAATAAATTGGCCCAGAAAATAGTAGAGGAAGGAAACAAAGTGAATGAACTCAAACTTTATTGATATGAAAGAATTATAAACAAATAATGGGTCCGGATGGAATGTACATGAAATAGAAAATTAATTTAATTAATTAAGAAAATGAGGGGAAGGAAAAAAAATGGACAATTACTTTGATTTATTATTTACAAAAGACGGTAGCTCTATCACGCTCCAATTGCTCAGCTCGAAACCGTCTGGACATAGGTAGACAAAAGGTCCGACTTGCTCTCTTTCTTCTGTCACTGCAGCCACTACAGAGCTCTCATCGTACTCTTGATGGATTGTGCTGGCACTTCTGAAAGAGTGGGTGAGAGGTGGAACAATCCTCCTAGGGCAATCATGCTCCTCATTCTCAAATCTTGAGAGGCGTTTTGCTTTTTCCAGACTCCGCACTCTAATGATGTCGCCTCTACTTGGTTTATACCCCAACCCGAACTTCTTTGTATTCTTAGCCATCCTCAGCAGTTTGTCTAAACTCCCATTGTCTCCTTTAAAGGTGGTCTCTAAAAGTCGTGGCTTAGGTCTTCCAAACTTCCCATGTAAAGTTGTTGCATTTGCAATCTCGAATGATTGGAATGAAGACTCAAAAGTTTCTTCTGCTGCTTCAACGTATGGCATCGAAGCAAGCCTTGAGACTAGAATGTCTTCTTGTCCCGATATGATCACTAACTTTTGGTCAACCGCAAACTTAATTTTCTGATGTAAAGTGGATGGAACTGCTCCTGCCGAATGTATCCACGGTCGCCCCAGCAAGAAACTATAAGCTGATGTGATGTCCATAACCTGAAATGTTATGTCAAAGATGCAAGGACCTATTTGGATCAGGATCTCAATATCCCCAACAACAGCGTTGCGAGCTCCATCGAAAGCTCTTACTATCACAGTACTAGGTCTCATATGGGACATATCAACGGGTAACTTCTCTAGCGTGGATCTTGGCATTATGTTTAAAGAAGATCCATTGTCCACAAGGACTTTTGCTATTAGGAAGTTTTTACACTTAACTGAGATATGGAGAGCTTTGGTATGTCCTGTACCCTATGGTGGTATCTCCTCATCTGTAAAATTGATAGAGCTAGATGCCATTATATTCCCCACAACGTTACTCAAATTATCCACTGTGATGTCTTGTGAAACGAAAGCCTGTTTCAAGGCCTCTAACAGTGCATTCCGATGCGCTTCAGAGGATAACAATAAAGATAATATAGAGATCTTTGCGGGTGTCCAACCTAATTGTTCAACAACTTTGTATTCACTTTGCTTCACTAGCTTCAGAAACTCTTGAGTCTCTTCCTCGGACACGGGTTGTTTAGAACTTACATCCTTTACAACAATTGCCCCCACCAGTTCATCATAGACATCCTCGTGGAGTTTGGCCTTCCCTTTCTTATCCTCTTCCACTTTCTCCTTCTTCTTCTCACTTGCTTTCTCTTTATTCTTTTCACTAGTAGTTTCATTCACGCGCTTTAGCAGGCTATCCGGTGTATAACATCTCCCAGTTCGTGTCAAACCTCCCACTCCAGTGATATTGTCAACTGGGAGTGAAGGAGATGATACATCTTGCCCTACAGTTACCTTGCACTCATATTTCCAAGGCACTGCTTTGGAACTTTTATACTCGAAAGGAGCTGGGACCGTGATAGTGATTGGTTTCCGACTGCAGCTAGGTGCATCTGGCTTTTCACGGTAAAAGATGGTGATGGGTTTTGGTTTAAGAGAATCACTTGAGTCCTCAGCAACCAAGATATCTTCCACAACATTTGTCCGTTTCTTCTGGTGAGAATTTGCAACAGTAAGGATTTTTTAGTCTAACAACTCTTGAACTTTCATCCGAAAACTGTTGCATTGCTCTAGGGAGTGACCTTTTTCCCCAGCGTGGAACGGGCACGTCAGACTTTCATCATACCCTTTATACTTTGGGCATAGGTATTCCACTGATATATATCCACTGCCCAAGAGAATTTCGAATAGTTCCGCCATAGGGGTTGTAATATCGGCAACCTTACTCTTCGACTCGATCCCTTGGCATTCGATTGCATTTATTTGGACATTCTGATGATTCGGCAGTGGATTCTTACTTACATCAGGCCCATTTTCTTTTTTAAAGTTCAACCAACCTGCCTTGATCAAAGCTTGAACCCTGTATTTCAATGTAGTGCAGTTCTCTGTTGAATGCCCTATGGCTCCTGCGTGATAGTCACAACGAGCATTTGCATCATACCATCTTGGGTATGGAGGCTGGATCGGATCTACAGGTACATGTGCCAGCTGATTATTTTGAAATAACTGAGGCAGAAATTCAGTATAAGTCATGGGGATTGGGTCAAACTGGGTCTGTTTACGTGCCCCTCTATTATTCTACTGCCCTTGAGTATAGAATGTATTATGCTGCTGACCCCTACGGTATACAAGCATGAGTGGCGCAAAGACCATTAGAAAAACAAATTATCACCTCGAGAATATTGGAAAGATCCAATTTCTGTCATTGGGATTTTCGAAATAATTATTTAGTAGAAAAGAAAAATTAATAAATAAAAAAAATAATTTTAGTGTAGGGGTCATCAAGACTTGAATTTGTGATGTGAAAGTCCATATATAAATTTCTTACCAATGTGCCAACATCCTAAGATATCACTTAATATTTTCTATAAATGTTTTAAGATTTGAAATCTTATAAAAACGAAAGTTTATTTTTATATTAAAAAAAACATTTTATCTAAAATAGTTGTTTGGTAAAATAATGATATAAATAAACATTAATTTAAGCAAGCAAAGACTTGAACCAAAGACATGTGAATTACTCCTAAGTAACCTACCACTATGCCAACACCATATGGTACAACTTAGTATTAATTCTTATCATACAAATCTTTATTTAAAAAAAAATGTTTAAAAAAATAAAATAATAATAATACTAAAATGAAAAAAAAAATAATAATAATAAAATAAATTTATTTTATTTTAGATTTGAAATTCCTCTAACAAACTTCCTTAAAACAAAAAAAAAACATTTAAAACAAACTTGTTTTTAAAATTTAAATAATCAAATCATATTTAAAACAAATTTATTTTAAAAATAATCAAATGATATTTGTTATTTCAAAAATAATCAAATCATATTTCTTATTTCAAAAATAATCAAATCATATTTCTTACTTGTTTTTAAAATATAAATAATCAAATCATATTTAAAATAAATTTATTTTAAAAATAATCAAATCATATTTCTTATTTTAAAAATTATCAAATCATATTTAGACAAATTTATTTTAATATATATATATATATATCAAATTTAAAACAAGCTTATTTAAAACAAATATAAAAAAAATCAAATCATTTCTAAAACAACATTTTTCTATACCACGTACTGCAGTGAGGAAATTCTGGGTGTGCCCGCGGGTCTGAAACCGTGAAGGAGCACTCGAGGTCAGATTCAGGTGGTCGGTGATCCGTGCGTCTAGTGTTGAACTTTGCGCCAGACTACTGTGGTGCAGGTTGTCTGAACTTGTGATCACCGGGGACTTGTGTAGTCTGTGTATCGTCGGGGTTGCCGGGCTGGGTGAAGAGGAAGAGAAGGTGATGGTAGAGAGAAAAAAGGAAGTGAATTCTTCTCTGTATGGGTTCTGTCTGTCTTTCCTCCCCACTGCAGCCCTCCTTAAATACACCTAAAACTAACGATAAAAAAGAAAAAGAGGGAAGAGAAGAGAGAAAAAGAGGGAGGAGAAGAAGGGGAGGGGATACACATATGAAGGAAAAAATGAAAGGGGAGAAAAACTGTATTTTTTTTAATCTTAAAATCAATTTAAAAAAACCAATTATTTTGAAATAAAATCTAATTTTAAAACTTAATTTGATTTAATTAAAACTTTACATTAAATTTTATAATAAAGTAAATTATGTTATTTTAAACTAAATCAATAAACATAAAAAATAATAATAATAATAATAATAAATAAATCAGTAATAAATTTTTTTTTTAAAAAAAAACGAAAGCGAGCCGGTCCAAATACGGTGTCTACAGTAACAAAGGAAGGATCAAATGAAAGTTAGAGGAAATGAAGAAAAGAAAGCCACGTTGATGGCTTTTAACGAGGAAAAACTAACGAACATAATAAAAAATCAATTTTAATAAAAAAACAAATTTCTTTTTCTTAAATTAAAACAAAATCTTTTTTTATTTAAAACAAAATTATTTACTTCAAAACAAATCTTTTTATTTTTTTATTTTTTATTTTGATAATAAATCAAATTCTTTTAAAACAAATCTATTTTTAAATTTAATTAAAACTTTACCTTAAAATGAATAATAAAGTAATCTTATAGTTTTTTTAAACAAAAATATTTAAAATAATAATAATAATAATTAAAATTAATCTGGACCAAATACAATGTCGGTAGAAAGTACATCTTTTTTTTTAAATAAGTAAAATTTGTTTTTGAGAAGAAATTTTTGTTTTAAGTAAGAAATTTTTTTGAGAAAAATGTTTTTTTTTAAAAGAAGAGAAACTGTTTTGGGAAAGACAGATTTTTTAAAGAAAAGAATCTTAAAATAAGTTTTTGAAAAAGAAAATAAAACTTTGTAAATAAAATTTACTTTGAAACAAAACGATTTTCTTTGATAAATTGAGGTAAGTTTTAAAACGAAATATTTGAGTTTTAAAACAAAAAGATTTTCCTCGGTAAATTGTAAAAGTTTGATTTTAAACTAAAAGACTTGTTAAATAAGTTTTGAAAATTGAATAAGATTTCATTTTCAAATAAGTTTGTTTTAAATAGGAATTTTTAAATAAGTTTTAAATAAGTATGTTTTATACGAATTTCAAATATAAAATAAATTAAAAGTTTTTTTTTTTAATTTTCGTTTATAGTTTCTTTTCTTCTTCTTCTTCTTTTTTTCCCTCCATTGACTGAAACTCCTCTGCATGTGATCCTTTGGTAGCTGTTTGCTTTGATCAAAACTTTTAGCACAAAAAAATGTTCCTTATTGTTGCCGGGAAAACGCTAGAATCGCAACAAACTTCCACCGATTGGGTGAAATGTTGGAAAAAAAGTTGAAGACGGTAAAGAGAATTTGAAATCCCTTTATGTTTTTTCCTTAAAGGAAGTTACCAGGTGCTATAATTAAGGGATTTTAATTTTGAGATGATTTAGGGATTTCAATCCCCGGCAAATTTGATTTTTATTGCCCTAAAGTATCAATTTTCCATGATTTGAAATTTTATTTTAATTGCTTATTAAATATGTATTCAAGGCCAACTTGGTAAAAAAATCATAGGGATACCATTCTATTTGGGCCAATTTTATGACAGAAGTCAAGTCATTTATGTAATTTGATTACTCAAATTGTCTATTAGTGTAATTATCCCTTTTTTTAATTAGGTGACCAGTCACACGTTGAAAATGATTGGTGGCAACTCCAAACTCTTATCTCGAAAGAGACCCTTCAAGAAATGACATCGGCCGCTTCCCGTTGCGATGACGTTGCGACAACATATACTAACTGCAACGTATAAATTGAAGAAAAAAAGTAAGTCTTGATATGACCAGCAACAATTAAACTAGAGAGATAATAACAATAGAAAAGAATGTTTTATAGATCTGAAAGAATAGATGGTGGCTATACCATTAAAATAGGATATAAACATTCACCAATTTATATATATATTTCTTCTTTTTTTTATTTTAATTTTTTAAATATTGACTTAATAATTTCCTTGTTTTAACCATAATAATAATAGGATATCAAAATGGAATGACGGAAAATTGGGCAATAAATATGCCATTGGTAGAAAATTCTAATAATCAATACATATTAAATAGGGGAAGAAACTTAACATGACTAGGAGTATAATCAAACCCCGCTCTTGATGCCAAGAGGGGATTCGACACACGACAACCACAACGCCAATTTTTATTTGGCTATAACTTCTCGTTTGAGCCACACGTCACCTTCTCGTTGGTTCATGAAAGATTTAGTTGTTACGTGTATTTTCCCTTTCAAATTTATTAGGTCATAACTTCTCTGTTTGAGTCCCAATTTGAGTCATTCAAATGTTATTGAAATCGCTGTTTTGAGCTATACAATGTGGACAATTAAAACATTAAAATTGACAATAAACAAAATTAGGTTTGTGGTCATAAAAATATTAATTAATGAATTAAAATTAATTAATTAATTAAAATTAATTAATTTGAGATTAAAGGCCAAAAAGACAACATGGCCATTTATGAATGATATATGAGTATATATATGAGTATATATATGAGTATATTAGATATTATGTGATTAATTAGGTATTGCTATGTAAACATAGAGGTATATATTAGAAGTTTTCTTTACTAGTTATTTATGTTAATTGTGAAATTTGATGGTATATTTTGAATGCTATTTAAATATTTGTAACAAGATGGAATGATATATATAATACAATCTATCATTTGACTATAAAAAGTAGTCGATGAAGTTTTTGACAATGACTTTATAAAGAGAAACCTTCGAGTATTTTGAGGGTACTAATTAGAATCACGTGTGTTCATGATTTAAAATTTTTGAAACATAATTTTTTTTTTGTGAAGTTTCAAATTTAAATAAATATACTTTGATTGAGTTTAAATATTAAATATTTTGATATGAATTTTAAAAGAAACAAAAAAGAAAAATTGATAGGAAGCATATATATGATTAAAATTTAATTATAATACCATTCAAATAAAAGTTGTGAAGTAAATTTGTTACCTGATAGATATTTGTTTAGTCTTTTGTGAATAGTTTGATTTATGAAGAAAATTAAACAAATATATTTAATAACAATTCTATAGGTTAAATTAAAGAAGTATATAATAAATTGAACCTTAATAAAGAAGAATCTCTTTATAAACAATGTTTTTCGTATGTTTGGAGGGATAAGTTTGATCATCGGGTGATTTAATAAGAACTTTTGTTGTTGGCATTGATACTTCTCTTGATAATGCAACATAGAGTTGTCAATGTGGAAATACATGTTGAGGAAGATACAGTCCAACATTTGGAACGTTTGTCCTTGTGCTTTGTTTATTGTCATGGTTTTAAGGATGCATACATGTTTATTGTCATTGTGCTTTAATTTGGTATCAGAGCGGGGGGTCCTGTGTCGAACCCCTGCGTTGTCGTTTCCTCCCCATTTATTATAATTTCCACTTGTTGTATCTTGATGTAATTTTCCAAGCCTACACGTGAGAGGGAGTACTGGATATCCAATATATGAATTAAATTTACCCAGGTGGACATAATGGAATGCGTGGGATGAAAACTTGTTTCCTTGCATGTTGTCCCATCACTACTTCGGCACATAATGTTTCTTCCAAATGATCGACATACCATTCTTGTTCCATCCATTTGATGGGTCTAAATTTCTCAATAACATGATAGGACAATTAACCTTTAATATAGGCTTATGTGTAGGTATTTCATTTGGTAGCAAAGAATTTATAAATTATTCATGGTATAAGTATTTGTATCATCCATTGCCTCGTCAAAGTTTTTAAAAGCTGTAACATCTATTGGAAAGATATTTATCAAAAGTTCATTCAAATAATCAAAGTGATCATTGGTTGTAGCCAAAATCGTTTTATTTGTCATGTATTCCATTGATGTAGCATGAAGTTGTAGATTTGGATATACATATTTCTTACAAATTCCATATTCATGTTACTTGCAAATGATATCATCATTAAAAGCATATTTTTCTCCATTTCTAATTCTTAAGATAAAATCTGCAAATGTTTTATCATTATGTACCCTTATTACCTCTTGCAATTATAATTGATGCATTTTACTCGAAAGATATGATCTTCTCAAGCTAATTGCAACAACTTGTTGTCTTGTCCCCCTTGGAAGTATTGGAAGTACTTAACAAAAATCTCCTCCGAACACAAATATATCTTTCCTCCAAATGGTTGTGGACAATCCATTATATCTCTCAATGATCAATCCACAAATTCAATTGTATATCTTTTTGCCATAGGTATCTCATCCCATATTATTAGTCTTGCTTTCCGAGTTAGTTTTGCTCTAACACTTTGTTTAGATATATTGCATATTGTCAAATCAATAGCTTGCAAATGAATATTAAATCTAGAATATGTTGTTCGACCCCCTGGTAAACGTGATGCTGCTACATTTGATGTTGTTGTTGCCAAAGCTATCAATCCATTTGATCTAACTGTATGCTAAAAGTGATCGATACAGAAAAGTTTTTCCAATTCCTTTAGGTCCATCGATGAAGGAAGTCAGTCTACTTTTATTGCTAGTAACTTTTTCCATAATAATATCATATACAACTTTTTGTTCGACATTTAATTTTGTTGATGCTCAAACATCTTCTTCATCTATTTTAATGGATTTTTCATCCTTTAGATCTCTCATAGAAATGAAGTCATCATCAGAGTTTTCTTTGTGAATTGGAGGGAGATCAAATTGTGCAATATTTTTTTCTCATGGATTGGAGAAAGTAATTTAGGTCATTTAGAATCAACTGAATTTTTTGCTCGTTTGATATATCATTTGACTGATTATCGTCTTCTATCATGGCTTCCAAATTCTCTAACTTTTGTAGGTTCACAGTACACCAACAAGTAGTTTTGAAATACATGCGTCATTTCAATTCATTCAACCTCTTTCAAACACTATCAAACTTTCATCAGATTCAAGTAATCCTTTTAATGCTTCGAATGGGGAAGAATGTTATTTCTAAATTTAGGTAGACATTTAGTTGTTTTAATTTTCAGAATTTCATTTATATGTGTAGGTACTCTAATTGAATTGTTTTTATTTGCAGAAACTTTTATATGTTTTCAAAGACATATATTGTTTAATGAAATTTACATTATTATCCAAGTAATTTGGCAAGTTGAAGTTTTTAAATTTAGTGACGAATTTTGATGTCGATTAGACATTATGTTGATTTTGCAAATAAGGAAAATTAAAACGAAAAAAAAACCACAAACATGGCCAACTGCGTAGAAACGTGTTTCTGTCGCTTAACCTCTTTAGCAACGAAAATTGCGACAAAAGAATTTCCGTCGTATATATCCTTCAGCGACAAAAATTGCTTTTTAGTGACGGAAAATTTTTGTCGCTAAAAGCCCTCATTTTTGCAGTGAATTAGTCAGAAATGATTTCAAATTTCAGAATTTTAAGAGATGAAAGTGATTTCAAATTCTTAATTATGTTTTGGAACTAAATCCATATCAAATCATTGAAATTAAAATTTTTTGTCTGGATGTTCACATGAAATGAAAACAAAGTGTAATATTTTACTACTATGCCTTTATAATTTTACGAGATATAATAATAATAATAATAATAATAAGTTTTAATATCAATTATATATAATCATGAAAGAAAGTCGATCTTTTAATCAAATCAAATCAATGTAATAAATTAAAACTTGACAATTTCATATTTATCGTAAAGAAAAAAACTTTGAATACATCTCAATCTAAATAAGAAATATTAAAGAAAAACGGTTTCAAATCTAAAAACAAAATTACATACTAAATTGGAATATTTTTCAATTTAAAAAAATTAATGAAATTTTAGAATGATGCATTTCAAATAAGAGATGGTTGAGTGGGGTTTTTTTTTTTAATATTGTTATAAATGAAACTATTTTAAAAATATAATTATTTAATTAAAAATATTGTAGTTTTTGAAACTTATTTTAAAAATATTGTGCTTTTAAAAAAATATTGTAATTTTAAAATATTTTATATTAAAACTACTAAATAATATATAATATAACAATTGTTTTTTTTTTCCAAAAATGAACTGACCGAATGGTCGTCTCTGACCATCCCACATGGTCTCTAACGACCACATTCAAATTTTTAAAAAAATTTACGTGGCGCCCACGTGGCGTCACGTCTAAATGGTCGTCTGTTCAAGAGACGACCAACCTTTTGTTTTTTAAAAGTACAATATTTTAAAAATAAGTTTCAAAACCTACAATATTTTTAATATTTTTAATTAAACAACTATATTTTTAAAATAAGTTTCATTTAGAACAATATTAAAAAAAAAAACCGTTGAGTGGTGGGATGTTTTTTTTTCTAAATAATTTTTTTTAAAAAAAACAAATGACAAAAACTAGTGTAGGTTTCAAAGTAATTACAAAAATAGGGTAGATAAATCACACGGATGAGCTGCGATTTGACTAAAGTCGTAGGCGTGGGCAGTGATTTCATTGTAAATCGCAGCTGTTATCCGCCATTTAATGCCGAAATCGCGGTCAATGACCGCGGTTTCACTAAAGTCGTAGTCATTGACTACGACTTCTCCTTGACGTGGCTCCACTTGGAGCCAAGTCTCTACTGACGGAAATCGCAGCCAATTTCCCTGGTTTATTTATTTATTTTGAATCTGGAAGTTGCAGCCAATGTCACTTTGTTTCTTTCTATTTTTATTTTGAATTTGGAAGTCGCAGCCCACCAATATCCCTTTGTTCTTTTTTTTTTGAATTTTATTTTATAAAATCAGAATTTAAGAAAAAAAACTAAATTGTATAATATTAATTTTCTCCATATTTGAAAAATAGAACATGCACTACCTACAACATGATAGAAATCTTCCTATAATGCAAGAATATAATTTAAAACAAAATAATTATAAAACAAAACAAGACCCTAATTATTCATGCCCCAGATTCAGAAACGGCCTCTAAATCCCAAATCAAAATCTAGGTTTTGTTTTAAAGCCAAGATGCAGCATCATCAAGAAGCTAAATGACATTTTAATCATCGAATTGATTTTAATCTAATTTTAAACTTTCAGACTTTAAATGTCATTTTAATCAAAATTTAAAATATAATAACAAAAAATAAAAAATTTAATCACATCTTATTTAAATTTTGCAATATTAATAAAATAACAATATAAAAAATTGAAATACAAATAAAATAAATAAAAGGTTGAAGTCGCATACATTGTACGCGACTTCTACCTAGTCACCTGCCACGTCAAATATACACGTTTGCATGGAAATCACAGGCATTGTACGGGAGTTTTGACTTTTATTTTCACCTAACCTATGACTTTTATTTTCACCTAACCTATTTTTGTCAATAAGTTTTAAAACCTAACTTACGTTTGAATTTCTTTATTTAAATTACAATTATTTTGTAGTTATTTTTAAACTAACATTATTTTTGTAATTTATTTTTAAAACTAGATTATTTTAAAACTTTGTCATGAGTGGACAATGTAATAAAGTTTTCTGAGTGGTGATAGAGATGAACAAATTGTCGAGATGTTCCTCATTTTTCTCCGGGGGTTAAATTTGGTATCAAAAGATTTGAAAACTAAAATCTCTACAAATTGGAGATATTTGAGATGGAAAATATTTGAAGGAAAAACAAGATTTGAAATTTGAAATTTTACGTTTCATCCAAACAACGAAAATAATTTCAAATGCACTATGATTTTGAAATCCCTACAAATACAAGATTCCAAATAGAGTGTAAAAGATCTTTTCGATCTCTAACATTATTCAATAAGAGTCTTAAATAATGTTATCTCTCAATTGAATTCGGTCAATTTCTTCTTTTTATAACATGACATATTTTCATGAACCATTCTTTTATCCCAAATAATATTCTGGAAAATATTTGTACAATAGTTTTTTCACATCTTCATCTTTTTAGAATGTATGAAAAAACTCTATCAACATAGTTATAGATATATAGTCTAATCCAATGAGTCGGTTTAGATTTTGGTTCTAAAAAAAAAAAAAACTAATTGTTGATTAGGAATATGTAATTGTAGATTTATAACTGAAGGAGATATTTCATTCAACGCATAAACTAAGACGTTCTCCATAGTGCTTTTGGTGCGGACACCCACCTCGTATCTTGAAAGTTTTGAATCTCATTTACAATCGAAACTGTTGCTCTATCATGACCTTTATATATATAGTTGTACAAATATTTAATTGCCTTTATTCCACAACAAATTTCGACATTTTATGTGACAGTTGTATTGGATAAGATCATAAGGAACTACCAATTGATTATTTAGCATGGCATTTCTAATGCATATCTACAAGTAAAAATATAATATTTCCAACTATTTTAACTATTTTAACATTAAAAAAAAAGGAATAACATACATAGAATTTATAAATTATGTGTTAATGACGTGCCTATTTTCCATCATTTGTTCTCCGATATATTGGATATGAATATTTTTCTTGTATAGTGTCGCAACGTGATTGCGATGCGGAGCGGCCAACACCCTCTTTTAAGGGTCTTTTAAAATAAAAGATTTTTGGAGTCGCCACCAATCATGTTGAGTGTGTGATTGGTCACCCAATTAGAAGAAAAAGTAAATTGTTCTACACAAATCAAATTGAATTCGGGAGTCATTTGTGTATATGGGAGGTATTAGCACCCTACAACACCCATGAAAATGGTTACCAGTATTTTATTTTTTATTATCCAATTTATTAAATTATTAAAGCTCTACAAAAATTTATTTATTTTATTTTTAAATGTCTCATGTTTATTAATCCACATTTTAGAAATAAAATAAAGGTTAATAATTATGGGTGACATAAATGTCATTCAAAATATGGAAAATTTATTTTGAGAGAAATTTCGTGTGTTTAAGAAATTTAACAAATTCCAAAAAGAGAACACTACTCAATCTCTCTTTCATTTTTTTTAGAAAACTTGGGAGTGGTTTTTGAAAATTTCATTTTTAAATTGTTTGATGAAAATTTGCTTCTAATTACTGAAATTAATTTTAAAAGGGAAATTTTGTGTATTTATGGAATTTATAGAAAGAACCCATAAAGAAAACACTACTTTGCTCCCGAGAACTTTCACGTATTTGTGAATTTTAGAAAGATCCACAAATATAACACTACTAATTCTCAAATTTAATTTTTGTTGTTTGTTAAGAAATTGGTTTTTGGAATTTTGTCAAATTAATTTTTGGGAGGAATTTCATGTATTTATGGGATTTTAACAAAAATCCATAAAAAGAACACTACTCAACCTCGAAAATTAAGTATTTATTTACTCCAAGTTATTTTGAAATTATAAGGAAAAAATTTAGTTGATTAATTTTCTATTTTTTATTTTGATATTTTATGTTTAGATACATGGAACTTCATGGATGTAAGGAATATAAAAATATATATAACAATAAATTGCATAACATCATGATTTTAATTCCTAGAAATAAATAATTAACAATAACATAAATTAGGTCTTCCATGTTATCTAATAGTAAAAATTTAAATGAAACTAACAGTAAACAAGTAGTCCAAAATGGAGAAGATACAGTAGTTAATATATGAAATTGAAATTATGGAATGCCCAATAACATATATATTCTACAAAATATAACAAAATCGCATTCTCTCCTATTCTAATTTAAAAATAATTATTAAATAAAATAATGGGGAAAGAGAATTTCAAACCTTCCTGTAGACGTTTAGCCCGAGAGAATTTTGAGAATGAAGATTATATTGGGAGAGGTGATGAAAGGGAGATTTTGGAAAGAACCTCGTAAAAGTAGAATTTTAGGTAGGGAGAGAGATTTGTGGAGATGATGCACTCTATAGAAAAATGGAGATTCTTGCACACAAGGTAAGACCAGAGAGATTTTGATTTCCCAAAGAAATTTAAGAGATTAAAAATTGACTTTCCCCTCTCTTCTAGAAGATTTTGAATAGAATTCCTGATAGATTTTGATATTCCACCAAAAATTGACATATACCTTCCCCTCTCCCTGTGTGTTTTTTCCTATGGACGTACCCCAAAATTATTGTTGATGTGTAGTCCATTTATAAGAAAGAAAGGGAAAAAAAAGAATGTGGGAGAGTCCAGACGAGAGAAAAAGATGGATAGTGGGAAAATGTAATAGAGGGAAAACGTGGAGAAGGAGAATATAGAGAGGAAGAAAATTTGTTGGAAGGGGAGTGGGAGAAAGTTAGGGAATATCGGTAGAGAGAGGATTTTTAAAAGATATTTATATTTTTTAATTTAATTTTTAATATCAAAATCCAATTTTATAATTACTTTTACTTTTTGTTATATTCATATTTTTGCGTAATTTTATAACAAATAATAAATACCACACAACAAAAATCAAATAAAATTAAAATGACAGAAACAAAGTAGGTATCCACATATAGCGTGAGAAGAATATGACCTAGGATAGTGGAATCTGCATGTTCCATTAACTATATAAGAGTTGCTTCTCTTCAATTCTCCACATGGTTTATGTATCATGTGTTTGAGAACCAACTCACGAAGGAGTTGATTTGCCACTTTATTAGGAATTTTAACTGAAATGAAAGTATCATATTGATCTTCACATTTGTTATTTATACACACCCTTAAAAACAATCAAAATATGAGCGTGTGACAGTCCCTTCTTTTGGAATTCGTTGACATATACATATGCTCCAATCTTTCCGAAAGTTTCTTTTTTAAACTATTGGTATTTAGGATCTTGTAACTTCGCTTGAAAAATTCGAGAAGTAAGATCAGGTCTATGTTGTGGTTGTTGTCCGTCTAAAAGTTTATCCTTAATTTCTTTCTACTCACGATTGTATGTTATAGTAATAAAAAAATATGGCTTTCCAAATCGTTGTACTAATGTCATTGCAACTAAATATCTACGCCACATATCTCTTGGGCCTCCAATAGAAGAACTAAGAAGTAACTAAGAAGTACTATTCTTTTTCCAACTTTATGACCATTTGTTTCTCCAACATTCAAGACATCGACCAATTCTTGGTATAACTCAAATCTTATTTGAGATTGTTTGTGTTCTAAAAAAGTCTAGCCTTGTTGTTTCAAGTTTTATGTACATATCAACAACAAATTGTTGAAACATGTTGAGATATCAATAAATGAATTAAATTTACCCAACTCATTAGCTTAAGCTTTTGGGTTGAGTGGTGGTTTGTTAATCCTTAACATGGTATCAGAGCAGGAGGTTTTGTATTCAAACCCCTGCGTTGTTGTTTCCTCCCCATTTATTATGATTACCACTTGTTGGATCTTGTTGCAATTTTCCAAGCCCACAAGCTTTTGCGTTGAGTGGTGGTTTATTCATTTTTAACAAAACAATTGTCCTGCTAATAGAAGAATGAATTTTGTGTGTTGCTTGATTTGAAATTTGAAAGAATAATATTCTCTACACGAAATTATTCCACTTTGTTTCTTTGATAAATCTGTACGTAAGATTTTAAATTATGTCAAAAGAAATTTAAGAAAAATTATGGAATATGAAATGGAAATATGTAAAATATGTTACCTTTATTTTATTTTAGAATAATATCTTCAACTGTCTGAAACGTACCATTTTGTGTAGTTTGACCATTTATGATTGATGTTATCTCATTCTCTTTTGTTATGCTAGATCTCTTAATTTCTTGGTGTCATCCTAGTTCTCCTTTTGGAAATAACAATAGATATTGTAGGGAGTCATAACAACTAAAATAATGTTTAATCTTATGACGATTTCATAAATGGGCATGGATGGCAAGATCTCTTTCAAATGATGTAGAATCTTGATTTCCCTCGATCCATTTAGCAGTTACTTCATTTACAGTGGGTATGTTTGTTGGGTTGTATTTATGTAAAAACAAAATTTATATTCAATAAAGTTTTGGTTTCATATTCAATCCATTTTTTCGACCTCTCGTTCGTGTGTTCGAGGCTCCGTAGGTGTTTTATTGTTTATTTAAATTAATATAAACTAGTTTATGTTAATTTAATTGTAACATAGGTTGCCAAAAATTGGTCTACTTAGCTATTTATTTTATTGCATTATGAATGTAATTATTTTATGAATTATATGTTGCATAAACTATGCCATATAGTTTTAAAATCCCACCATAGGTTAAGCGTGAACATGCATCATATGTATATAATAGTTATAATCTATGATAGCATGTTTTATTTTAACAATTAATTAATATAAGTGTCGTATTAATTAGATGAAAATAAAGACATGCTATTACTTTAGTTAATATGTCGTCAATGCATGTTTATAGATTTAATTTCTTAAATTTTATGAGAGTTATAAAATTTTGGAAGATAGAAATTAAAATCTATAATAAGATTTGCATGTAAACATAGGGTCTAAGCTCATTTATTTTAAAGGAGTTTAAAATTAATTAGACCTTAGATTATATCTTCTAATATGATTAGGGGGTAGTCTTTTATTTTGTTTTAACTAGGTTTAAAATGAAATGATAAAAGACTAAATATAAAATATTGTCTATAAGGGAACCCTGTCTTAGGAAGGTTCTGTCTAGGTTGAAGTATTTAAGCTAACCATAAGGGAACACCTTTACCTGGGAACCGACATGTGGGTAGAATTAGTCAATATTTTATACATGCAATTATGTCATTAGTTTATTAAAACGTTTGATAAACTAAAACATTATTGTACAACTTCCAATATAAATAGTTATATTGGGCCGACTAAAAATTCACTTAGTTGTTTCATTTAGCCGGTATTAAAATAAGAAATATACCCTAGTCTTAGAATATTGAGTGAGAGCAAAAGAGAATGTGTTATATACCACGTATATTATTAATATACAAGGTATAT
This sequence comes from Momordica charantia, assembly GCF_013281855.1. Classification (NCBI taxonomy): domain Eukaryota; kingdom Viridiplantae; phylum Streptophyta; class Magnoliopsida; order Cucurbitales; family Cucurbitaceae; genus Momordica; species Momordica charantia. Next base: position 18,700,803 of record NW_028275167.1, on the reverse strand, counting down.
ATAATATGTTTTTTTCTCTCACGTTTCTCCTAAATGTTTACACTGTGAGTTCCATGCTCAGTCTCGTGTCTCCCTAGGCGCGGCCTTCCTACGGAAGGTGTTTGCATGGTTCAATATTGAGGTGAACGAAGATAGTATTCATATTAAGTGGGAAAAGGATGTGTGACAAAACAACCTACAGTCTCCACCATTAGTTTGCGCCGTGAGATTTCATACATGACCTGCGTGTCGTCCTGGTGCAACCATCCCTACGGAGAGTCGAAACCAAGGCAAACTCAAGAAATGGATAAGGGTTTCTTAGGTTTTGCTCCAATATTTTCCTTCCCTACGATGAGATTATTGGAACGGACCTCTCAGATCCGAAAATGATGGGTCACACTTACGGGGAGTTGTTAAGCTAATTAGTAATTCCTTGATCGAATAAATGATGACTAAAGGTTATAGGAATATGAGTTATTCTAGTGTAAGATCTAGTTGAGAACGTCTCAATTCAGTGACAGGGTAGCTGTCTGCCCTGCGGTGGCTGTTGCTCTAAATCACTGAAGCATCATTGCAAAACAATTTTGTTAGGGTGCTCAATTAATTTTGCTAAATTTTGATTGGGTTTAAAGGATAATGCATGAAACTAATATAGGTTTGTTTTATTTTTAGCATGTCTACTTCTTTTATTGCCTTATTAGCCGTGGAAAAGCTTAACTGTGAAAACTACAAATAATGGAAATCAAACCTAAACACTATACTTGTGATAGATGATCTTAGGTTTGTCTTGCAAGATGATTGTCCTCAAGCTCCTGCGCCTGACGATAGCGCAACGTCTATGACCGCTGGATCAAGGCCAAGGTCAACATCTTGGCGAGCATATCTGATGTGCTTGCTAAGAAGCACAAGGACACGGTAATCGCTAAGGAGATCGCAGACTCACTACAGAGCATGTTTGGACAACCGTCCTCACAGGCTCGACATGAAGCCCTTAAGTTTATTTACAACTTCCGCATAAAGGAGGGCTCCTCAGTGCAAGAACACGTTCTCAACCTGATTGTCCGCTTCAACGTGGTAGAGTCGAACGGGATCGTCATAGACGAGCAGAGTCAGGACAGCTTCATTCTGGAATCTCTTTCGAAAAGTTTCCTGGCATTCTGCAGCAATGCAGTTATGAATAAGCTGGAGTACACTCGTACCACGCTCTTAAACGAGCTGCAGACCTACCAGTCTCTTATTTAAAGTAAGGGACAAGAAGGGGAAGCAAACGTTGCCACCTCAAAAAGGTTCCACCGAGTTTCATCCTCTAGAACCAAGTCAGCGCCATCTTCTTCTAGAAGTAAGACTTTCAAGATTAAGAAGGCTACTGGTAAGGGATCTAAACCTGACTCCACTGCTGCCAAGAAAGGTAAGGCCAAGGCTGCTAACAAAGGAAAATGTTTCCACTGCAACGAAGATGGGCATTGGAAGCGCAATTGCCCGAAATACCTGGTCGAGAAGAAGAAAGCCAACGAAGGTAAATTTGATTTACTTGTTTTAGAAACATGTTTAGTGGAGAATGATGACTCTACCTGGATGTTAGATTCAGAAGCCACTAATCACGTTTGTTCTTCGTTTCAGAGAATGAGTTCCTGGAGGCAGCTTGAAGCCGGAGAGATGACTCTCAAGGTCGGAACGGGAGAGGTCATCTTAGCTATGGCGGTAGGGAAGGTCAAGTTGTTTAGAACAAGAATTTGTATATATTATTAGATAATGTGTACGTAGTTCCAAAAATAAACGGAACTTAATTTCAATTTCTTGTTTGTTAGAACATTTGTATTTCATTTCCTTTCAATTAAATGAAGCGTTCATTTCTAAAAATGGTGTAAATATTTGTTCTACTAAGCTTGAAAACAACTTGTATGTGCTAAGACCAACCATAACTAAAGAAATTTTAAATATCGAGTTGTTTAAAAATGCTAAAACTCAAAATAAAACGCAAAAAGTTTCTCCTAAAGAAAATACCTATCTTTGACACTTAAGATTAGGTCACATTAATCTCAATAGGATTGAGAGGTTGGTTAAGAATGGTCTTCTAAGCAAGTTAGAAGACAACTTTTTACCACTTTTGAGTCTTGTATTGAAGTCAAGATGACTAAAAGACCTTTTACTGGAAAAGTTTATAGAGCCAAAGAGCCTTAGAACTTATACATTCAGAGTTTTGTGGTTCGATGAATGTTAAAGCTCGAGGAAGGTATGAATACTTCATCTCTTTTATAGATGATTATTCAATATATGGTTATCTATACCTGATGCAACACAAGTCTGAAACCCTTAAAAAGTTCAAGGAGTACAAGACTGAAGTTGAAAATCAGTTAGGTAAAACCATCAAAACACTTCAATCTGATCCGGGTGGAGAGTATATGGACTTGATATTCTAGGACTATATGATAGAACATGGAATCACATCCCAACTTTCAGCCCCTGGTACACTATAACATAATGATGTATTAGAAAGGAGAAACCGAACCCTGTTAGACATGGTTTGCTCAATGATGAGCTATGCTCAATTGCTTAACTCGTTTTGGGATTACGTAGTGGAGACTGCAGTTTATATTTTCATCGTACTTCCATCGAAGAGTGTTTTTGAAACACCCTTTGAACTATGGAAGGGTCGTAAAGCTAGTTTACTCACTTCCGTATTTGGAGATGTCCGGCACACGTGCTTGTTACTAACCTAAAGAAATTGGAACCTTTTTCAAAAATATGCCTATTCGTAGGTTACCCTAAAAAGACAAGAGGTGGTCTCTTCTTTGATCCTCAAGACAACAGAGTGTTTGTATCGACAAACGCCACCTTCTTGGATGAAGACCATGTTCGAGATCATAAACCACGAAGTAAGGTAGTGATAAACGAGATTTCTGAAGAGGCTACAAACACGTCAACAATAGTTGTTGATCAAGCTGGCATTTCGGCAAGAGTTGTTGATGAAGCCAGCATGTCACCTCAGTCACATCCACCTCAAGAATTTAGGGTGCCTCGACGTAGTGGGAGGGTTGTGTCACAACCCGACCGCTACGTGGGTTTAACCAAAACCCAAGTTGTCATACCTGATGACGACGTCAAGGATCCAATGACCTACAAACAGGCAAAGGAAGATGTGGACAATGACAAATGGGTCAAAGCCATGAACTTGGAAATAGAGTCTATATACTTCAATTTCGTTTGGAAACTTGTAGACCAACCTGACGGGGTAAGACGCATAGGGTGCAAATGGATCTACAAGAGAAAACGAGACGTCGAAGGAAAGGTACAGACATATAAGGCGAGACGTGGCGAAAAGCTACACACAAAGGGAAGGGGTGGACTATGAAGAAACCTTCTCCCCTGTAGCTATGCTAAAGTCCATAAGAATACTTTTGTCCATTGTCACATATTATAACTATGAGATTTGACAAATGGACGTCAAGATTGCCTTTCTGAATGGCAATCTTGAAGAAAGTATTTATATGTCTCAACCCGAAGGGTTCATAGCTTAAGGTCAAAAGCAAAAGGTTTGCAAGCTTAAATGGTCCATATACGGATTAAAACAAGCATCTCGATCTTGGAACATAAGGTTTGTTACTGCGATCAAATCTTATAGTTTTGACCAAAATGTTGATGAGTCTTGTGTATACAAGAAGATCATCAACAACACAATAATTTTCTTAGTATTGTGTGTGGATGATATCCTCCTCATTGGGAATGATGTAGGATACCTCAATAACATAAAGAAGGGGCTAGCTATTGAGTTCTAAATGAAAGATTTGGGGGAAGCTCAGTATGTCCTTGACATCCAAATTCTAAGGGATCGCAAGGACAAAATGTCATGTCTCAAGTAACTTATATTGATAAGATACTTGTTCGATATTCGATGTAGAATTCCAAGAAAGACTTATTGCCCTTCAGGCATGGAATTCATCTGTCTAAGGAACAATTTCCTAAGACACCTCAAGATGTTGAGGATATGAGACATATACCCTATGCTTCAGCAGTGGGCAGCCTAATGTACGCTATGATGTGCACTAGGCCTGACTTTGATAAAAATGGTGCTGTGGCAAATTCTAAAGAACCTCGAAGCCACAAGAGAGGCAAGCACATAGATAGGAAATACTACCTAATACGGGAGATAGTGCAACGAGGGGTGTGATCGCACAAAGATCGCTTCAGAGCACAACATTCCTGATCCTTTTACGAAGGCTCTCACGTCTAAAGTGTTTAAGGGCCATCTAGAAAGTCTAGGTCTACGAACTTTGTATGACTAGTTTAGGGCAAGTGAGAGAAGTGTAACGGGTATAGTGTACGCCCTAGTTTATTGTATTTTCCCTTTACTTTATGATTATGTATACCCCACTCGAGTTTAGTTCAAATGGGAGTTTGTTGAGTATGTTGCCCTAAACTCGTAGTTTGTATTTATGTAAAAACAAAATTTATAATCAATAAAGTTTTGGTTTCATATTCAATCAATTTGTTGTTGAATATGTAGCACTGCATTGTCTAAATCCAATAAACTAAACATCCAAGGTTATTATCATGTAATAGAGACAGTATATATACTGAGTATATATTTGATATACCCCCGATATAAAAGTGGATAATGTCCCTAGAATAACCTAAAGGGTTTATAGTATATGGATAAGACTGGGTACCTTATCCTAGCAACATTATGGATACGGCCCGCTTTGTAAATATTACAGACGACCCGATCCAGGTCGCTCGTGTGGACACATGTGAGTGAGAGTATCCTATACAATGAGTTTGTATAAGACCAGACCACGAAATAGCCAATCTTTAGATGTAACGTTGTTGACTAACAGATTGCTACTTCATAGGATGATCAGATAACTCATTCTCAATCCTGAGTGAGTTATGGACTCCTGTCCGTGAGGAGCTCGTTCTTTGATCTGTATGGGTGAGAGTGGCCCGAGTCGTCGACTCAACATTCCTACCATTTTGGGGACGAGACCGAGTGGGGAGCTGGGAACATAACTTCACAAGATGGAATTCACTCCTCCCTGACCTTAGGGGAGTATATGAGTGTTTTCTTAAATGCTGACTCCAGGATTTGAACAAGGGGCCCCACCCTTTCATTGGCCCGAGAGGGACGTCCAGTTATTGGTCGGACCATAATCAGATTGTTCATTAGATGAATAGTGACATTTAAGGACTAAAATGTAACACAGGGGTAAAATAGTAATTTGACCCATCTGTGGTTATGAACGCTCGTGAAGGATTGACTTGCCATTAATGGTTGATATCTGTGGACACATAAATATTCTATAGTGAGAAAAGTTCAACTGCCGGTTTTTAGTGGAGTAACCCGTAGTTAACGTATGTTGATTAAGATGGTTAATGAGTTTAACCAATTAATTTCGTACCGTTGGAGCTTTTGATCCTTGCTAGCTCGTAAAGGGTAATTAAGAACATTAATTCTTGGAAAAAATTTGAATTGTTCAAATTTAATTAAAGGGAATTTGAGTTAATTGTGTATGACACAATTTAATATAATGTATAATGATACACTTTATATTATGAGAGAATACTATGAGTTGGATTCATATTAGAACTATAGGTTAAAGTTTAATGTGAATTGGATTCATATTAAATACTATAGGTTACGATGGATAGGTATATTTGAATATGATTCAAATACTAATTAATTTAATTAAATGTGATTTAATTAAATTATGTTTAATTAATTAATTAAATAAGATTTAATTAATTATTAATTAAATTAAAATAGGTTTTAATTTAATTAATATTTTATTTATTAATAAAATAATATATATTAATATATATATGTTTGTTAATTATGGTAGTTACCATAATTAACAAACTCACCACTTCCTAGCAATTTTGCTGGGAAAGTGGTGAGGTGGAGAGTGGGAAGTTTCTTCCTGTCCCTGTGATTTGGTTAATTATCCCAGAACAAGATCTCTCTCTTACGATCTCAAATTTAATTCCCTAGTTTTTCTCTCCAAGAATCTAGATCCCACAATTCGGTTCTTAAATCGTTAAGGATAGCAAGGTTACTAAGTGGTGGTGTTTAATTACTCATACGGGAAACATTTGTTCATGTCAAACTAAAATCGGGTTCGAGGAAGAAGTTTTTTTCCATCAGCGGTCTGCAAATGTAAGTTATTTTCTACATCCCAAGAGGCTTAACCTCTTCTTTAATAGAAATGTTTTGTTTTTATAAAACCGGTATCATTCCATTTCTAAAACCGATTTGGATCACAAGCAATCAACCACTTTCGCTTGGGATTCGATCCCTTCAATGTTATAGACTCTCTGATCAACTTTCACATTACTTGCAATTTATATATGAATATCTTGAAAATTGTCCAAGTTCTTCAATGATTGAAATACTTGTGCGTAGGGATTGCATTGTAGTGTTTTCATCAACTTTCATACTAAACGATCACTAACCCTCCATCTTGCATCACACTTATTCTATTTTGAATTTCATTGTCAGTGTCATAAAAATATAATTGACAGTATCTTGGTTGGTCTTTTGGGGGTAAAGTTTGTAAATCATGATATATTTGTCCTTAGGTTCTAAATGTATATACACCTAATTTTCTTGATCAGGCCAAATTTGTTTCCAAATTCACACCAAATAAAGTGAGAGAAAAAAATTGTATGCTCTAATATTCTTTCTAAACATGATTCCATCATCATCTATTGACAAAAATAGTTTAAGCAATTCATCTAGAATTTTTGTGGAGAAAGTTGAATTTATCCATTATGACAACATAATGTTGGTGTTTCGTATTCAAATATTTGTACATTACAATAGGTACATGCTGACACATTTTTCAATTCATGAATGAGTATGTTTTCATTATTTGAAGTAAAACCGGTTTAAAATATGAAACATGATATTTTAAATTATATATAATATTAACATAAATATAAAAACTATAAAATAAAATATATAAAAAAGTTGAAAATCATACCTAATTTTGTCGGTTGTTTGAGATGATCTCTGTTAAGTATATTTCTAGTTCCAAAATTTTTATTTGGAAAATCTAATTAAAAAAAGTTAGATTAGGATTTTAGAACATGTGGAGCAAATTAAAATTGAGAAATTTGTTTAGAAAATAATAATGCTGGAAAAAAATTTGAGAAATTTGTTTAGAAAATAATAATGCTGGAAAAAAATTGAAGAAAACAAATTGCATAATAATTGGACTATTATTACATTATTTTATTTAACACATGAGTTATTTAAAGTTTAATATTATAGATTAAGTAATTATTTAATATTACAGTTTTTTTAAACAGTTGAAGTATTATTTAATTGTTATTGATTCTAACACAAAAATGTGTACATGTCAAAAATTGCATGAAATTAAGGACGAAATTATACAATAAAGTTTTTTCTTTTATCATAAAAAATACGTTTCTCCGAATTAAAAAAAATTAGGATTTTAGAATATGTGGAGGAAATTAAAGTGAGAAATTTGTTTAAAAAACGAAAAAAATTGACAAAAAGTTGAAAGTTAAGGAAGAAAAACATTAAACAAATTTCAATTTGCTCTACAGATTCAAAAATCCCAATCAAAAATTTTTTGTTAAAACTTTTTTTTCGTTTTTGAAATGAATCTACCTCTTATTTTTATAATTTTTTTAATATGAATCTACTTCTTATTTTCAGAAAATTATTTTTCAATTATACTTCAAAATTTTTAATAAATATTTTATGCATAATATATCCAATCAAACAAAAGGTAAGACAATAAACACATTTGAAAAAAAATAATGATACTATAAATTTTGTATCACTATCAATTTTGGAAAAAATAAATCACATGCGTATTATTATAAATTTCGAAAAGAATCACCATTACAAAAGTTATTTTAAGAACATAATCACCATTACAAAAGTTATTTTAAGAACATGTGCCATTTTTAATCTTTACAAATCAATTTTCACAAATTTATGTCAATCTCCTTAATCAATCTCAATCTCCACCAATTTCTTTTAGTCGTCATAATAATTTTTTTATTCATTTTTCTTTATTCTTCACTTTAATCTACACCATTCATCTTTGTTGACCTAAATCCAATGGCCAAAATTCACCTTCAAAATTATATTTAAATGCACCAAATTCCCACATCCTCCACACCAATTATCAAAGCAAAATCTTTCTCCCTTCTAATTCTTCTCTCAATTTTTTTTTTCTTTTCGTAAAATCTTCATTCTCTCCTACAAATAACTTGTTTATTTTTTGTGAGAGATACATTAGAGTGTGGTTCTTTAGCCATTACTTTGGTGCAAAATTTTGTGCAGTCCACGTGTGTTTATGCATTTTTTATTTTCAAATTGGGTTTTGTAATAAGGTTTGGGTACACCTTGGGTTGTGAGAAAAGTAAATTGGTTGGATCTTGAACAAAAAAAAATATCGTGGATTTCTCTTTAGCCTAGGACAAAAAGAGGGTCGATCAGTTTGGTTCTCACCTGTAGTAGGGTCGTTGCAATAAAATACCAAAAAGAAGACTTGGGGATTGGAGTACGAATTTTCGAATCACTATAAAAATTCTCGGTGTCATTCACTCTCTTCTCTTCTCTCTTTTAAATTCAGTACTTATCTACTTTGAATTATTTTGCTATATTGCATATATGTTTGCTTAAATATTTTCTTCACTAATTATTCTTCTTGATTAATCTTTTTGTGTTGATTGCTTAATTGTTTGTTATCATTGAATTTATTTTTATTTTTTAAAAAGTGGTAGGCAACCCTATTCACCCTCTAATGTTGCCATTCGATCCTACGGTTAGTATCATTCATAAGCTACGAAAATTCTTGAATATATAAGAGATTGGAGAAAAGCCCACAACCAAGCTTTCAATTTCTACCTTTTCTAGTTCTTGTTTCACAAATTCCATAATCTAAAACCCATTGACTTACCAATTTCGCTTCTCTCTGAAACAAAATCTCACCCACGAACTAAACTCTCATCTGTCGTTCGTTTTACTATTCTTCTCTTTTTCTTGCTCCCCTCTCTTTTCTGTTCTTTTCTTTTTTTTTCTTCTCCTTAGTCTCTCTCTCCTTCTTCTTTTCTTTTATGTTTTCTCTTTTTCGTTCTTTCTTCTTTTCTTTCCTCTTCTTTTTTTTCCATTTCTTTATTTTATTTTCTTTCACTAGTAAACACATGTCACACACGTGTCACCTCTAAATTTCTTTTTCTTTTTTTTTTGCTGTTTTTTTCCAATAAAAGCCAAATGACCAAACAGTCCTTACAGTGCTGCTCTCCTTGGCTTTAGCACCGTGTTTGGAGTATTTTCCTCTCTTGAGATCTATTCTTCCCTTGGGGATTGATAATGAGACAACTGCCCATCTTGTTGCTTTTATAGATCCCTTGAAAATTAGAACAAAAATCTGATAAAACGCACGTAATACAGACATCCGTAAAAATCTCGCGTAAAACTTGTTACTGCGTTGTTTTGAGATGCTAAAGCATTAAAGAGGCTCCAGCATAGCAACTTTGGCAAAGCACCAGCATTCCTACAACACTCTTCTGTAGCACTTCGACACAACCTCTTCAAATCTCCAATAATATTTCAAAATAGCAGGGACTTAGCTAGAACTTGTACGAGTGTGGTGCACTAAGGTTTTATATAACATGAATAAATTCTTCACCCAATTCCTCATTTTTCATGCTAATTGGACAAGGATCCGCACATTGAAGCACTAAATTAGCCCAATTATTTACTAACATAATTCTAGTTAACACCCCATCTCTGATATATATATATATATATATATATATTGAAAAAAATTATATATTTTTTAATTCTTTAAAAAATATAAGTTTTTTTATGGCATAATATAAATCTTAATTAAATGCAACTACAATGTTTTAAAAAAATGTATTTATAAAAGTTAATATTATTATATATAAAATATCTAAAAATTAATAAAATATTAATGGGGAGACCTCCTTCGTCCTCACCTCGTCCCCGCTAGCGACCCCAATTAGGATACTCGATTTGACTCCGTCCCCAGTCAAATCGGGGATTCCCAGACCGAGTTTTTTTACCATCCCTACTTCCTAGTACCTACTTCCTACAATTATGCATTTAAGTTGCAGCCAACTCAAGCCTATAAATTGACAGTAGTTTCACAGTAGAAACCATCTCATCTCTTTAAAATTTACTCAGTTCTTCATTTAGTTTGAGTTCTATACATCTTTTCAAGCTTTACCTTTCATACTTTGAAGTTATCTTTCTATGTTTCAAGCTTAAGTACATTTCAGTTTTACACAAGCATTCCTTTATCGTTCTTTTATTTTTCACTTTAATTCAGTTCAGTACATCCACCTAAGCGAGTGATACACTCCCTTCAAGCTCGAAAGAGAAGAAGGTGAAGTTAGGAGGACCAGGTTTTACTCATTTAAAATTTTAAACTCTTTCTTTGAATCAATGAAAACTATTTCATTCATTTTACTTTTGTTCTTTACTTTACCGTGTCAAGCTAATTTATTAAATTGACCCCTTGACAGTCCCCATAATATGCTCACTTGGGGATTTCTTACTCTAGTAGCTGTAAGAGTCTCCGCTAGTTAACCCCGTCTAGTAGACTCCCAGTTTGGCTGATGATGTGATCATATTTGGGCATGAAGTCCAAGAATCAAGCTACGTCAATGAAAATGAAGATAAAGATGGGAAGCCCCATAAAATGAAGATGGATATCAAGGAGGATCTAAGAAAAATGTTACGATTGGACAATAAGCCCACCGCACGCATGTTGACTACATAGCGCATCCAACCATCACGGGCTATCCTCACAAGACAACATCCTCTGCGTCCGCGCCATTGCCTTCTGCCGAGCGCGCCATCGCCCATTGTCGCGCATGCTCCATGCCACTTGCGCCGCTCAGCGCGCACACGCCCTAGCGCACGCGTGTTCTACCTGCGAGACCGCCCACTTGCAGTGCTAACCTCACAAGCGTCTTGTCCAGTGCGTGCCCCTACCGCGCTAACCTCACAGCACCCTACCCGTGCGCCAGCCTCTGCCACAGGCCTGCATCCACTAAGCGCCTGACAAGGCGTAGCCCTACATGCACCCGCCAGCACGCATGCTTATCGGATGCCTGCCCATCACCTCGCACACCCGTGCGCCCCACACACCCGCCTACTGCCTCAGTTGCATGCGCCCTCCACCATTCATGCCCCTCCACACACATCCCAATTGCGCGCATTACCGCCCACGCTGCACAGCCCTTGCCTGTATGCCCCCTACGACGCACGCCCTTGTTGCGTGCCCTGCCCATGCGCGCGCGCCTTCCCCCAGCGCCAGCTTCCTTGCGCGTGCACCACAGCCCCCATGGGCACCCTCCACCATTTGATGTTGCCACCCCCCATGGGTGCCCCCAACTTGCCTCACCACCTACTCCATCATTTTTAAGGAAAAAATTTTCTTCTTATTTCCTTGGATTATTTGGTGGGATTAGATTTGGATTTGTTTTAGGTTTATTTCTTTTAAATTATTAAATTTAAATTCACTTTTAGGTAAGTTATTTACTTTTTAGGAATTTATCAATTTTTATTTTCTTTAATTTTGTTATTTTCCTTAAAACGCCAAGGGTCTTGGCCTATATATAGGCGTGTACCATCTCATTGTTGAGATATCTTTTCAATGTTGAATTGAATAAAAACCTAGAGTGTTTTTCCCCTTTGCCGTGTGCAAAACCCTTCTCAAATTCCAAATCTCTTTGTGTGGTTGAACTTAGGCTTTCGTATTTGACCCCTCGAAGCATGCTTGTTTGATTGGTCATCAAACTCGTGGAGTGTTTCTAGCCTCGAGCATAGTGAGTATTCTGTCTGCTCAAGGTAACGACTGCAAAGGTAATCCTTCTAACTCTTACCCTTTCGTGTTGAACCATCTCTACGATTTGATTCAAGTGGCTTGTCGCTCGAGTAGCTCAATACGCTTAGGTTGTCGTGTATCATTTGGTATCAGAGTTTAGGCTCTAGATCGAGATATATGTTTATTTTCTGTCTTTAAATTCTTGTCATTGTCTTTACATTCCTTTATTCAAAAGTCTCATAAAAAGTTCCATTGTTCTTTGTCTTCCGCGTGTCTTTCGATCTATCTATCTTGCATGAGAATTTTTTATTTGAAAATTGCTTTAAAGCACATGAAACTTGTTTGCTTGTGTTCAGCACCTCAAAAGCTTTCCAACAAACCAAGTTTCACTTTAATCCGAGCTCTATAGCCAAAGTTATCAATTTTTCTTCGAACCCCAGAATTTTAGAGAAACCTGCAGATAGCACAAAACCAAGAGCCGAATTAAAAAATCCATAACTTTTTGTTCATAAGTCAAAATTAAGTGAAATTGATGCCATTCGAAACATCTTTCTGTTAGCTTTCTAGAGAGCTCAGAATCGATAATTTTTGATCTGCGGTTTGAAAGTTATCGAGTTTTTCGTAAACACTATTTTTTTAGAAAATCCTGCAGCCACCGAGAAAACCCAATCCCATCTTCGACGATTCATATCTTGCTGACTTTTTTGCTAACTATAGTCAAATCAGGTATCAAATTAAAGGTCTTTAAAAGAAATTTCTAGGGACATATAAATCACTGCCATCCGAGGTCTGTAGCAGAAGTTATCGGCAAAAGAAGAGAAGATGTCCAAGCAAAAAACTTTCCATATTTGAAGCTGGACGTTTTTGGAGAAAATCTTTGGATCATCAAATCTTGTCCAAATCGATTTCTTTTTGGTAGGTAATCCTAACATTGTTTATATTTTAATTTAAAAATATATTTGGATTATTTTGATCTATTTGGACAGTCCAAAAGAAGGAGGATAGCCGCCTAACCCACTAGGCTACCTGAGAGAGGCCTTTTGTGTAGCCCTAGAATTTCTTTGAGAGAGCAGCCCCTTCCAACGAATTCCAAACCTTTTGGCAGCCCACATACATTAAGTACACTTGTTTTGCTATCATTTGTCACTGGTTGGAGCCCCATCCGAGCTGTATACATCACACACCCTTCAACCAAAGCCACCCTATTTACCGCAAAGGCTACTATTTTGTTGGTAAGTATTATTTTGTATGTGTTTGCACTACAAATTGGATTTTGAACATCTTTTTAGTTTGTTAACCAAGGTGATAAGGCCAAGAGCCTCAAGATAAGTGCAAATGAGGTTGATTATAAATTGCCTTACAATGATATGCATGATGATCATATTTTACTTGATTGCAATGACTTAAATGATTCTATGCCTATGGTTGAAAAGAAATGTAGTGAACTTGAAAGTTGTAAGACCATGCATGATATTACTATTGATAACAAGAAAATGCATGATGTTTTGCCACTTGCCGAGGAGGAGATTGCTAAGAAGGTACCTTGTGATTCTATGCACCACATTCCTAGTCCTTTAGTTACTGGAATTTTTTGTGATTATGAAGTATCCATGCTTGATCCACCAATTCATGAAGATTCACAACTTGAATGTGAGTTGGAAAGTATGAGAGAAGGAAAAGGAGAGTTGAAAGAAAGTAGCTATGGAAAGAAAAAAGAGAAAAAGAGAATGGTCCACACTATCGTACCTCACAAGCCAAATCTTAAGAGACTACTGGAGAATGATCCTTACCTTCAAGCTATTATGTTTTATCCTAGAGCTTGTATTGTTTTGAGATTTTTGCAGGAACTTTCAATTCTTAACCTTAATCATGGCCGGACAAAGGTAGAGTTGAAAGCTATGGAGAGTCAAGATAACATGGAGCTTAATGGACTCCCCCTACCATCTTCACATGATCTTTAGATCACCTTACAAGGTACGTATAAGAAAAATATTAATTTTGAAAATGCTAACTTGTTTCGTTTTTGTAGGTGATCATGAACAAGTAGAATTATGGCCAAGAATCTTGGAGAAATGTTTGTCCAAAAAGTCCTCTAAACAGCACCATGACCGAGAACACCAATGGCTATGTTGGAGAATTCAAATACCAAGCATCAAATGGAGGATAAGGAAATTGCAGCATAATGTCAACAAACCAAGTGATTGGGTTTGGAAACATTTTTGGAAAAAACGAAGATATTTCAAGAGGAATTTCAAAGAAAGATCAATAAGAGCACCATCCTCCCAACATTTCAAGATTGCTCTACAAGGTAAGAGTAATGTATATCTTCATTTTGAAGTTACTAACTTGCTTTCTTTGAGTGTAGATTACAAACTTGATTCGAGGACGAATCCTTTTAAAGAAGGAGGAGATGATGTGATCATATTTGGGCATGAAGTCCAAGAATCAAGCTACGTCAATGAAAAGGAAGATAAAGACGGGAAGCCCCATAAAAGGAAAATTGATTTCAAGGGGGATCTAAGAAAAATGCCACGATCGGAGAATAAGCCCACCGCACGAACGTTGACTAAACAGCACACCTAACAATCACGGGCCAACCTCATAAGACAACGTTCTTCACGTGCGTGCCATCGCCTCATGCCGAGCTCGCCATCGTCCATTGCAGCACATGCCCCCTCCCGCTTGTGCCACTCAGCCCGCACATGCCCCAGCGACGTGCGTTCCACCCGCGAGACCACCCACGAGACCACCCACTTGCAGCGCTAACCTTGCAAGCGGCTTGTCCAGCGCGCGCCCCTATCGCGCTAACCTCACAGCGCCTTACCCGTGCACCAGCCCCTGCCGCATGTTGCACTCACTAGGAGCTAGCCTCACAAGGCGTTGCCTCGCGCGCACCCGCCAGCACGCACGCCCATCGGATGCCTACCCATCACCCCGCGCACCTGCGCGCCCTCCAGCACTCATGCCCCTCCGTACACATCCTAGTCGCGCCTCACAACAACTCGACCAAACCTCGGCACCAAAACCTCCTCGACGCCGAGGATTCTCGGCCCAACGTTCGAGAACTTCATCGATTCGCCTCGACCCCCGTGCAGCCTAATCCGAGTCGACTTGGTCTCAGTCCTGAATACAGCATGAGGCCCACTCCGTCTAGTTCTCCTGAGTGCATTAGGATTCAATTTATGTAAATCTTAAAGGGAATGTGATTAAACTGATGTAAACCCTAAAGGGATTAAGATTCGACCTCTGTAAATACAAGGGTGTAGGGTATTCTCACAACACCCTACATTTTACACTCAACTCCTCCGATTCTAACTTAAGCATTGGAGCCCATGTGACTAAAGCTATACTGGTCTTAGTGCTATTCTGTTTTGTAGGTCTCATCGATCCCTTTACTCTAGAAGATTGGTGCAGATTTGGCGAGATCATAGGAGGCCAAATTTCTGCATCAACGATGGGCGCCGTCTGTGGGGACGTCTAAAATCTAAAAATCAAGACGATTGACAGCGAATTGACCAAGAGTTGCTCGGATCCGAGTAGATCTCGGGAGAAACAAATCGACATGGATTTTGGGAGACAACCCACAACTCTCTAACAACGAATTCCATACGACTCGGGGGTTGCCCTTACCTGAGGTAGCTAGCCAAGGGAAAATCAAATCAATAAGTTCTGAGGCAGGACCCAAAACGAACGAATCAACAAAGTTCAGGACAGATCCTAGATGAGATAAATCGACGGATTCCAAAACAGACTCTGGGATAAAACGAGTCAACAAATCTTAGAAAAGAAAAGGCAACCTACGCTCATTCGAAGTCCACAGAAGAACAAAGCTACTGCAAAGACCTGACATGCAACTACATAACCGGTCATGACCCAATCCAAGACATGACCAGACTTCAGGGCATGACTGGATCCAAGGCATGACCAGGTGTCGATCGAGCAGGTCTCTTCGATCGACCAGGTCTCTTCTGCCTACCAAGTAGATTCACCACTCGTGGAAAAGAAAGTCCATCTAAAAGTCAAAATTCTCTGCTATCAAACAATACGACGACTCAACAGTTCCTACTAATTACCAGATTGACATCTATGGAGTGACAAAGGATATCATGGTCTCAAGAAAAAGGAGAAAGATCTCATTTGCAAGGGTCTCCTTAAGAAATTTGTTGAAACCTCCAAGGTAACTCCTAGCAACAACCACAAACGACAAAGTCTTCCACTAGGGAGATAAGGATAATGTTAAGAGGGCCTGCAGGAAGAGAATCTAATAAAAAACAACGAGTATCACGAGAATGCTACTGCACTACGTTGAAAAGCAACTGATTAACATATAGAGTTTTCACTTCAACAATGGTAAGTTTGTTGTGTAATTCTGATTGTTTAGGTTTAATTTTCTGGTAACCGGATATTTAATAGATCGCATAATTTAGTACTGATTTTTTGATAACTGCATGTTGATATTATGTTTCCAAATATACTTACTCATTTGTGATTTAAAAAAAACTCATAGCATCTGAAATATAATTAAATCTTTACTACTTGAGCGTTTATCTTTTATTCTAAATGAAAATCCCTCAAGTGGAGGCATAGGTAAATAAATCAACAGCTAGTCAAGGAACTCGAACAGGGACAGACCTAGAAGCAGGCCGATAAGTTAGAAGTCAATCAGTGAAACTAGGGAAGAGAATCCCAGGGTACTGAAAAAGGCATGCGTACAGGCCCAGCAAGGTTAAAACAAAAAGCAGGCAAACCTAACCAATCAATGAAATCCAAGGGTAGAAAACCATTTGGTAAAAACTAAAATAGGTTAAAACCCAGGGGTGTTGATTAACTTAGGGTAAAAAACCGGCAAAAACCAAAAGGTTAGAACCCAAGGTTGACTAGACTGAGGGTATAAAACCATTGGCAAAAGCCAAATAGGTTAGAAACCCAAAGAATTACCATTGGCCTTGTTGAGAAGTTAAATCCCGAGGCCAGAGTCAACGGTAAAAACTAACCGTATAGCAGTGCCTAAGAGACTTGATTGCAGCCAACTACAACAAAAGAGAATGGGGGCTATGACAGGCAGCCCATGAAACGACAACCAACGACAAAAAAGGGGTATCTACTAGACTCAGGGTATAAAACCATTGGCCAAAGCCAAATAGGTTGGAAACCCAAGAGTAAACCCTAGAGTATAAAACCCTGGGCAAAATTCAAATAGGTTAGAAACCCAAGGGGTGTAGCTAGCCCAACTAAAAGTTAGATCCCAAGGCAAAAATCTAAATAGTTAGAACTAACTGTACGGTAGAGCCCAAGAGACTTGACTACAACCAACTACGACAAAAGGATATGGGAGATATGACAGCCAGCCTATAAAAACGACAATTGACAACGACAATACTCTCAACACTAAGGGACTTGATGGTAGCCAATTACAACAAAAGAGAATGAGGTCTATGACAACCAGCCCATAGAGACAACAACTAGCAGCGGCAAATACTCTGAATATAGAAGCCTTAGCATGCTTTCTGCCTTCTATTTTGAGAGTGGGGGCTATTGTTATAGGAAGAAAATAAAGATCAGAGTAAACAATCGAAAAGAGGAAATGAAGTCGAAGAAGAAGCGACCTGAAGAGAGGTAAGTGGGTCGAGGCCCAGCAACCCGAGCCAACCATAGCCGACTCGGGGTCAGCGCCGAGGAGTTCTCGGCCCAATGGTCGAGAACTTCACCGATTTTCTGCGACCCCCGTGCAACCCCATCCGAGTCAACTTGGTTTCGGCCCTGAATGCAGCATGAGGCCCATTCCGTCTAGTTCTCCTGAGAGCATTAGGATTCAATTTATGTAAATCCTAAAGGGAATAGGATTCAACTGATGTAAACTCTAAAGGGATTAAGATTTGACCTCTATAAATACGAGAGTAAGCTAAACTCTAAAGGTATGCTCACAACACCCTACACTTTATACTCAACTTCTCTGATTCTAACTTAAGCATCGGAGCCCGTGTAGCTAGAGCCACACTGATCTTAGTGCTATTCTATTTTGCAGGTTTCATCGATCCCTTTACTCTAGAAGATTGGTACGAATTTGGCGAGATCCTAGGAGGCAAAATTTCTGCATCAGCACCCTCATTTATGGCATTTATATTTATAAATTGTTTTTTATTTAAATGTAAAATATTTAATTTCCATATTTGATATACCAATCCTTAAATTATTGTGGGCCTCAAATCAGTTATTCTCATAATCCCCTAATTTACTCCTTCAAATATTCTACTAAATAATTCATTTTATTACAAAATATTTTTCATCTCACTAATATTCACTGGAATTGGTCGCCGGATTTGACATCATTTCATTCCTATTTTTGGCTCTATTTCAATACTTTTCCTACATCATCGAAAAGAAAATGACAATTATAAACTATATATGACTATATCCCAATAAACTAAACAAACAACCAACTAACTAAACCAAACCAAATAAAATAGCCTCCACAATCAAATAACTCTATATCATATGCTCAATACAACCACAATCTAAACCAAGCATCAATCTTAACATATATTAACAAAAGATATAATCAATTGAAATTACCACAATCATTCTCAGATAGACTTATATGTTAAATATAAATTATATACTATTATATCCCAATAGCAACCCTTCTAACATACACTTCTATCGAAATATAAACTACATATCCGACTATAAACTTATAAGTGTTGAGTTCAGTATGAAGAATCGATACACCAAAACCAAGCTTAAAATTAGCAAATTGGATACATACGCTTATATATATCAACAAAATTATATATGAGTATATCATTAAACAAGCCCAACATGTATGGCTCGATAATCACAGTAGTTGAACATAGATTAATCAATTCATTTGTGAAAAATAGTTTTTAAAACGACAATGACAATTCTTCTAATTTCGATATAATGAATACCCCAAAATCACTCACAAAACACCCCGAAAATCATCCCCCAAATGACTAAAACTGATATGTATGTGTGCTACAGTTTAACCAAACGTCGAAATAAACATCAAATAAACAAATAATTGAAACAAAAACGAAGGAGGAGCAAAATACTGGAATATTAAAATCTAACCTCCGAATGAATAAACGGGCATTAAAGGAGGCGGTGGTGGTGGCTGTGGGTGGTTGCTGTGGGTGTCTGGTAACAAGTCAGGCGGTGGCTGACGGTAACACAAATGGAAGAAAACGAAGAACACTAAGAAGACGAGGAGAGTGGCTGCCGGAAAAAATGGTAAAAAGCGAAAATGAAGAAGACGAAGAGAGAACTAAGAATTGGGAATTTTTTTTTTTAGGAAAGTGAAACGGTGCAGTAATTTAGGTATTTAAAACATAAACTGCCCAAATCAACCATTTTTCCATTTTGAATTTTTATACTTTAATATTAATTATATGTATATAAAAGAAGATATATTGGTAAAATGTTAATGGGTTTCATCTCAAAGTGGTGTATTTTAAATTTTTAAGAATGAATTCCTTTGTGTAATTAATATCTCTAAAGGATCTATTAATGTACTTATCCTTGAATAAATTTTCAATCCCAATAATTGAAAATTTAAAAGATACCTTAACCCAATCCAAGCCAACTCATGAACACCCCTAATCCAAGCAATAATGGTTCAAAATGTATATTTAAATTTTAATGAGTGATTTTAAGATAAGAATATTAGTTTATTTTGGACTTATTAATATTAAAATTAAAAAATATAATTAATTTGCATATATCATATTATAATAATAACAATAATCCATTTTCAAATTAGCAATATTTAAAAAGTGGATGGTATTTTATTTTGAATTGATAAAATCAAATGATATTTAATTATAAATTATCCATATTAAAAAGTTATTTAATTTTCAAATTTACAAGTATCTGTATTTGCATAAACAAATAAAAACAAAAACAAAAGCATGTGTAAGTTAGTTGTTTTCAAACTTATTCATATTAAAACATTGAAGATAAAGTTTTATTTTTAACTTAATCATTTTTAAATAATCAAGACAATGTATTTTATTTCAAGTTAGTTCAATTCAAAATATTTTGTTATATGCAATGTGAAACTTCATTCCAATTTATTGTTTACGGTTTGATTGAATTTAAATTTTAAAATACATGTTGGTCGGTGAATAAAAGAAAATAAACAAATTGAGATAGGAATACATAAATTATGAAATATAGATTAAAAATAAAAAATAAATGAAGGAAAAAATTTAGCAAAAAAAAAATAGACAACTCAAACCTTGACAACACATTCATACACCCCAAACATAGGCTATCAAATCTCATCTAACATAGGCTTTCCAATCTCACCCATCACAACACCGGTGCTCCCTAGAGAGTCTTACTGTGGTTTTTTAGTGTTCTGAATTCTTTTGAGTGATTGTGAATCTTTGAATAATTTTGAATTGCTTTGAATGATCTAGATTCAGAGTCCTTCTCCAAATGAGATGTGACATCCTCTATGCAGAGTCGTGTGACAATGGATAATTAGTCAAAATTTATCATTCAATAATTACTTTTAATACCTCATCAAAATTAAATGTGAAAACTTTTCACGAATCAACCAATAAGTAATACAAAACCAACTAACAAAACACGTCAAATAATGTCAATGTCTAAACACAATTGTGAACCTAGTAAAAAAATCAAGCAAATAAAAGAAGTTCAAACTTAGAGATGAAATGTTCAAATCCTTCAAAAACATCCGACACCGTTAGAAGAATCAATGCCTGCAAAAATAGTATCCTTCAACTATAAAAATGCTCATAGCTAGTCCAACATCTTCAAAAAGGAAAAGAAAGAAAGAAACTTTTACAAATTAATGGAATTAATTGGACAGTTTATTCAAGTGTAGGGTTTTAATTATGAGAAAGACTGGATTCTCTTTCGAGTAGGCCCCAATTCCGAAAGGAGAAGGAAGGTTGGAATGCCAACATGTGTCTATTATTGAATTCACCCGACCCTATATTATATATAGTACCCATTTTTTGAAGTGCCAAAGTCACTGAATGGGTAAGTAGCCAATCCCTAAAACAGATTATATAATGTACTTTATCTGCTGGGTTACGGGTGGACATTTTACCAGAGGTTTCTATTGTATCAATAATCTACCCTTGTTTAATTCCTGTTATTCAAGTGTAGAGTTTTAGTTGACGAAATTGAAAATTTAAGATTAAAATTAACTTATTCGAGTAGCTGTTTACCGTTGAACTATACTCATCTTAATTTCATTTTGATATTAATGAAAATGTTAATAAAACAGTGATCCGATAAGTTTTCTTGGAAAAGCATAGAAATCAAGAAAATCAAAAAAATATATTTAAACTAATAAATAAAAATTACTCAAATAACCAACTTGGTTGGCTTACTTTCAATTTGATAAAACCTCACAACAAATTATTACCCTATTGAGCATATGATACATTTTCTATTTTGGAGGCTGAGTTGGGATTCTTTTTTTATTTTTTTCTTCTTTGGTGACCATGTTTAGTCAACTATATTATTATTATGGTTTAAAGTTATTATTATGGTTTAAAGTTAGTGAACCATCATGGGATGGCTCAAGTGGTCAATGAGGGTCATTGTAAATAGCAAAGTACTTATGGCTATTATTGATCTGATCTTGCCAGGAAGAAGGGCATCCAACAGCCTACAGAGTGATGGTGATGCTTCTGTCATATATTATAATAGTCTATTTTTTCATTTTTTAGGAATCCGTATAAATAGACTGTTTAGCTTAGTGTTCGTATCAAACTCTAAAAAGAGGTTGTTTTCTTGCAATTGAATCAAAAGGAACAGTTCTTACCTCAAAGGAGGTGCAGCCAGCCTATCCATCAAAACATAATATAGGAAAGTAAGTCCTCTCCCTTGTCAAGTCCGAACGAATGCTTAGTTTGCCTTGAATGAGAACTCTTGTTGCTTGTTGGCAGGTAGCTCCATGTAAGGTTAGCTCGAAAGCGAGTTCTTACTCTTTGACCTGAGGGGAAGAAAGCGGTGATTACCTGGGGTGAGGTTGACCTTCTTTCTGCGGTACGGTTATTAGTCTTATTAGAGCTGTGTGACTGTGACTTTCTTCTTGAGAAGACTGCTTTCCTTTTGAGTTCAAACCATAGTGGCCACCTATCTAGGATTTAATATCCTACGAGTTACCTTGTCAGCCAAATGTAGTAGGATCAGGCGGTTGACCCATGATTAGGCGAGGTGCGCACAAGCTAAGTTAGTGTAGACAATAGGAAGGGGCGGTATTTTTCTATTTTAGATGAAAAAAATCATCTCGTTAACGTCGAACTTTAATGGAAGTGAAAAGTGTCATTGAATTTCTAACTCAAACAAGTACTATAAATATAATTACTCAATCTTCTTCGAAAATAAATAAATCCGAACAAAAGAATTGGGTATTGAAAATATTAAATACAACAGCTAAAGAAATATTAAAGGGAAACATCTTAAGAATTTGAGGTCACCAACTGAATATACATTCAAAAGGAATTAAAAAAAAAATTATATATCCACCATTTCATGTTATAAACTCATTTTATATTTGTTAAAATTAAAATATGTAAAATATAATATATTGTAAATTATATAATACTGTAAATATAATAATTAATCAAAATTGATAATATATATTTTTATAAGTTATTAATAATATTTTAGATTCAACTACATATTTAATTAGTATCTACACTGGTTTATAAATATATTACTAAATACAACTTAATAATTTTAAAAATGAATAGAACACTATTTTTATTATTTCTATTTTCAAATCACCAATCAAAATGCTCCCTAATTAATTAAAGATTTGAACCATTAATAGTTTTCTAAGCCAAAATCAAATATACCTTAACTGCCACTATTGAGTGCTAGGTTTTCTATTTTATTTTTGCAAGTCCCATGGAAATTAACCTCGAACTAGGATCTATAGAAAGAACAAAGACAAATTTAAACATTTAAAAGTACAGGATCTAAAATAGAATAAGTTAAAAATTTTAGACCATAATGGCATTTTAATTTGCGTATAATCTACCCCAACAAAACAATCCCTGATTGATAAATGACATCTTCTGTGAGTTAGAAATGGGCAACATCTAAGTTCATCTCTTGCAAGTTCTCTCTGTTCAAAATCCCTACATCATGATTCAATAATAATTTTTTTAAAAAAAAAAAAAGAAAAAGAAAAAAAAAGAAACCGGAGAAGATCAACCAAATACTTGGAAGAATTTAACAAGTTTTCTCTACTGTTACACTGTCCTACATTTTTGTTCAGCACTACCGTTGAATGCCATTTTCCTCTCAATATCCTTGAATGTTTAGATCAAATTGTGAGATTTGAGACAGCTACTTATCCCTATTACATTCCGACTAATTTCACGAGACAACCATTTAACTATACTACATTCCCGACTAATCACTTGTTAAGGAGGATAGTCATCATTACTTGAACTCATTTCCTCTTAAGCCTCTTTACTTTTCTCAATGGCCACATGACACTCCACCATCCATTGAAAAGTCAAAAGTGATAAAGTAGAGAATTCAGGAGTGTGACTAAGGTATTTGAAGCGATAACTAATACATTTCAAACACATATTCCAGGTACTTTGAACTCAGTCTATTGAAGCTAACTAAAAATTACCCATATTTATATATATATATATATATATAAGAAAAAACAGGTAGAAAAATTAGAGGCACGGACAAGATGTACTCAAATATCAGAACAAAACTGTCACGACTGAATTAAAAACACTTGCCTAGGAAGTTTAGATAATTCCAATCTTGTTTGCCACGTCTAAAGCATCATAGTCCGGGGTTAACCTAACATATGCCTTTTTCGTTCCATCAGGCCTGCACAAGATCGTACATTCCTAGAACATCAGTCATCATCAAGAAACATTATACATACAAAAAAGCAGGTTAAATTACAAGTCTAGTCTATGAATTTTCAATTTTGCATTTAATAGAACCTGAACTTTAAAATGTGTCTAACTAATCCCTAATCTCATAATTTTGTATCGATTAAGTCTTAGAATTTTCAATTCTATGCCTAATAAGTCCATAACCTAATCAACATTCTGTAAAATTCATGAAATTATTAAACACAAAATTAAAAGTAGGAGGCTCTATTAATGTCTTCTAGTCCATGAATTTTAAAAATTGTCGAATATGTCAAGAACCTAATAACCTGTTAGACACAAAATTTAAAATTTAAGGATCTATTAGACAGTTTTAAAATTCAATGACCTATTGATAGGAACTTCTTATTTTTTATTTTTTATTTCTTATTTTTTGATAACAAATGATTCGTTGAAAAAAAGGAAACAAAAGAACAATTTAAGGACAAGGACCGAGACGTCCCCTTCCCAAAAGAACACTAAAAAAGAAAAGCTCTCCAATCAGGTTTTTTCTCCAATCTTGTAAAATCACAGAGGTTGTAATTACAAAAGGATTTTCTATTCCTATGGCACCACCAAGATGCCGTAATATGGACACTATTACAAAAAGAATCAACCAATAGCCATTAAACTAGGTAAGAAATTGAAAATTTAGGGATCTACTAATTTTTTAAAATTCATAGACTTGTTAGATACAAACTTAAAGTTCAGGACTAAACTTGTAATTTAAAGACTGAAGACTTAAATAATATGCACAATGAAACACAAACAGCCATGCGCGGTATTTCTATCAGGAAAGCTAGAAAGAATGATATGAACTAAACTATTCTTCCTTCTGTACTGTACCAATTTCCAATGTAAATGATGATGGTATGCTCTACTAGCAAGTGCAGCTTCTAAATTCATAAAGTATACCTGATTAAAGTGTTAACTTTCTTCGTCTGAATGTCATACATCTTCTTCACAGCATCTTTAATCTTTTTCTTGTCAGCACGAATATCGACAATAAAGACAAGGGTGTTATTATCCTCAATCTTCTTCATCGCAGACTCAGTGGTCAGTGGATATTTAAGAATTTGGTATTGGTCCAACTTGTTCCTCGGTGTCGCACTGATCCGAGGATACTTGGGATTCCTGTCCTTCTTCAATGTCTTCGGCCGATGGAATGTGACTGATGTTCTAATCTTCTTCGCTTTCTTCTTGAAAGTTGGCCCAGATTTAACTGCCTTGGCAGTCTTCAGGGCTTGAGCTTTAGGATCAGCCTTTTTGGTGTTGTCAGCTGCAAAAGACCAAAAACACAAATTCATAGTCATTAAGGATGGATGCAGTACAACCTGCAGTTTATTCAGCTCAGATTCCACCAGTATATTCAATACAATTCACATTGAACACATTCATTAAACTGTCTTGAGAACTTGGATCCATCAAACCAAAAAAACAGGACAATCTAAAATACTTGAAGGAATAGCACTGAATAAAAGCAAGAGGACATATTAAACCAATACTTTGTCTTGGTACAGACATAGAGGGTTCGTCTCAACTAACCACCATTAAATAGCGCACAGAGAACAACACAATTCTTTTAATCTATCCGAAGTAGCATAAACAACTGGCACATCGAAAGCACACTAGTTGTTGCAGTTAAGAGCAGCAGTTGATTTCAGAAATTAGGTTTCGAATAGTAGCCCCGTTCTAGATTATCATAAACAACAGAAATTCGAAGATATGAACATTCCGAACTGAAACAAACACCAAAAAGGATAATGCGGGCGTACCTTTAGGTGCCATCGCTGATCTAACTCACCCCCTGCCAGAACGAAGCAATAAATTAAGAGGAATGGAGAGAGAGAGAGAGGCAAGTAACCAAAATGAAAACAAAGAGAAATGAAAGATCGAAAGATGCTACTTAAAGTTGAGAATGGGAAAGATCAAAAAGTTGAGAATGCATAGGAAAAATTGCATACGATTGTCACAGCGTTAGAGAGAGAGAGTACCGGCGGCTGCGTTGGGTGCTGCCCTAGAAGGTAGAGTGAAAAGATGAGAGAGAAATGGTTTACAAAGAAGACTGACTGAAAATGAAATAAACAGAATGGGCCTTTTTACTTTACAATGGGCTGGGCTGAAAATTGGATTTTTGGGTAAATAGTGTTTTGGGATAACTAGATATAGCCCTTTAAAATAAACAACTTCAAATTCAAAATATGACCAAACAATTTATACTTTTCAATAATGACCAATGTAAAAATAGGAAGATTTGTACTAATGTTTTAATGACGATCATTTTTCATAGGGCATCCCTATCTAACAATTTTTATAGGATAATTCAAATATTTTTAGAATCCTACCTATATTTGAGAGAATTATATAACAAATCTAAGGAAAAACAATAATATCTAATAAACGTTAATAAACAAAATGTAAATTATAAATACAAAGACTAACACTCGAATTAGAACAAATGGATGAACAAATACAGTGAAAAAATAATCAAAAACAACAAATAAAAAATACGGTGAATAAAAAAATACAATAAATATGGTGAACAAAGAAACAAAAGTATAATAAATATGGTGAAGAAAGAAACAAAGATATAACAAATACGAAGAAAACAACAAGTACAATCACAAATATGGTGAAGAGAGGTGTATTTTTGTGAACAATTAATACAAAAATATAAAAATAAGGAGAGAGTAACAAATACATTGAACAAAATCAACTAAAGAAATACAAATAGTGTGAAGAAATAAGGTATATTTTTGTGAACAATTAATACAAAAATATAAAAATAGGGAGAGAACAACAAATACAGTGAACAAGATCAACTAAAGAAATACAAATAGTGTGGAGAAATAAGATATATTTTTTTTGAACAATTAATACAAAAATATAAAACACTCTAACCTCAAACCAAAAAGATATACAAACTATGGAAACTCAACATATAGGCCTCCATCTCCTTTACCCTCCACCTCCCTCTGCCCCACCTGCATCCCATTTCTATCACCCACTGTCTTGCCTCATCGTTGTCCCTCGCTTGATTCCCCGTTGTCAATTCGACTCTGATAGATTCCCTCTCTGATCGTCTCTGTGATATCTCCTTATAATTGGTGAATTATATCTCCATATATATCTAAGTTTATAATAATAGTGGTCGGGGAAAATAAACTACAATCTACGAGATCAAATAGAATATAGGGGAGATAAATGGGAGTTAGGATATTTTGATTTTAAAACTAATAACTAAATAGAAGGATAAAAGTGTCAAATATCAAACTTACAAAACAGTTACAATAATATAAATAGACATTTTTCATTATCAAACATGATTTGACCATTTTTCAATAACCGGTGACAAATAGGGATACCTGCTATAAATTCTCTAGCTTTTTTTCAAGATAGAATTGATTTTAGGGGTAACATTAGATATATCATTTAAAATAGGCAATTTTAAAACATGGTCAAACAATTTTTTTTTTTTTTTTGAATAATAGCCAACCATGTACATTGTTTTAGGTACAAAATTACCCTCTTCTAAAATAATTTTAAAATAATTAGTTATTTTTATTTTTTTTATAGGAGAATCCTACCTAAACATTTTTATACGATAATTCAAATATTTTTAGAATCTCACCTATATTTTTTATTTCAAATATTTTTCCAACCAACTTTAAAGAGAAATATACTAACAAATCTAAGGAGAAAAAGAATATATCATAAACATTAATAAACAAAATGTAATTAGAAATAGAGATACAACAAATCAATGAACAAATACGGTAAACAGAGAAACAAAAGTACAACAAAAACAATGAACACAAAAATACAACAAATACAGTTAAGAGAGGAACAAATACGGTGAAAAGATAAACAAATACGGTGAAGAGATGAGTATTTTTGTGAATAATTAATACAAAATATAAAAACAAGGAGAGAGGAACAAATATGGTGAACAAGATCAACTAAATAAATACAAATAGTGTAAAGAAATAAGGTCTATTGTTTTCAAAAATTAATACAAAAATATAAAGCACTCTACCTCAAACCCCTTTACCCTCCACCACGTGCCACCCTAGTTGCAACCGGCTCTATCACCCACTGCATTGCCCCACCTGTTCCCTCGCTCGATTCCATCAATTTGTCTGCATCTTCTCCCTTTGTCAACTCGGCTCCCTCTCTGACCTTCTCCCTCATTGTTATTCAGTATGATGTCTCCTTAATTCTGTCTCCACGTATATATCTAACTTTATAATGATAGTGGTTGAAAAAAAAAACAAGAATTAAGGAGGGAGAGAACCTACAAGAGATAATGGAAGTTAGGATATTTTGATTTTAAAATTAATAACCAAATAGAAAGGGTAAAAGTGTCAAAAGCATACTTGTAAAATAGTTGAAAGAATACAGATGGAAAATTTTCATTACCAAAGATGATTTGACCATTTTTCAATGACGGGTGACAAATGGGGACACCTACTATAAATTCTCTTGATTTTAGATAACCACCAAAATAAATAAGACGTTCTAAAAAATTGCCAAACATATATGATATTGAAAGTTTTTTTAGAATCCTAAATAGTATTTTAGAGAAATATATACCTCTGTAACAAATTATTAATATGTGCTTGATTTTAGAGATTTATTTGTAGACTGAATAGCAAGAACAATGGGTTTTAATTGTAGGGAATCATCAACAGTAACAAATCAAAAAATGAAAAATGAAATTTAAACAACTAAATCTAATTTTAAAATTTATTCTCTATATTTTGGAATCGAAATCGAAAATATATAAATATTGTTAACTTTTGTTAAGACAGATTTTGAAATTTAATCATTTTTACTTTTAAAATATAAAATCTAAACTTTAAAATTCTTGAAGTGGGAGGGGTAAATATGATTATTGGTATATAACTTTGTGATTTGAATGATTTTTCTATTATAGGGAATAAAAACAATCCAAACGAGATGAGAGGTCGGACCGTGAAAGAAGAAGAAGCCCGAGATCATCAACGAATGGTGGCCGACCCATAACGTAAGGGCCAGCCCAATTTGAAAACCGACCCGCCTCGACGCCGGCTTCTTGTCTTGGCCTTCGGGTCAAGACACAACCCGATCTCTTCCGCCCGGTCCCTATGCCAATGTTGTCAACTAATTGTGCTACCAATTCTTATATGTGCAAGTATACACAATCGTTGCAGCAAGTAATAAAAGTTCGAATCCACGAAGACTTGATGCTTACACTCAATACTCACTCAAGAAAACAATGCAATATGCCAAGGGGTTTTCTTCCAACTAATAGCTAAAAACTGCTGAGATAAAAACCTTTTAATAATTATCTTAAATCAATCACAAGTAGTAAGTTTGCTAGCGTTACCAAACATCCACAGTTGCTAAATAAGATCTTATGAAAATAAGGGCGCAAGGGGGAGAGGAAATCCACTCTTCTGGGCCACCCTAACTATGCTGCAGCATTAACGGAGTAAATGCAGTGGTCAAACAGACAAGATGTTTTTCCAAACACCCCATATTTTCTACTACTAACGTTCATAGACAAACATTAACAGCATATACGCACAGTTTTTATAACCAAGCTAGGTGATGCTCATCACTAAGTCACCACACGCTAAACTCAAGTAGACTCTAGCTCAAGATGAAAGGTTTCGCTCCTTAATACATTTTTCCAAACATTATCAAAGAGGTATTTCAACATGATGATCAAGCACATTGAAAATAGAGTGATAAAACAACTTCAACTCAAAGCAAACTTTCATTAAAGCAAACAACAACGTTACAACCCAGGAAATGAGTTTAGAACATCTCCCCCTTACACAAGTTAATTAGCTAGACAATGCCATAAGGAGAGTCAAACAAAACGTAGGAATAAAAACAATACAAAGATGCTAAAGTTGCTGGGTGTGTTGCCCTAAACTCGTAGTTTGTATTTTGTAAAAACAAATGTCTATTTAATAAAATTTTATTCAATAAATTTGTTGTTGAATCATAGCTTTGCATTGTCCAAAATCCAATAAACTAAACATCCAAGGTTATTTTTGATGTAATCGGGACAGTATATATACTGGGTATATAGTTGATATACGAAGTATATATTTGATATACCCCTGATATATGAATGGATAATGTCCCGTGAATAACCTAAAGGGTCTATAGTATATGGATAAGGCTGGGTACCTTATCCTGACAACACTATGGATACGGCCCGCTCTGTAAATGTTACAGACGACTCGATCCAAGTCGTTCGTGTGGAGACATGCGAGTGGAGGTATCCTATACAATGAGTTTGTATAAGACCGGACCGCGAATAGGCAATCTTTAGATGTAACACTATTAACTAATAGATTATCATTTCTTAGGATGACCAGGCAACTCATTCTCAATCTTGAGTGAGTTATGGACTCCTGCCCGTGAAGGCTCGTTCTTTGATCTTTATGGGTGAGAGTGGCCCGAGTCGTCGACTCAACATTCCTACCATTTTGGGGACGAGATCGAGTGGGGAATTGGGAACATAACTTCACAAGATGGAATTCACTCCTCCCCGACTTTAGGGAAGTAGGTGAGTGTTCCCTTAAATGCTGACTCCGGGACTTGAACAAGGGGCCCCACCCTTTCATTGGCCGAGAGGGACTTCCGCTTATTGGTTGGACCATAACCGGGTTGTTCATTAGAGGAGCAGTGGTGTTTAAGGAGTAAGATGTAACTCAGGGGTAAAACGGTAATTTGACCCAACTTGAGTTACGAACACTTGTGAAGGATTGACTCGTCATTAATGGTCGTATATCCATGGACACGAAAACATTATGCAGTGAGAAGAGTGCAACTGCGGGTCTTTAGTGGAATGACTCGTAGTTAACGAATCTAGATTAACTCGGTCAATGAGTTTGACCGATTAATCTTGCATTGTTGGAGCTTCGGATCTGTAGGTCCATTAGGTCCCCTTACTAGCTCATAACGGGTAAAACGAGGATCAAATTTTTGGAAGAATTTGAATTGTTCAAATTACTTAAAGGATTATATGTATATTGATACATTATAATATATATAGTTAATTGTAAATTAAAACTATATATTATGAGAGATATTATTTGAATGAGATTCAAATAAAATTAATATGAATGAGATTCATATTAAAACTATAAGTTAAAAATAATGTGCATAAGATGTAGATTAAAACTATAGGTTATACGAGAGAAATGTTTTAGAATATGATTCTAATTTTATAATAAATAATTAAGTGTTAATTATTTATGTATATATATATTTAGTAATTATTAATTTGATTAATAATTAATTATATTAATTAATTTGATTGATTAATTTTATATATATATTAATTATTATATATATATATATATTATTATATATATATTTTAATTATTATTATATTATATATATATATATATATATATATATTAATATTAATATTAATATTAACTCCCCTGCAAAATTGCAGGGAAGTGGGAGGTGTTGTGATGTGGGGAGTTACCCCACGTCACCCTTCTTCTTCTCCAAGTGTTGGAGAAGCAGATGAACAAGTTTTGACAGAATAGAAAAAAAAGGACTCCCAACGATTTCTCTCAAAATTTTCTCAATTTCTCCCTTTCTTCGATTAAGGTGCTACCACAAGCACGATCCCGAGACCCAAGAGGATAGCGAGGAAGATCCGGTGGTGGTGTTCGAGGGGAATTCACTGAAGAAACGTTCTTCAAAGGTTTGGAATTTCCCCTGTATTTCCTTCTTTCTATTTCGGTTTTGTGTCCCAAAAATCAGCAACGAAAATCCGATTCTGCTCCGGGATTCACATCCCTTCAAAAATGAAGAGAATGAGCTGAAGATCAACTTCCAATAGGAGTTCTCGGCCTCTTCTCAACTACTAATGTTAGTCGTCTTCTCCTCTTAACTTTCTCTAATGGTTTGGAGAGGTTTTCTTGGAGTGAGGGTGCATTCCTTCAAGAATGAACCAAAGTAAATTTTTTTGGTGTCTGTGTATGTTGGAGGCTTCTCCTCTTATTTGCATTTATACCTCCTTTTGATATTAGGGCAACAACACAAGCCTTGAGGGCCCCAACTTTCATTCTTGGGTAAAAATCTTCAATTACTGTGGTAAATGCCGCTGAGAAGCCCGTTCACTGCTAGCTTGCTGCTTTTTTTGTCTTTTTCTAGAACCGATGTTGTAGCATCATCACAGCTGCAGCAAAATGCTCAGAATCATATCATTTAATTGAGTGCTAACATTCAACTCTTAGTCATGCGAGACATTGATTTATCTTCTAATTCAAGCACACTCGCTAAATATTTGGGGCTAGAATAGACTAACTTTAGCTATTTCATCCAACTTATAGGCACAATTAACTCTCTTTAGGAGAGTTATCAGCCAACCGATCGAATACTTTTGCTCGGTGCCAAGTGGACCTTCTCTTTCTTCTGTTGTCTACGAATCATTGGGCCTGCACAACAACCATCTAGGGCTCATTTAGAAGGGTCTGGAACCTTCCGAGCGACTATAAGTAGGCCCTGTAGCCTAACCCTAACGTAAGCAAAGTTCTACACTTGAATTCCATTATTCATCCACCCTCCTTGCTAACTTAGGCATCGGAGCCCGTGTGACAGGAGTCACACCGGTCTAGCTTTGTTTGGTTTTGCAGGTTTTCAGTTCCCTAATAATCAAGTTTGGTGTGAACCTCGGAAGGAATCGGGAGAGCATAATCCACACATCAATAGATGGCGCCGTCTGTGGGAAACGATACTGTTCAAGCAAACTTAGCCGAGGCGAAACCCAGATCCAAGGCGGGTAGAATGGAGCAAATCGACACGAGCCCTGGTGGAAGGGAGCAACGTTTCTAAAAGAAGAGCCTGAACGAAGCTACCGACCACTTGAGGGAGGCAAGTCCGACCCCTGGCCATCGACTAAATTCGACCACCTCTGATAAGAGAGAACCGACTGAGGAGGTAGAGTCTATTCCACTGACAGTCGAGGATCGATGAGTCAACATCAGAATCAGGTTGGGGGATGAGGAAAGAAAGAGCCTTATAAACTTCCTTAGAAGCAACGCCGACTGTTTGCATGGTCACATGAGAACATGCCAGGAATCGATCGAGAAGTCATGGTACACTGCCTCAACGTCGACAAAAGCAGTAAACAAGTGAAACAGAAGCGTCGTGCAGTCAACCAAGAGAGGAACGAGATTGTGGCTGAACAGGTAGAGGAGTTACTAAAGGCAGGCTTTATTCGAGAAGTGCATTATCCCCAGTGGATATCCAACGTAGTGCTGGAGAAGAAGCCAAATGGTAGATGGAGAATGTGCATCAACTTCACAGAGTTAAATAAGGCATGTCCAAAGGATTCTTTTCCTTTGCCTCAAATAGATCAACTGGTTGACGCTACCGCTGGACATGAGAGATTAAGTTTCATAGATTCCTACTTTGGGTATAATCAAATCAAGATGAATTTACCAGATCAGGAGAAGACTTATTTTGTCACGAGCCGAGGTCTATATTGCTACACGGTAATGTCATTTGGGTTGAAGATGTAGGTGCGACCTACCAACGAATGGTAAATCGAATGTTCACAGCCTTAATCGAATGTTCACAGCCTTAATCGAATGTCCAAGCCCACAAAGTAACTGTCCTCACCAATTTTCCTCTACGACAGATCTGGCAAAGGCAAGACACTTCAGGGCGACTGGTAAAGTGGGCCGTGGAGCTCAGCGAGTACGACATTCACTATAAGCCAAGAATTTCTATGAAAGGGCAGGCTGTGGCAGATTTCATACCATAACTAACACCAGCAAAACCTCAAGTATATAGCATCGACCCACAGCTAGTTGAGGAAAAACAATCTTGAAAGCTCTACGTAGATGGATCCTCAAATTTTAGAGGATGCATGGCAGGACTTCTACTGGTCTCTCCAGATAGGGAAAGATTTGAATATGCACTGCGATTCAGTTTTCATGCATCCAACAACGAGGCCGAGTATGAAACTCTACTAGCAGGATTAAAGGTGGCCAGGTACATTGGGATCAGAAACATATTGATACTTAGTGACTCGTAGCTAATTGTAAGTTAGGTGAAAGAGGAGTTCCGGGCTAGAGAACCACGAATGGAGAAATACCTTTCTCGGGTAAGAGCCCAACTTGGTCAATTCTCAAAATATGAGATTCGACAAATTCCTCGTACTCAAAATGTCAACGCAGACACATTAGCTCGACTAGCTACAGCTTATGAAACCGACCTAGTAAGAACTGTGCCGGTCGAGATTTTGCTTGAGCCGAGCATAGAAGCTCATGAGGCAATGGATATCGACGAACAAGGGCAACCAGAGGAAAACTGGATGAGCCATCTGATGAAGTATTTAAGAGACGAAATCCTGCCTAATGAAAAAATAGAGGCCCAATAACTACAACGACAAGCGACCAAATATGTGCTTAAAGACGAAAGTCTGTACAAAAGAGGCTACTCGTTGCCACTCTTAAAATGCTTAATAACCGACAAAGCTGACTACGTCATGAGAGAGATAGATGAGGGCGTGCGTGGGAACCATTCTGGAGCATGATCCCTAAGTCACGAAATAGTTCGATAAGGGTATTATTTGCCGACCATGCTAAATGACGTGACACAATTCACCAAAAATGTGATAAATGCCAGTGGTTTACAACGGTACCTAGGCAACCGCCAGAGCCTCTAACAAGCATAATGAGTCCTTGGCCCTTTGCCCAATGGGGAATAGACCTCATAGGGCCCCTCCCGCTAGGAAAGGGCCAGACCAAATTTGCAGTGGTTGTAGTCGACTATTTCACCAAGTGGGCAGAAGTTAAAGCCCTAGCTACAATTACTGAGAAAAAGGTCATCGACTTTATCTGGAAAAATATAATTTGCCGCTTTGGAATATCCTACACCATTATCAGTGATAGTGGGAAGCAGTTCGACAATGCTGCCTTTCGAGAATTTTGTACGGAGCTGGACATTAGGCACATCTATTCTTCGCCAACACACCCGCAAGCTAATGGGCAGGTTGAAGCAGTCAATAAATCACAAAAAGAACTCCAAAAACCAGATTAGAGAAACTTAAAGGGTTATGGGCAGAAGAACTTCTCAATGTATTATGGGCATACAGAACAACACCATGTACATCGACGGGAGAGACACCATTCTCGCTTTCATTTGGATCTGAAGCGGTAGTGCCGGTGGATATTGGTCTCCCTCTCTAAGGGTAGAGTAGTTTAGTCTACCTGACAACAATGAATCCATGCAGCTCAACCTCGACCTATTAGAAGAACATCGAGAAATAGCACGACTACGGATGGCCGAGTACAAAAATTGAATAGCTCGATACTACAATTCGAAGGTTAAGAAACATGACTTTAAAGAAGGTGATCTAGTTTTAAGAAAGATCATGCCTAATACCAAATATTCAACTAGTGGGGCGTTTGGACCGACATGGGAAAGGCCCATACAAGGTCACTACAGTGGTTCGAGCAGACACTTATGCCTTGGAAGACCAATGTGGGAAGGCCTTACCACACCCATGGCACGCTCAACACCTCAAAAGATACTACCACTAGTTTGACGCATTTATTTTAGGCACTTTACGTTTTGAACCTCCCTTATCTTGGTCAACTAAAGTTGTTTTGTTGTAACTAACTCTCCAGCAGAACCATTTTTCTACTAATGAAAGTCTTCGACATTTAACATAGTACTTGAATTTTTATGTTCGTTCTGAAGCAAATTTCTCAAGCAAGGGGCATTGTGTGTAAATATCTACGATCAGTCGAGAAACTCAGAATTGGGACGGACCTAGAAGCAAGCCAAACAGGCAAAAAGCCAGAAACGGCTCAGCATGGTCAAAACTAAAGCAGGAAAATACGGGATATAAAACTATTTGGCATAAAAAGCCAAACAAGTTAGAAATCCGAAAATGTACGGGATATAAAACTATTTGGCGTAAAAAACCAAACAAGTTAGAAATCCGAAAATATCGACCCTAGTTCTGCTAAAGTTAGATCCCAGGGCCAAAAGTGAATGGTTAAAACCAGATGAGGGTCCAGGCTCAGGAGACTTGATTGTGACCAACGAAAAATTGGAAAAACTTCTAATTTGCGAAATAATATCGACAAACTTAAGCTACAAAACCAGTAGCAAAAACCAAGCATTTTAAATCCAAAACTGGATGAAAAAGCTTTTGGGAAAAGCTTTGTGGGTTAGGAGCCTTGGCGTAATTAGCAACTGATACGCATATGGATTATGCTATGTTATAAAATGATCTCGTGGTAGCAACAAGCGACAGATACTCTCAAAACCTAAAATCTTAATGCAGTCATTCATCTTCTGTTTTGAGAGTAGGGGCCATTGTTATAGGGAATAAAAACAATCCAAACAGGACAAGAGGTCGGATCGTGAAAGAAGAAGAAGTCAGAGATCATCGACGAATGGGGGTCGACCCATAACGTAAAGGCCGGCCAATTCGAAAACTGACCCGCCTCGGCGCCGAGGTGGTCTCGGTGCTGAAGCGCAGATCCCACCTCGACGCTGACTTCTTGTCTTGGCCTTCAGGTCAAGACACAACCCGATATCTTCCGTCTGATCCCTATGCCAACCAATCGAATACCTCTACTCAGTGCCAAACAGACTTTCTCTCTCTTCTATTGTCTACGAATCATTGAACCTGCACAACAACCATCTATGGCTCATTTAGAAGGATCTTGAACCTTCCGAGCGACTATAAATAGGCTATGTAACCTAACCCTAAGGTAAGCAAAGTTCTACACTTGAATTCCATTATTCATCTACCATCCTTGCTAACTTAGGCATCGGAGGAGCCCGTGTGACAGGGGTCACACCGGTCTAGCTCTTTTCGGTTTTGCAGGTTTTTGGTTCCCTAATAATCAAGTTTGGTGCGAACCTCGGAAGGAACCGGGAAAGCATAATCCAGACATCAACATTTTTAATTTTTCAAATTTCTCCTTCCTTCTTCACATTAGGATTTCTTTTGTTTTTTTCCCTACATCTCCCCCTTCTTTCAATTTGTTGTTACCCTTGGTGTCCCACTCTGCCATCCACCAACACCACCATTGGTCCCATCCCGTCACCTGCCAGCTGTCATCTGCCGTCATCACATCTGGCCCCGTCCCGTCACCTACCTTAGATGCCGCAACAAGGAACTCCACCGCCCCCCAATCGTCCCGTCCCGCCGCTTATCGCACACGCCATCATATTTTGAGATCTTGTGGATTAGATTTTTGAAAGATAGATAACGAACAAAAATTCAGTTTTGTAAATAAAAGGTTCATATTTAATTGTTGTTTTTGACCTTCCCGTATTTTAGGGATATTTTATAAATAAAAAACATATGTGGGACCGACCACATAAGTGTGTTAATTAGAATCAAATCTAAAGAGTATACCTACTTAAGTCCAACAACTTTCTATATTTAAATAAAATTAAATCTAACTAGAATGAATAGACATGGTCAAGGTAAGAAAAAAGAGGTAAGTCGTGAACTTGCAAAAAATGTAAGAACTCAAGGGATCTTTGTGTTGAACAACAATATTTACAAATTAGAACCATTGAGCTAGTTGTACTCGTATATTTCAAGAAAAAGGAAAGGGTCTTAAGACAGTGGAGGAAAAAACCTGATGTTAGTGATGTAATTACAGTGTGTTTGGGAGTGATGATAAAAGGGGGATTTTGAAAAAAAGAGATTTAAGAATAATTAATTTTCTAAAATCACTATCCAAGTTATACCTTAAAGCTCAATTTTAAGTGATTTTATGTTTTCCTCAAATCAATTTTTTAATTTGCAAAACATGATCAATGGAAATGGAAGTGATTTTGGTGATGACAAAAGTGATTTTGTCATGCTAAAATCACTTCCAAGCACACCCTTAGTATGTTGTATACATGTATTGACCTTCTAATTATTATTATTTTCTTTTAGAGTACAACATGTAGGGGTGGGGGATCGAACTCACAACTTCTCTGTCGGAGATATATGTCAATTACTACTGAGCTATGCTCGCTTTGACATTGTCCTTCTAATTATGATAATTGAATTACATGGTGAAATATACATGTATTGACTTTCTAACTTTGATAATTGAGTTGCATAGTTATATATACATTATTGACCTTCTAATTTTGATAATTCTTCCATTGGTATATATATTGACCTTATAATTTTGATACTTTAATTATATACATGTATTGACCTTCTAATTTTGATAATTGAGTTACATATTCATA
The DNA here is from genome assembly GCF_013281855.1 of Momordica charantia. Lineage (NCBI taxonomy): Eukaryota > Viridiplantae > Streptophyta > Magnoliopsida > Cucurbitales > Cucurbitaceae > Momordica > Momordica charantia. The sequence continues at coordinate 18,662,831 of NW_028275167.1, read as the reverse complement.
TATACATGCATTGACATCTAATTTTGATAATTCTCCAATTGGTATATACATTTATTGACGTTCTAATTTTGATAATTCTTCAAATTTTTTAAAAGATGATACAAATCTGATGAAGAGAATGAAAGAGTGGGTGATGAGTCTATATATGAAAATAAGATAAATAACTCAACGTCTAAAGAAGATTTAGAAATTGAATCTGATGACAGTACGCGCTCAAAGAAAGTTACAATAGAAGATCAATGATGGGGAGACCTTATCAAATCGTTTAAATTAATTCAAATTCAAAATCAATTAATTGAAATAATTTGATTAATTAAAATAATTCAAATTCAAAACAACTTAAAAATATCTTCAATGTAGGAAAAGGAATTGATTTCAAATCTCTTAAAGTTTGTCACGTGATTGCAAAGTAGAAAAACACAAAAATATATGGTCAAGGGCAAAGTTGGAAAATCATCTATTTTTTAAAACTCCTAAAATTTAATTTGGCAATTTGTGTAAAATGTAGAACTAATTGTCATTTATTAAAATGGATGCTCAAATCTAGCCACCCACCTAAAATTCCGAGAAATTATAGTAGGTGTCCTTATTTGTCACTCTGTTTTGAAAAATAGCCAAATGATTTTTGTTAATAAAAAATGTTCATTCCTATTTTTTCCAACTGTTTCATAGGTTTTGATTTAACCCTTTCACCTTTTCTATTTCCTTATTATTATTATTATTATTATTTTTATAAAATCCTTATTACTTTTAAATTCTTAGAAATTGTTTTGATATTTATTTAAATAGAAAGTTACAACATATATTTTATTCTTTCAAATTTTGTTTTTTTTTCCTAAAACATCATATTACTTTTTGTTTCTATTTATATCCGAAACTTAAAGTATATTTTCTTTTATCTTTATCGTTCAATTTCTATTATCTTCCACATCACTTTTATACCACCTCCTTTTTTCCGACATGACCATGCACACAAGGTCCAATCCATGACTTTTTTGTACGATGGCCAATGGGATGAAAGAAATGTTTATATGGATTTCAATGTTATTGATATTTTCATTCTTATGGATTCTTCAATTGCTCAAAATCATATGTTTGACGTTATATAGGAATGGTTTTAATAAATCGGCGATCATTAAGATATTGGAACATATGAATGTTTTTTGGGTTTTATCAGTCATTTCTAGTAATATATGCAATGATTGTTGTGTTGTCTTAGATGTTAAGGATACTAAAGTGGACAATACCATAAATACACAGTATGTAGAAGTTTCAAGTATCCCCAAAAAAAAGGATTATAAGTTTATGGACATCATGTAAGTTGACTCCTTGACATTAGATTTTTTGATAAAAGAATATTGTCTTTCAAAGTAAGTTTGAATTGAAAAATGTTGCATACCCTCTTGCTTTAAAGGTAGTTTTCAATTTAAGGCTATTAAATCCAATAAAAAACAGTTAATCGTTCGTTGTATAGATGCAAATTGCAAACAGTATCTTCATTTATCCCGATATCAAGATGGTGAGTTATGGGTTATTAGGAAGTTTGTTGCCCATTATGATTGCGCTATTGATGTTGTGCAAAATGATCACAGACAAGCTACAAAATTTATGGTTAGTGAGTGCGTTAAATCAATTCTAACGACTAATGCTAAGATACAATGTCAACCACGGGATGTGGCCGTTTACATGCATAGAAAACATGGTATTAATATTAGTTATGGTGTAAAGCTTGGAAAAGATGAGAGGATGCACTAAAAGCTATCATTGGGTCTCCTGAAGAATCATATGCTTGTATTCCATCATTTGATAGTTCATTTACTGCAAGAATCAAGGTATATGCTTATATTTGTTAACTTATACACGGTAAATACTTACACATACCATGTACATGTATATATATGTATTTGTAATTACATATTTAATATTTAACAACCACAATACCTTTTTAGGAACTTATACTGTATTCGAGGTTGATTCTGAAAGGAGATTCAAATATTTTTTCCATGTGCTTGGCTGTGTTTATTAATGGGTGGAAACATTGTTTGCCAGCTATCTATGTTGATGGAACCTATTTAAAGAATAAATTTTATGGTACTTTACTTTCAGCATGCACATTAGACAATAATTCAAAGATATTTCCCCTACCTTTTTCTATAGTCGACTATTAAATATGATTCTTCTTGGGAGTGGTTTTTCCGAAACTTAAAATCAGCTTTAGGTGAGCCTGATAATCTGGTTATAATTTATGACGGACATAATAGCGTACCCAAAAGAGTTGCTAGGGTATATGATTTTGATGTCCATTGTATTTGTATCTACCATTTGTTGAAAAACCTCAAACAAAAGCACAAATCGAAACTCAAACGACTTTCCATTTCTTGTGTGCCAATGCTTATACATCTGATGAGTTTGAAGATTACACCAGACAGCTTGAAAACATTGTTTCATCCATTCGGTTAGAATTAGAGGGAATTAGCCCTTCTAGGTGGCCTCATGCTTTCTCTTATACAAAAATATATGCTTTGATGATTACCAACATTTTCGAGAGTATAAATTATGTTTTGAAAGGTGCTCGAGAGTTCCCAATCATACCACTTCTTTATTATATAATAGATTTGATTCAAAGATGGTTTTATGAGCGTAGAAGTTTCTCAAGTTTTCAACAAACACATCTTACACCATGGGCAGATAATATAGCTCGCTCAAGATTAAAAGACAACCGGACGATGGATGTAACTTTGTTTTTATTTACTATTAATTCCTTATTACTATTTTCTATATGGTTTATGTATTTTGTATATTTCGTGTTTTGTACTAATTTTTATATCTTATTATAATTGCTTAGATCTATCCCATTAATAAGTACCAATTTGAAACTCATGATGGCCATAAACATTTCGAGGTCAATATTCTTTCATGAACTTGTAGCTGCAGTAATGAGATTTTGATCTTATCACATGTTCTCATACATGTTTAGCTTTATGCCATAGAGGTATGGATTTACATCGGGTTTTATATATCTCGTTCGGAAAGGAATGCAATTATCAAATGTGGTTGCTGTGGACAAACAAGGCATGATCGAAGATCGTGCAAGAATCCATTACTAAATTGATTTTATTTATTCTAGATATTTGATGATCGAAGGTTGCTATGTTTTTTTCTTGTTATTTTTTTTATTATTATTTTTATATGAAACAATATTTCATTGATGGTATGAAATATACAAAAGGCCACCTGGGCAATTACAAGAAAGCTTCCCTACTTGTAATAAGGTCATTGAGAGAGTAGTTGTTGAAGGGGGAGTAGAAACATTTACACCAACCAAGAACTAAAACGATAACTCTATAAAAAAAAAAAAACTATCAAAATAGTGGTACTTATCATTAAAGATCATATTGTTCATTTCTAGCCATAGACTCCATAAGTAAGCTCAAACAATTTGCACCCAAAGGGTGGCTTTCTCCTTTATGAAGGGTTAACCTGTAAAGAGGCAATCCAGAAAAAGGGAGGGTTATGTGTGAAGAGCTATTTCCCACCCAAAAGTTGAGAGGATCCTATTCCAGAAATGGGTAGCAAAAGGTCTTGTTAACCTACATATAAAATTAGGATGATACAACGTTTTTTCTCACTATTTTATGAGATCTCTTTTCCAAAGGTCTTGTAACTCTAGTCACATAACATGTATCTGTAATGTTTATCCAAATATTTTAGAAGCAGAAATAATTAGACTAGAATAATGTGAATATAAACAATTGTATATTAACACAAATTGTTGAGGAAAGACAATTCATCTTGCAAAGTAAATCATATGCTCTACATAATTGGTATAATTTAGATTAAGAACATGTAATCTTAACCAATATCATCCTCTAAGGAATTGGTATCTCCATCTATATATCTGGTATGCACCATATGTTGTTGGGATTATGGAGCCAAAACAGGAAACCCATATCCTATTAAGAAAAGAATTTTTCAACGCTATTACCAATTCCTACTGAGAGTAGAATATTGTTGACTTATAAGGATTACAATATTGTTTTCCTATAAGAATTAGGATATTTGACCTCTTATAAATAGAGCCCTTATGTTAAGGTTTCATTTGTACAGAATCCAAATAGAAGTGGTTGTGGGCAGTGTTGAAAAGGATTCTGTATCCAGTGGGTTTAGTGAGTGTTTTTCATTCCTGTACCTAAGTATAGTGTGTTATAATACTTAGAAGCTAGAGGGTTTTTGTTGGGACCTATAGCTTCTATCAGAGCCAAAACAATCTTGTAGACTAACCTAGTAATTAGGGTGTTAGGGGTAGTGGTCCTAGTCGGTCTCATCGCCATCACCAGGTACGCTTGTTTTGGTTGGTTATCTTGTGAAGCTTATAAGCCTTCCACGTTTGAATTGTTTGTATGTTTATTTTCCATATGTGGTGATTGTGGTCCTGCTTTGGGTCATCTAGGGTGCTCACTAGCGAGTTAGATGGATTTTGCTCGATCCCACGTTTTTATGGAAGTTTCGATTGTCGCCTTCATTTGAATTCATGCTTAGAATTAAGTGCTAACGATTTGTTGGTCTAGGGTGCTTTTCTGATCCAGACGATGCCTCCCCGACGTAGTATGAGGTTGCATGTGAACATCGACCCAGCCCTCGGAGGTGAGAATGCTGCGGAAGTGCTAGTCCCTCTAGTAGGTGCTCAGGTAGGAGTAGCTCCTCCAATTCCCTCAATAGTGGTTTCGGGGAAGGTGGCACCCCCGGAACCTCTGGCAACCGTGAAGGATGTAAAGGAGGCGGAGTTCCTCCTTCTCACTCAAAGGACTATGACGGTAGTGCAATATGAAAAGAAGTTTACGGAACTCTCTCGTTTTGCTCCAAACATAGTTCATACCGAGGCATTAAAGATCAAGAGGTTTGTTAAAGGATTGTGCAAGGGAATCATGGGGCTAGTTGATCTGCAGCGACCAGCCACGTACGCAAAGGTAGTTATGGGCGCCTTAATCATGGATAAGGATGTCTCCATTAAGGCCCAACTTCTGCAGGAAGTTGGATCATCTTCAGGTGTGAAAAGGAAGACCCCTCCCTTCTTTACTGGCCAGCCGTCGAGAACACCCCAGCGGCATACTCAACAGTAGGGTATGCTACCGTTGTGCTCCTCTTGCAAGAGAAGACATGTCGGGCCTTGTTGGGCTGGACCTAGAGTCTACTATAGCTGCGGGAAAGAAGGGCATCTTGCAAGGGAATGTCCAATGACGGGCTCGAACATGTAGAGGCTAGGTCAGAGGGCCCCTCCAACAGTTTCGACACAAGGGAGTAACCAGAGGGCTCGTGTTTTTTCACTGACCCGTGAGGAAGTGGCAAATGCGGAAGTTGTTGTAACAGGTACTCCTATCTATCTCTGAGTTTTTGGGTTATGTGTGCGTATTATGCCTTTATTCTTACTTTATCTTTCAGGCACCATCTTAGTGCATAATATGCCTGCTTACGCATTATTCGATTCGGGGTCGAGTCATACTTTTATTTCTGCTGCCTTTTTTCGTCATGTGAACCTGGTGCTAGAACCATTAGGTTTTCTGTTGTCAGTATTTACACCTCAGGTTCAGCTATGGTTGCTAGTCAAATAGTGAGGGAAGACAAGTTATCCTTCAACGATCAGACCCTCGGGGCAAGGTTGATTCAATTGGACATGCGGGATTTTGACGTCAAAGGGCATGGATTGGCTAGCTGCAAAACAAGCAAGCATTAATTGCTCAAAGAGGGAAGTCTCTTTCCAGCTGTCGTCCGACCAGAGATTTACGTTTAAAGGAGTTACAGAGGGAGCCCCGAAGGTAGTTTCAACACTAAATGCCAGACACCTCTTACAACATGGTGGTTAGGGTTACTTGGCAAGTGTCATCGACACTAGTAAGGACACACCCAGCATCAACTCCATCCACATAGCCAACGAGTTCCCCGACGTGTTTCCTGAAGACCTTCCAAGGCTGCCCCCAGCTCGTGAATTGGACTTTTGCATTGACTTGATTCCTAGGACGACCCCCATTTCAAAGGCACCTTACCGTATGGCTCCAGCGGAACTTAAGCATCTCAAAGCACAACTGGAGGAGCTACTAGACAAAGGCTTCATTCGCCCAAGTGTGTCCCCTTAGGATGCTCCAGTGCTTTTTGTAAAAAAAAAAAGGATGGATCTATGCGGCTTTGTGTTGACTACCGGGAGTTGAATAAGGTGACGATAAAGAATAGGTATCCCCTCCCTCGCATCGACGATCTCTTTGACCAACTAAAAGCGGCAAGGGTGTTCTCGAAGATAGACATAAGATCAGGGTACCATCAGCTGAGAATCAAGGAAGCCGACATACCAAAGACGGCCTTTAGAACCCGGTATGGACACTACGAGTTCACGGTGATGTCCTTTGGACTCACTAACGCCCCTGCTGCATTCATGGATCTCATGAATCGGGTTTTTAAGGACTTCTTGGACGTGTTCGTGATCGTGTTCATTGACGACATTTTGATTTACTTCAAGACAGGAGAGCAACACGAAGAGCACCTGAGACAAGTTTTGACCGCTTTGAGGGGAAACAGTCTTTATGCAAAGTTCTCAAAATGTGAGTTATGGTTGGATAAGGTGGCCTTCCTTGGCCACATAGTCACTAGGGAGGGTATTACTGTGGACCCGACTAAAGTAGAGGCAGTCAGTAGTTGGCCGAGGCCCAGCATAATGACATAGGTCCGTAGTTTTCTCGGGCTAGCGAGCTATTACAGAAGATTCGTCCAAGATTTTTCTCGTATAGTAGCACCGTTGATTCAGTTGACCCGTAAGAATGCCACCTTCGCTTGGAGCGACGGGTGTGAGAAAAGTTTCCAAGAACTGAATGAGCGACTAGTCACGACCCTTGTGCTAACCGTACAGGATGAGACAGGAAACTTGGTGGTGTACAGTGACGCTTCACACAGAGGCTTGGGTTGCGTTTTGATGCAGCATGGGAAAGTTATTACCTATGCCTCGCGGTAGCTAAAAGCGCACGAGCTTAACTACCTCACCAATGACTTGGAGCTTGCTGTAGTGGTGTTTGCCTTGAAGATATGGAGGCATTACCTGTTTGGAGAAAGAATCCAAATCTTCACGGACCATAAAAGTTTGAAATATTTCTTCACTCAGAAGGAACTTAACCTAAGTCATGGAAGATGGCTAGAGCTGGTAAAGGACTATGATTGTGAGATCAATTACCATCGTGGTAAAGCAAACGTTATGGCTGATGCACTCAGTAGGAGAGCAACGAGCTTAGAATCCTTGACAACATGCCATAGTTCAATACTAGATGAATTGGACCATTGCGAGGTGGAGTTAACAGTGGAAGATGTGTCGGCAATGTTAGCTCGACTCTGGTTGAACCCACTTTGAGACAACGGATCATCGCTGCCCAAAGGGGAGATCCCCACCTAACCAAGGGTTACGTTATGGTGGGTCAAGGAAACTACACCATTTCATATAATATTGCGTTGTTCTATCGGGGGAGACTATGTGTGCCAAGAGACTTTACCTTAAAGAAGGAACTATTAACCGAGGCTCATAATACCCCTTCGCAGTGCATCCTGGGAGTACCAAGATGTACCGAGATCTCAAGAAACATTATTGGTGGCACAACATGAAGCGAGAAATTGCCCAGTTTGTTAGTCAGTGCTTGACATGCCAATAGGTGAAGGCCTCAAGACAGAGACCTGCAGGGTTGTTACAACCTTTGAGTATACATGTCTGGAAATGGGAGCACTTAGCCATGTACTTCATTATAGGTTTACCGAGAAAGGTCAAGTGATATACAGTGATTTTGGTGGTTGTGGATCGTTTGACAAAGTCTGCCCATTTCATACCGGGCAAGGCCACCTATTCGGTAGAAAGGCAGGCAAAACTTTATTTGCAAGAGATAGTTAGACTTCATGGTATACCGGTGCCGATAATGTCAGATCGGGACCCTCGTTTCACATCAACTTTTTGGCGAAGTTTGCATAAGACACTCAAGACTCACCTTGATTTTAGTACGACATTTCATCCTCAGACCAATGGTCAGACAGAGCGGTTGAATCAGATTGTGGAAGACATGTTGCGAGCGTGCATAATGGACTTCGGTGTTTCTTGGGACAAACACCTGCCATTAATAGAGTTTGCTTATAACAACAACTATCAGGCCGCAATTAGGATCGCTCCATACGACACTTTGTATGGGAAAAAGTGTAGATCTCCAATTCATTGGGACGAGGTTGGCGAAAGGGTCCTATTGGGACTAGAGTTAGTGCATAAGATGAATGGTGCCATCCAAAGGATTAGGGCAAGGATGCAGACGGCTCAAAGCAGACAGAAAAGCTATGCTGATAATAGACGAAGTGAATTGGAGTTCAGTGTCGGCGACCACTTTTTTCTCTGTGTGGCACCGGCGAAGGGAACATTACGCTTCGGTAAGAAGCGGAAGCTCAGTCAGAGGTATATCGGCCCTTTTGAGATCTTGGAGCGCGTTGGTCCAATTGCATACAGATTGGCCTTGCCTCCATCTTTGGCTGCGGTGCATAACGTGTTCCATGTGTCCATGCTGAGGAAGTACGTCTATGACCCCTCTCATGTCTTGGATCCCGAACCGTTACAGTTAGATGGAACCTTGTGCTGTGAAGAGGTACCCATTGAGATCTTAGCAAGGGAGACCAAGATGCTGAGAAATCGGGCTATTGACTTGGTGAAGGTTCTGTGGAGAAATCACCAAGTGGAGGAGGCTACCTAGGAAATAGAAGATGAAATCCGAGCCAAATATCATGAGTTGCTGGCTGAACGAACTTTTGGGGACGAAAGTCTTCGAAGGAGGAAGTTTGTAATGCCCCGCGTTACTCACGTTAGCTTAATCTCGAGTTTCGAGATTTAATTGAAAATTATTTTTATTTATTTTAATTGTTTTACCTTGTTTCGTGCTAGGGCTGTCAGGGGTTGTGAGTTTATAATTATAATTAAAGAGGTGTTATTTTTAGCTTTTGTCCTAGGCCGTCGAACTTGGTTGTTTCATTTTTATTACTATTTTTATTACTATTATATTTTTGTTGGAAACATTTATAATTAGGGTTGTTGGAAATTTGGGCCTTATAATTTTCCTAGCCCAATAATTCTTTTAACCCATGGGTTATTTCTATGTATTGTATTTTTTTAAAACAAAATTTTCGGTAATTGGTTTTAAATTTTAAAAACATAAGAGAAACGAAGGGAGCCCTAGACCTTCCCTTCTTCTGCCTCTCGTTTGGAGCCGCCAGCCCCCTTCCCCCCTATCATCCTCTTGTTCGCGAACGAGCAGCACGACCTGTCCTTCACCGGCGATCGCTCCCACCGCGACGCACCACCTTCCCGTCGAGCAGCAGCAGGTGGCGCAGCGACAAGCAGGCGCGCGATCGTTCCGCGTACGTCGGCGGCTGTGGTGGTCGTTGGGCGACGTTTCAACTAAATAGAGGTGACCCACGACTTGTACCACCTAGACTCGGACCCGTGCTCCTCCTGCGGGGTCCAGCAACATCAGTGACGGATTCAGGGCGTTTTCACTGCTACCAAACGCAAACAGCAGTGTTTTTGGTAGTGTTTGGCGCTTACCTATATCGGTTTGAAGTTCGTTATAAGTTCCTCACGCTTGTTTGAGTTAGCTCTAAAGTACCCACTCTCAAACGAAGTCAATTGTGGTAAAGGACCTTTCAAAAACCTCTTAAAACCGAGTTCTATGTCTGGAATCCTGTTTTAACTTGCTATTTTTTTCTCTCTTGATGCATTGGTGTTGAATCGATGCAAGGTTTGATAGTGGAGCAGTGTGTAAGTAACACCAAGGGGCGGGTGTGTGCATTAGTAGGTGTAGTTGACATGGATTCTTATCGAACTATTTTAATTTTTGTGCATCTCATGTATGTAAACATTGTTAGCCCATGGTTGAGAGCTTGTAAAAGCTATTGTTGGATTTCGTTCGTGCTGAAAGTTTGTTGTGTGAATAAATGATGTTTTTTCTTGATATTAGGTGCTGGAAATTAATTGTTATGTGATGTTGGGATACTCTGGTAGTGACTTTTCAAGTTGTTATGTGCTGGAAAAATTGTTGTGATATCTTTGAATCCCTCATGACGTAGTCTTTCATGATATAAAGTGCTGGAATTTATTTTTCAGATATGTTTTGGCACTCTCATTGTGATCGTACATACTAGAAAGTATAGGAAAATTTTGTATATATTAGTTGGGTGTTCTTTTGATAGTTTCTAAGTGTAGGAGCATCTTAGGTCACGAGGATTATTGCAATTGTATTGTATGTGGATAGAAAATGCTAGGATTTTGTTGTTACGACTTGTGGCTATGTAACTCATGTTATCCTTGTCTTGGACGATTATGTTGAAATACTTATTGTGGAAAAAAAAAACTGAACAAGGTCCAACTGTGAGTCATTGTGTGCTGAAATGCTTTACTGTTCTGTTGGAGGACTTGATGTAGAAACATGAGGTGTGGGAATTGGAAGGGTATGATAGGAATTTAACAGAGGACCATGATTCAACTGTGGGGTCTATCGTGTAATGAGAGGCAGATACACAAATGGACCAGCTTCGGGGCAAGTGGTCGAGAATGTTACATCAGTACTGGTTGTCGAGGCTCCGAGTACAAAAGGTCGGGGGTCAATAGGCCAGTCTTGGTAGAGATGAGTGTCGAGGCTCCGGGTACAAAGGGTCGGGGGTCGGTATGATGAGTCTTTTGAGGATGAGTATTGGTTCTTGACGTGGTGGCGGTCAAGGACCAATACGCTGAGTGGGCGTCGAGGCCTTGGGTACAAAAGGTCGAGGGTCGGTAAATAGTTCCAGGTGTTGAGAATAAGGGTTAAAGTCAAACGCCAAGCTTCTATATAGGAGTGTCGTGACCTTGGGTACAAAAGGTCAGGGGCTGATACGAATCGAAGAGTTAGACTTGGGTTGCTAACATAATACGGTGGGCTAGGGAGAGCTTGGGAGAGCTAGAGATCAACGGGTCAAAGGGTCGATGGTCTGTTGGGCTTGATGCTTGAGATGTGTGTGTGTGTGTATTGGTTTTCCACTACTTCCTGTTATTGGTGATTACTATTTGTAGTATCAAGATGTTTTACTGCGATGTCAAGTATGTTGTCTGTGTGTAGTTAGTGAGGGCTACTTACGGAGTATTCTATATACTCACCCCCCCCCCCTTCCCCCCCCCCCCCCCCCCCCCCCCCCCCCCCCCCCCCCCCCCCCCCCCCCCCGCAACTTTTGTTTTCAGGTGCAGATCGCGTCCTTGGCCATGGTGATGACGTGGAGGAGGCTTGATCGATAGGAGACCATTTAGGCTACTTTATTGTCACTTAGAATAGTTGATCTATAGTTGATAGCCGGAGGCATAGGGACTTATTGATAGTAGTGGACTAATTATTGTGATTTTTTGATGTGATGTAGAATTTTGTTTCCCTTACAGATGCACCATTGTTGTTACTCATTTGGATTGCTCTTTTATCTTGAAATCGTTGGCCAAATAAATGTTTCTTTTATTTGTAGACTCGTTAGCCCACCGAGGGCAGACAATTCACGTTTAGGATTGAATTGAAACAGGGGTTTCCCATTGGTTATCCATTAATTGTTGCTTTATGTTTTCCTGTTAGGAGAGAGTTGAACCAGGAGTATTTTAACGCTACCCCGAGAACGTGTTTGAAATTCGGGGGTGTTACAGGTGGGACTCTTTTTAGAGAAGGAAAATTTGAGAGAAATATGGAGCTAAAAGGAGTTATGCAAGCTTTTTCAAAAACGTCAAATTACCAAAGGTTCCCAGAGCCTTCTTGTTTGAACAAAGATTTTCTTAAATAGGCAAATTACATGCAACTCTTACTTAAATATTCATAATTTTAATATTTAAATTTTATTTAAATATTTTGATCAAATTTCTCAATTGATATCATATATCAATTACTTAATCATATCTCATATGATTAACCTAATTCGTACGATTCGAATTATTCTTTCAAATTATTCCAAGTTTATTTCTATATGAGCTAGCCATATGTTATGTCCATTTGATATAATCACCTTCACAGTTTGTTTGTAATTACAACTGTGTCAAAATACCTATTTTACCCCTATAATTACCTCTTATTCCTTAAGTCTCACTGATTCTCTAATGAAAAATCCTCTCAAACCTTTTGATGAGGGTGACACCAATTGTTCAAGACCTGGGCACCCGATGTCCTAGCTATCTACCTGGTCTTACCTTTGAAATGGGAGACTTATTGAGCCAGCGCTGTTGAGCTGCTCTCACCCATGCAGATCTAAGGATAATCCCGAGTAAATAGAAGTTCATAGTTAGCTCAGGATTAAGATCGAGTTACCTAGGCCATCAAAGTCGAGATAGTCAGTTTCAAACAGTAAACATTATTATAAAGTAAAAGTGACTATCTCATGGTCCGGTCTTATGCAAACTCTTTGCACGGGACACCCCCACTAGCATGTCTTCACATGAACAAATTAGGATCACATTATTTGTACTAGCTTGAAAGTGGGCCGCATCCATAGTGTCCCTAGAATAAGGCACCGAATCTTATTCCTATACTATAAACCATTTAGACTGTTAACTTAAACTTGATCCATATTTATGTCTCTACATAAAGTTTGAGTCTCATGTAACAGTCTAGGATCCTTAGTTTATTAGATTTAGATCTAGTAAGAATATTTTATTGAATCAATAATTACTCATTGAATGACAAAAATATATCTGGCATTTACAAACTATGAGTTTTAGGACATAGAACCCAACAAACTCCCACTTGGACTAAAACTCCAATGGTACATTTTATTGAGTTTAAGTGAGAAAATACAAGAAGATTAGGCATAAATCAGATACACACCCAATTATTCTCCCGCTTGTCCTAGTTTACAAAACTCGTAGTCTTAGACTCTCTAGGTGACCCTCAAACACTTTAGCCGAGAAGACCTTAGTAAATGGATCAACGAGATTCTCTTCTAAGGCCTTAGTAATTGATCAGCAACTTGATTCGTATCACCTTTCTATACAAAAAACGAATGGGTCAACCACCAATTCCTAAAAAACCGTACATTCAGCAACAATCCAACACTTTTGTATAAACTTACATATATATATTTAACATCCTTCTGTATAAAAAATGAATGGGTCAATCACCCATATATTCAACAATAATATAAACACAGTATTTCCTACAAAAGTTGCCCATTCTATTCGAACCTCGTCAATTTCTTCTAGTCGATATGCATTTTTCTATTAAACTACAAAAAAGAAAGATAATCCTAATATAAGAATAAATCAATATATAAACACATAAAGATAGATAATAATAGGTACAAGTTCATTTATTGGAGTACTAGAGTTCTGCATATTTTCTCACATATATTTTTGCACGTATAGAAACATTTGAAAAATAAAATAATTATGAGTTACTCAAATGATTTCAATAAAAAATTGATTAAGTTTAACAACATCAAAAATTGCATAAACAATTTGCAACCTGACAACAATAATCCAAACAGAAATAGTCCTAGTGTCATCAGTATTCCAATCAGATAAGCAGGCAAATTTACTCTTTGCTTGTACTGCTTGTACTTTCTTTGGGAGTTTTTCTTGTCTTTGAGGAGCTTTAGTGTCGGATGATGCACGAATCATGTCAAATAAACCATCCTCGGTGAGAAAAGTAGTTCTACAAAAAGAGAGAGAATTAAAATTTAAAAGAGGTTGATGAAGATACATGAGCAAGTACATTCCATTTCAATTATAAACTAAAAGGAAAAAAATACCCCAGCTCTTTGGCTTTGGAAGATTTTCGACCCTAATATCTTCATCACATAGTAGATAATTCTGCAAACATAAAGGTCCATAATTTGTCTCTACACGGAAAATTAAATAGCCAACATAATCACCAGAAGTGTGCAAGTTATTTTTTCTTTTTTGATAAGTAAAAAGAGTACAATAATGAGTTAACTGTTTTTTATTTTTATTTTTATTTTTATTTTTTGCTGATAGATCCAATTATTCGTCCACCATGACGTTGAATCAAATCTTCTTCTTTCTTCTCGTTCCAAACTGTAATATGGCTCATGACCATTACCAATTCCATGCTTATAGGATGTATAACAATCAATGCAGCAGAAAATACATCGAGATGGGAGCATACTTCATGATAAAGGCAATACAATATGATACTAATATAAATATGAAGGTTTAAAGATGACCATATAATAGGAACCCTGCTGATTAAAAAATCTGAATTCATTTCAAAAGAAAAGGAACGTGTAACCAAAAGATGCTAAGAAGCACGGACACGGACACGCGATACGGACATGGCGACACGTTAATTTCCAAAAAACTAGGACACGACACGCTGGGAACACATGAATTTTTTTTTTTTTAGTATTTATATGTATGCAAGTTTTAACATGTTATCAATATTTAATACTTTTAAATTAAACATTTTATTTTAAACATCAACATAAATACCATAACATTCATACCATAATCAACGTCAACAATATCTAATATCCAGTACAAACATGTTTTACACAAAAAAATAGAAATTAAAATCAACCAAGCCTTCTACACATTTTTCCCAACATTATAAGAGCCATCTTCTTCACCCATTCGACTCCCATCATCAGTAAAAACTACGACTTCCAATTCTGGCTCATCCAAAGATAGGGTAGCTATTTTAAGCATGCCTACGTCCTCAAATGAATCAAAAGAATCTCCAGCAATGTCCCATAATTTTGTATCTCCTTTTGTATATTATGGAGTTCTTCTTAATAGAAGACAAAGTTTGCTATGGATAAACACTAAGTCTTCTGCACGTTGAGGTGTCATTTTATTCCTCTTTAAAGAATGCACAAAGGAATATGTACTCCAGTTTCGTTTATAACATGAGGAAGATGAAGGTTACATATGTAGCTTCATAGCTAATGTCTGCAAAGTTGGTGCATAGACACCATGGATGGGCCACCAACTTTTAGGATACATAGAGTACCTTTCACGTATAGAATCATAGTCAACAAATTCTGCAGCCATTGTAGAGAAATTGGCGAACTCCAAGTGTACTTTTGAGTGTTCCTCATTTGTACTAAAATATCTTTTAAGACATTTCATTCTTTCTCGAGTTACTTCCAAATCTTGATGTGGTGGGACTCGATTCTTGTCTTCCTGAAGCCACTCTTCACTATAATACCTAGATATAATATAACATATATATCAAACTCTAGAATGTGATTAGAAATAAAAATAGGATGTAGTTCTAGAGTACCTTAGATTAAGAGAGTGTACCAGACAATGTAGTGGAGTGTTATTTTTGTTCCAACGATCAATCAGAATTTGATGCACACCTCATAGAAAGATGAGACTTCATTTAAATGCTTTCTTTCATGTCTGTAGATTACCGCTTTAACTTTTTCGACCATTGTATCCCACATATCATATACCAGATGAAGACAAGGTTTGTCTGTATCACACGCTCTGATCATATCATATATGGGTGAAGTAAAAGAATGGATATTGTTGGGTACTCTATCCTAAAACTCGTAGTTTGTAAACAGTGAACATTAATGTGAGGTTATTCAGACAAATGTTGTTAAATGAAAGTGAATTTATTTTTTAATAAATCCAATAAACTTCGAACCCTTGGCTATTATAATGAGTACTTGGACTTTATGTGGAGACATTAACTGGATCAAGTTTAAGTAAATAGCTTAAACAGTCTATAGTACATGGATCCAGTTGGGTAGTTTTTCTTGGAGACACTATTGAATACGACCCGCTTTATGATAGTTACAAATGTTGTAAGGTGTCATAAACGAAGTGATCCTGATTCGTTCGTGTAGAAACATGTGAGCGGGGGTGTTCTACACAATGAGATTGTGTAAGACTGACCCTGAAATAATCACTGTTACGTATTAACACCGTTTACGGATAACACTGATTAATTTCGTTTATCGATGACCTAAATAACTTGATCTAAATCCTGAGCCATCTATGAACTCCTATTTATTCAGGATTCTCCCTTGATCTGGATAGATGAGAGTAAGCTCATCAGCGCTGCTCAATATGCCTCCATTTCAGGGATAAGACTGGGTAGATAGCTGGGGACATAGAATTAGTAAGACGGAATTCACTCCTACCCAATTTAGGGATAGTAGAGAGGTTGTTCCCTTAAGGGCTGATCCCGGGTCTTGAACAAGGGGCCCCATCCTCTCACTGGCCCAAGAGGAATTGGATTTAGTGATTTGATCGTAAATCAATTGTTCATTAGAGGGATAGTGGTACTTAAGGAGAAAAGATGTAACTCAGGGGTAAAACGGTTTTTTTTTTTACCTAGCTGAGGTTACGAACAGCCTGTGAATGATCAACTTGCCGATGACAGTTATATCGAATGGACACAAATATATCTACAGTCAGGGGAGTGCATCTACAGGCTATAGTGGACAGTCCTGTTAGTTAACGAATGTTGATTAACTAAGTTAAAGAGTTTGACCAGTTAGTCTCGAATTGTTGGAGCCCATGATCTGTAGGTCCAACGGGTCTCCATGCTAGCTCATAAAGGATAAAATTGATGAACTAAGTGAAGCAAGAATTTGAAGTGTTCAAATTCGGTTTTTAAGGGAATATTGTATTTTATATGAGATATAATATATAATCTAATTGACATTTAATTATTATGGAGAGTATGACTTACTTAAATTAGTTTTAAATAAGTTCAAAGCATGAAAAAGAGTTGTAATTTGATTAATGTGATTAATCAAGCTTAGGTGTCAAAGACCAATTAATATGAGATATTGATTTGGCTTGATTTTTGTTTTAATAGAAAATTAATATTTCAATTTTTGTTTTTTATAAAAATTAGTTTTATCAAAGTTTTATTTAAAAATCAAGTTAGTGGAAAAATCCAACTTCAAAGTTGGATTTTCCCACTAACTAGTGGTTTTTGAAGTGTTTCTTCAAGGCAATGACACCTATCTTTTACATGCTAGTGGAGTTTGAAGTGGAAGGCATGCAAGACATGTCTTTGCATGCATTTGGTCTTTATATAGGTGATGAAGATCACTTGGATAAGGCTAATGCTTACTTGCATAAGTATAGAATTTTTCCACTCAAATTTCTATTGTCTTCTCCTAGCTATTAGTGTTTTCCCTTTGTTTTCACTCAAAATTCGGTCCCACAACCGTGTTCATCAACCCGAGGATAGCACGGATTTGTCGTTGGTGGTCCCATTGAGTTAGGAGAAGAACTTATAATGGAGGTCTTCAAAGGTATAAAGTTAATCTTTTTCTCTTTACCTTTTTCATCATTTTTCCAAGCATGCTTATTTTATTAAATTGCTTCATTAAGTGTATTATGATCCTTAGCTTCCGCTGTGCATGTCTAAAAGTTCCATAAGATATAACTGATATTATCCCACCAAATATCATCAAATACCAAATCCTTCACATGTTTTGCTTTCCCCACGTCATCTTCTCTGTAGCAAGACCATTTATCGTTAATAACCATTGCTTGCAAACCGCTCTTAATGAGCTTAAATCTTTTAAGCATATCATCGTGGAGGCAAAACGTGTATCTGCTATAGGAAGTAACTTCAAAGATACAAACTCATTGAACATAGCAAGCTTCATGGAATGATTCATGATAAAATTCTTTACCACCATTACATTACCAGAAATTTCAGCAATTCAACCACACTCATTAAATACGTCTTCATTACCTTCAATATTTCTTGCAGCACAAATATTCTTCAAAGCAAGATTGAGAGTGTGAACTACACATGGCATCCAGACTATGTTTGGGAATTGCGACTCAATAAGTTGTCTTGCAGCTTTACAGTTAGGAGTATTATCAGTGACTATTTGGATTACATTCTGATGTCCCACCTCATTAATGACTCCTTTCATCAAATTCGCTATGAAATGTCTGTCTTTAACCTCACCAGAGCAATCTACAGCTTTAAGAAACATAGATCCTCCTTCAATAATTGCCATGAAGTTTATTAAAAGCCTTCTCTAGAATTACTCCATCCATCAATGACAATACTTACTCCCTTTGTACTTTATGTGCTTTTGATAGGTTGCAACAATCTTTAAATATTAGCCTTTTCTCTTTGAAGAAGCATTGTTCTCAACATATTATACCTCGGAGGTATATAACCCGCCAATGGATTATTTGTAGCAAACATAAATGCATTAACAATAATGTGGATTTCTAGCTAAATGAAAAGGCAAGCCTGAGGAATAAAACATCATAGCAATCTGTGCATGGAAATGATCACGGGTTGCCATATTAAATGACTTTTCAAGAGCACTTGTACTACCTTTCTTTTCTTTTGTTCCATGGCTGAAAAAGAATAGCTACTCATATTTCCAAAAGATTGAGTTTGGGTATGGTTGGAAGGTGGCAAAGGAACTTTTTTTTGGAGCATTCTTTTGGCTTCGAAGTTTTATTCCATCTTCCAACCTTTGCATTACAACAACATCCTTAGCGGTAACTTTCCGGCACATTCCAATTCCATAACCACTTAATTTCGTTAGGTGGGCCCTAACTCTAGTATAAGTACTTTTCTTAGTTTCTTGACAAAAATTGCATTGCCAAGAAATATTACCTTCTCCTTCATTTAACCTTTGATTTTTTCTCACATACCGCCACAATGGTTTTGTTTCATCTTCATTATGGTTGGAATTTGTTGAAAGTATTTCATTTTGACTAGAAGAAGACTTCATCCTAAACAAAGATACACACAACAAACAAAAAAAAAAACAAATATAGCCACTGTATACACAACAAAAAAAAAAAAACAAATACGGCTACTGTATACAAAAAAAAACAAATACAACCACTGTATACACAACAAAAAAAAAACAAGTATATACCTTAAAATGAAGGAGAAGCCATTGACGAAAAATGAAGGAGAAGTCGCTGACGAAATATGAGGGAGAAGCCTTCGATGAAAAATGAAGGAGAAAAAACGAAGAAAACCAAGCATGGACAAGAAGAAACGGAGAACGAGGGACGGGAACGGGTTTTGAATAAATGCAAAACCTAATTCTAATCTTTTAATTGAAAATAAAAAACAATAAAAGATAAGTGGGCTGGTTATATTTCTTAACATGAATAATTCCTTTGGGCTTAAAAGCCCAAAGGATTAGAGAGAAAAGAAGAGCTTAAAACGTGTCCCCAATGTGTCGGCGGAGTGCAAACAGCAAAAACATCACTTTACTGTGAAGTTCACCGTTCAACCAAGTTTTGGAAGAAATTTAGTAAAAAAATCAGAGGCATCGATTTTTAATAGGGACTATGTTACACACACATCGTGTATCCCAATAATCACAATCAAGTTACTCAACAAAATTAGCAAGTTAACAAACATTTATCCTCAAGAAATAGGGGACGTGGGTACTTGATATTTAGGGCTTTTCGACAGGGTTCATAGCTTGAGAAGAACAATAAGGACTTTCCTTCTAGGATGCTCAGAGCCTCGAGATCCCTCTTCTTCACAAATGCACGAAAGAAAAAAAAGTTCATTCAGATTCAAAGTTGTACAAAAAATAAAAAAAATAAAATCTCGATCGTAGATGAGATCGAGCAGAGATATACCAGAATGTCAGATTAAAGCAGGGGAAATCGAAAGGAAAATGAGCTTCCCATATTTTCGTCCTTTTTTCCCGAAGATGATCTGAAAAGAAAAATAGAGGAAAAAGAGAAAAGAAGATCGAGAGGAAGGAGAAAAAATATGGAAAAATATAGGGACCAAACTGTCGCTCAGAGAGATGAAGGTCTCGCCGCTCGAAGAGATGAACGTTGCCATCGATCGAAGAGATGGAGGTCATCGTCAAAGTTCTCTGTCGCTCCCACTGTCGTTCGTTCACCCTTCCTACAAAGACTATGGAATTCGGAGGCAGATTTTTGGGGTGAAAATTAAGGTTTAAAAATTCGGTAATCTTTAATGTCGGGCGTGGCCCTCATTAAAACTTTTATTTCTTTATTTTTTGATTTTAACGCTATTTTAACTTGTCTGTCATTGTTTCCTCCATGTTTTTTTGTCCATCATCATTCCAAACCGTGTTTTTTTGTCCGACATTAAAACCTAATTTGTTGTCGTTATATACATTCCTTTATTAGTTATATACCGTGTATATCCGATGGTATATCCACTATATACCGTGTGTATTTATTATATACTGTTCCAGTTACATTAAATAACATATTAATTTATTGGATTTTGACCAATGCAACTACAAGTTTAGGACATAAAATTCAACAGAAATATGTTAGGAGCATATGAGGCAGGACTGGAAAAATAGAATCCTGTGGAATTGTTGAATATTGCTCAAGGTTTTCAAATTTAGGAGGTTTTCAACCGAACAAAATATTTTGAAAGAACAACACTCAAAGTGACAAGGGAGGTCAGTTTCAAAGAATGGGAAATACATTTGGAAATTTATGACGTGGGTACTTGTTATTTTGGACTTTTCATAGCTTGAGAAGAACAATAAGGACTCTCCTTCTAGGATCCTCAAAGCCTCGAGATCTATTAGAAGAGTTAATTAATTATTTTAGTTGTTAGTTGGAAGGTAGTTATTATGTTTTGTTTTCTTCTCTGATGTATTATTTAAAGAATCTTGTTTTCGGAATCGGCTCGAGATATCTGGCTTGATCTCAAAGTGCGATTTTCAGAAGAGCAATGGACCACATATCTTTCAGCTTAAGCGTGATCTTGCTACACTCACTCAAGAACAGCAATCTGTTAGTCTTTATTTTACTAAATAGAAGACTTCCTAAGATGAATTACATCAACTCCGGCCAATTTGCACTTGTAATTGCGTCTGTGGTGGTGCTAAGGCTGCTGCTGCCTTTTTACAACTTCAATACATGACGATGTTTCTCATGGGAGTCCATGAGTCATATGCTTCCACCCATGCTCAGATCTTGTTACTGGATCCTCCACCTGCTGTGAATAAGACATTCTCACTTGTTAGACAAGAAAAGCAACAACAATCGATTTCTCATGTTTTATCTGCTGCTCCTACATCTTTTGCCATGGCTGCACCGTATTCCACTTCGAATAATTCTTCTAAGTCCAATAATTCAAAGGTTCGGAAGGATCATCCAATTTTTTCTCATTGCGGAATGATTGGTCACACTGTTGACCGCTGCTACAAATTGCATGGGTATCCACCAGGCTATCGAAATCACAGTTCACGCTCTATGACTTCTAGTTCTCAGTCGATTACTACTTCTTTAATTCGAAGATGTTTGCTGATTCTTTTGCGTTAGCAACTTCCCTTTCCAATGTTGATGTTGTTAGTCAATACCAGCAACTTATCCAACTGCTCCAGTCTTAAATCTCGTCACCAAGTCTTCTTCTGATACTAGTGCCTCTACTTCCTATACAGGGTAATCTTGATCAACCTTGGATCTTGGATTCTGGTGCTTCAGCACATATCTGTTGCTCACAGACTTTATTTGCTACGATTCACAAAATCTCTCCTGTTCATGTAAATTTGCCAAATAAGTCTCGCTTTGTGGTTGAATATCCTGGTACTATACGTCTATTTGATGTTCTTGTTTTGCACCGCGTATTATTCATCCCTGAATTTCACTTCAATATTGTCTCCATAAGTATGCTATTGCGGGACATGCCTAATTTGACTGTAGAATTCTCTAATGGATGTTGTATTCTTCAAATTTTGAAGATGATTGGCAGGGGTAAATTGCAATATGGCCTTTATTTGCTTGAGTGTTCGCCAGGCTGCCTATCCTCTACACATTCTGTTTGTGTTTCTGCCTCTAAATTTCCTTCTTTTGATGTATGGAATAATAGATTTGGTCATCCATCACCTAGTAGATTGCATGTTCTTAAGGATGTTTTGCCAATTGATGTCTGTTCTTTGAAGAATTCTGATGTTGATACATGTGTTGTTTGTCCACTGGCCAAACAAAAACGATTATCTTTCCAATCTAATAATCATTTGTCTGCTCAACCATTTGATATGATACATGTTGATATTTGGGGACCTCTTGCTCATGCCACTTATTCTGGTTATCGCTATTTTTTAACAATTGTGGATCACTGCTCTCGGTACACTTGGTTGTTTATGCTTCAACAAAAGTCTGATGTTCTTGCTGTTATTCCTCGTTTCTTCTCTTATGTTGAAACCCAATTTGGGGCATGTGATAAGATTTTTCGGTCAGACAATGCCCCTGATTATCGTTTACAGATTACTTTCTTTCTAAAGGGGTAGTACATTAGTTTTTGTGTGTTGAGAGACCCCAAAAGAATTCTATAGTTGAGCCCAGACATCTTTTAAATGTTGCAACGGCCTTATACTTTCAGTCTCTGGTACCTATTCAATTTTGGAGAGAATGTGTTCTTATGGCTGCATATCTTATGAATAGAACCCCATCCCTGGTACTAGATTGGAAGTCTCCCTTTCTTGTTTTGTATAAAAAAAATCCTGATTATTCTAAGCTTCGGGTTTTTGGATCTCTGTGCTTTGCCTCCACTTTATGTTCTCATCAGACGAAGTTTGAACCGAGTGCTCGTCCAACTGTTTTTCTTGGCTACCTTGCTGACATGAAGAGTTATAGGCTATATGACATCCCTGACAAGCGCTTTTTTGTGTCCCGAGATGTTTTCTTTCATGAGGATAAGTTTCCTTTTCTTGATTCTTCAACATCTACATTGGAGGTTGATCCTATCCCTGATTTGGTTCTACCAAGAATGGTTGATTTTCAAACTGTGGATGATTCTTCTACTTCACAGGAATCCCATTCTAATTCTCATCATGTTTCTATTGAGGATGACTTACCTACTGAGGTCACTCTAAGTTCTCCTAGGGATTGTCCTGAATCTGATGTACCTTTCGACAACGTGGTGATCCATGATAATGTTGCACCTATGGGTCATGTTTCTCTTCATCAGTCTTTGCAGTCAACTGATGTTGCTCCTATTGTTCCTTATCGGTCCACTTGACCTATTTGGATGCCATCTTATTTACAAGATTTTCATTGCAGCCTTATTACTCATTCTCCTATGCCTGTTTCTTTTACCAAACATCCGTTGGAGCAGTATTTGTCTTATACACGGCTTTCTCTCGCCCATCATTTTTTTGTACTGAATGTCTCTGCTACTTATGAACCACAGTTTTATCATCAAGCTGTTGGTCATTCTCATTGGCGGGACGCTATGGCTGCTGAGTTAAAAGCCATGACTGATAATAGTACTTGAATAGTTGTCTCTCTTCTTAAACACCGCCATTATGTTGGTTGCCGAAGTCGAATGGATCCATTGAGCATTATAAAGTCCGCTTGGTAGCGAAAGGTTACACTCAACAAGAGGGTATTGACTATATTGAGACATTCTCTCTGATGACTAATATGGTGACTATCAAGGTACTATTCACTGTTGTAGCATCTAAGTCTTGGCCTTTGATTCAATTAGATTTCAATAATGTCTTTTTGCATGGTGATTTGGCTAGGGAGGTTTATATGAATCTCCCTCTAGACTATACGCCTCCTACTACTGCTTGTCCTCAGGGGGAGCGTTTACTTTGCCGGTTGAACAAGTTCATTTATGGTTTAAAACAAGCCTTCAAGCAATGATTTGCTAAATTCTCCACTGCCCTATTGAGTCTTGGTTTTAAATAATCGAAGTTAGATTATTCTTTGTTTGTGTGGCACTGGTCTTCTTTTGTGGCATTACTTGTCTATGTACATGACATCCTTATCACTGGTGCTGACTTGTCTATTATTCGTGCTACTCCATGATCACTTTCGTCTCGAAAATCTTGGTTCACTTAAATACTTCCTTGGACTTGAGATTGCTAGGAGTTCTAAAGGCATTGTTTTGTCCCAACGTCACTATACTTTGACTCTTTTAGAAGAGTCTAGTGTTCTCGAATGCAAGCCTCCATCAGTACCAATGGATCCTTTTACTCAATTGCACGTTTCTGATGGTGATCTTCTTCAGGATCCCATTGAGTATCGATGGTTGATTGGCAAATGTTGTATCTTCGATTTCTCGTCCTGATATTACTTATGCGGTGCATAGCCTTAGTTGATTTGTTTCTAAGCCTTGTCGCAATCATCTAGCTGCTGCTTTATATTTGTTGAGAGATATTTGAAAGGTTCTCTAGGTTAGGGTATTTTCTTGGCTGCTTCTACTTCTTTTTAGTTAAGAGCTTTTGCTGATGCTGACTGGGGTTCCTATTCGGACACTCGTCGTTCAACCCCTTGTTTTTGAATCTTTATGGGCAATTTTTTGGTCTATTGGAAATCCAAGAAACAAACGACCATCGCCCGTTCTTCAGCTGAAGTAGAGTACAGGTCATTAGCTACTGTTTCTTATGATTTGCTATGGTTGTCTCACTTGTTTGCTGATTTACAGATTGCGTTCTCTCTGCCTGCTTTTGTTTTCTGTGACAATCAGGTGGCCGTCTACCTAGCTACCAATAATGTCTTTCACGAAAGGACTAAGCATATTGAATTAGATTTCCATTTTGTTCGTGATCGTGTTCAAGATAGATTCATTAGTCTTTTTCTAGTTCGATATGCTTCCCAAACTTGCTGATGGTTTCACTAAAGCTCTTTCTGTTTCTGTTTCTCGTACTCTTATGTCTAAGATGGGTCTTGTTGATATTTTCGGCTCATATTGAGGGGGAGTATTAGAAGAATTAATTAATTATTTTAGTTGTTAGTTGGAACGTAGTTATTATGTTTTGTTTTATTCTCTGATGTATTATTTAAAGACTTGATGTACAATTGTTGATTTTATGAAATATGAGAAGAATACATTTCACATCTAAAGAGATCCCTTCTTGCACAAATTCATGAAAGAAAAAATGTTCATTCACATTCAAAATCATCCAAAAAAAAGGAAACGAAAATTGCGATGGTAGATGAGATCCAACAGAGATATACCAGAAAGTCAGATTAAAGTAGGGGAAATCGAAAGGAAAATGAGCTTCCCGTCTTCTCGTCCTTTTTTCCAGAAGATTATCTGAAAAAAAAATAGAGGAAAAAGAGAAAAGAAGATCGAGAGGAAGGAGAAAAATATAGGGACCAAACTGAATGTTGCTCGGAGAGATAAAGGTGCTACCGTTCAAAGAGATGAACGTTGCCATCGAGATCGAAAAGATGGAGGGCATTATCGGAGTTCTCTGTCGCTCACACTCCCGTTCGCTCACTCTTCCCACGAAGACTATGGAGTTGGGAGACATATATTTTTGGGGTGAAAATTAGAGTTAGGTTTAAAAATGGGGTAATCTTTAATGTCGAGCTTGACCCGCCATTAAAATCTTTATTTATTTATTTATTGATTTTAACGCTCTTTTTTTAACTTGTCCGTCATTGTTTCCTCCATGTCTTTTTGTCCGTCATCGTTTCCTCCGTGTTTTTTTGTCCGACATTAAAACTCTGATTTGTTGTCGTTATATACATTTCCTTATTAAATATGGACATTCCAAATTCTTTTGAATTCTTGATCCTCATTTTACCCGTTCTGAACTAGTAAGAGGACTTAATGGACCTATAGATTAGAAGCTTCAATCATACGAGATTAATTAATTAAACTCATTAATTAAATTAATCAACATTCATTAACTCTAAGTCACCCCACTAAAGACCCTTAGCTTGCACTCTTCACACTATAGAATATTTTGTGTCCATAGATATAACCATAATGAATAAGCAAATCTTTCACGAGTCGTCCGTAACTACAGCTAGGTCAAATTACTATTTTACCCCTGTAGTTACTCTTCCTTCTTAAGTATCGCTAATTCTCTAATGAACAATCATTTATGGTCCTACCATAAAACAAAGTCCCTCTCAAGCCAGTGAGAAGGCGAGACCTCTTGTTCAAGACCCGAAGTCAGCACTTAGGGAACAACTCATCTACTTCCCTAAAGTCGGGAAGAAGTGAATTCCATCTCGCAAAGTTATGTTTCCAACTCCCCACTCGGACTCGTTCCCAAAACACTAGACGATTACATCTTGGGCCAGTCTCACTCATTCAAATGAAAGGATAATTCCTTATATGCAGACGCCCATAACTCACTTAGGATTGAGATCGAGTTACATAGTCATCTTGTGAAATATTAATCTAATTAGTTAAAGGTATTACAACTCAAGATTAATAATTTTGTGGTCCGATCTTATACAAACTAATTGTATATGATACCCCTACTTGCATGTCTCCACATGAACGAGTGATTAGTAACTTTTACGAAGAGGGTCATATCCATAGTGTCACTAGGATAAGGTACCCATCCTTATCCATATACTATAGACAATGGTTATTATTGGAACGTGATCCGACTGTATATCCATTATATACTATGTATATCAATTATATACCGTGTGTATTTATTATATATTGTTCTAGTTACATTAAATAACCTATGTTAGTTTATTGGATTTCGGTTAATGCAATTTTAAAACTTCAATAAACAAAACGTTATTGAATAAAAATAATTTGTTTTACATTTACAAACGAAACTAACATTTCACCTATGAGGCACGGCTGGAAAAACATAATCCCGTGGAATAGTTGAATATTGCTCAAACTGACTTTTCAAATTAAGGAGGTTTTCAACCGAACAAAATATTCCAAAAGAACAACACTCGAAATGACAAGGGAGGTCAGTTTAAAAGAATGGGAAATACATCTGCAAATTTTCAATGCCAAGGTACTTTCTCTCTTCTCCTCAAAATTAGGGGTGTAAATGATCGAACTGACTTGAAAACCCAAGCCGAACTAAATCACTTCGTGTCGATTCAGTTCGATTATGAAAATTGTCAATTTGGGTCCGTTTTGAATATTGTCGGTTCGAGTCGGTTTTGACCCAAACAATCGAAGGTTAAATTAAACCTAGCTGTTACGTTTTCTCTTTTGCTTTCTCTCTCAACGCGTGAAGGCAGTGGCGACTCCAAGGGGCCGGATGGAACGTAGCAGCTAGAACTTGAAACCCAACGATGGCACGTGACGCCACGCAAAGTATTCCGGCAAAATCCCACTCTCTCTCTCTGGCATAGATCAAAGATTGAAGAAGACAAGGAAGAAACAGAATCCTTGTCGCATGGTCACGCACACGCCGTCGAGCGGTCGTCAGGCAGGTGCCGACGCAGTCGTGCGCATTGTAGAAGAGAGTCACGCTAGGTTTAGATTTCAGATTTCAATTCTTGCCCACTCTCTCTGCGTGAATAGAGCAACAAATCCCACCATTTTGATTTTTAATTTATCAACCCCTCCTCTCTCTCTGTAAAATCCCACGATTTTGATTTCTAATTTTTGCTCTATCTCAGTGAATATAAAAGGAAGCCCACGATTTTGATTTTGTATTTTTCAAAATGAAATCTTAAGATCGATTTTGGATTAATTTTAATTTCTCAGAGAGGTGGAAAAAAATAAAAATGACCGAACCGAGACCAACTCAATCCGAGGCTAAATCCAAAATTCTTGGGTCAGGTAGGTTTTGTCCAAGAACTGATCCCAACGATAGAATTACACCCCGAATAATTATCTTCCATGGTGTATAGACTTTAAATAAAGCAAAAAGAATTTAGTTGGCAACACATATATTTCTTATTTTTCCTTTTAAACCGGTGAGAGGCTTGATATCTTCCCTTTTAATCATGGTAGTTGCAAAGTTATATTTAAATTAGAAGAATTTTTAAAGTAGTCAAAGGGATTGCTCGCGACCAAATCAAGTGGTGTCAAATTTCCATTCCCACCGAACCATGGACAATTTTTTTGACGAGTGCTATCAAACTCGCATCAATGTTACTTTGATTATATATGTGTTTACAAAAAGATGTAGTAGGTTTAATATAGATATGTTTAATGGAGATTCCATGCCAATACATAATATTTCCAAGAGAGAAATTCAAAATGTATAGGATTTAATTACCTGATAGTGCAACCATATCTCATGCCGTGCTTACAAAAAGAGAGATAAGTCTATCAAGGATTTCTTGGGAGCCTGGAAGCTCGCTCTTGGCTAGAGTTTTGCTTGCAGCGTTAGAATCTCTCCTTCTAAGTTTTACTATCGAGCATGGACCACCAAACTATTTTGTAATAATATATGGTATACTACGAAAATCGTTAAATGTTATTTTAGCATAGATCTTGCAATTACTCACAACCAAAGATGCATCTCTGGCAACAACAATAAGAATGTCTACACAAGATATGACGCCATGACATATCTTCTTAACTTCAGTCTTAGTCTTGTATATCCACAACCTCTTGCGAAGTTTCTTTTCGGTGCTGCACTTTGTTCACCAATCATATAAAGAGTATTGTCGAGCAATATTGATCCATTGCAACGCGAGCAATTAATATAGCTCAGCAGTAAATAGTACTCACTTCATCTATTGAGGGTGGAGGTTTAATTATCATACCACTACAAAAATTCAGGTTCTCAGCAACAAAAAATAAACGTTGCTGAAAGCCAACAAAATTGCTATTTAGTTTTAGCAACGAACGTGTTTTGTCTCATCCATCTTCGCCGAAATGCAATCCTTTGTGTTTTTCATTGACGATACAACGTTTTGTCACAAAGATTTGCAATGAAACACATTTTTGTTGCTATAACCAATTAGTTTTGAGATGGAAGTCAGTGACATGGATATGATATCATAGTTCAAAAAGTTCAAACAAGCATATGATCTAAAAAAATCGGACCGTACCAAGATTGGTCAGCCTAGAAGAGCCATCATCTTTAGACGTTCAGTAGCTAGGTATAACGGACCTAAAAAATATTTAAAATATATATGAGCTACTCCTCTCATAGTCAATTAGTTTTGAGATACAACTTCATGAATCTTGATATGGTATCAAAGTTCAATAAAAAAAATGGATTCCGACTAATATTGATGAATAAAGAAGAGTCTTTTTTCAAAAATAGGAACCCAAAAACATTTACGAAAG
The DNA here is from genome assembly GCF_013281855.1 of Momordica charantia. Classification (NCBI taxonomy): domain Eukaryota; kingdom Viridiplantae; phylum Streptophyta; class Magnoliopsida; order Cucurbitales; family Cucurbitaceae; genus Momordica; species Momordica charantia. Next base: position 18,633,873 of record NW_028275167.1, on the reverse strand, counting down.
GGCATGTCTTTTTGTTCTTTAAAAATAGAAAATATAAAAAGAACAAATAATTAAAATAATTTATCAAATAGGTAAAGTATCAAATTAAACTAGGAAAACAAGGGGGTGAAAAGTGCAGCCAACATACGTACGATGTGGCCTGCACCTGCATTACTTAGTATGTGAAAGCCTTCCATGGATTAATGCCGAAAATCAGCTCCTTCTCATTTGGATTTTTTGATTTGAAATACGGGAGCTACTTTGGAAAGGTAGAAGGCCTCAGTCTATGGAGAAATGATCCGTCTCAACAGAAACAAACGTGGAGTGGTTGTTTGCAACTACAAAATTCCAACAGTTCTTTATGAAAATTCTAAAAATTCATTTGTTGTTCGTCGGATGCAATTGTAAATGTTTTCATGTACATATTTATGTATGTATTGTTGCTGATATATATATACTAAATGAAAAAAAAAATTGTGCCCGTTTTCGGGGTTTTACTTTGGTCATTTGAATGATGATTGTGTCTCATTATTCTCGTATACTTTTTTTTAAAGTATTTGTTTATTTTACAATTTGATAAGTTTGTCTATAATTATTTGGTTTAAACATTGATGATGATTTGGAAACTTAGTAAAATTTTGACTCGATGTTGAACAACATAATTATGATAAAATTTATTTGAAAATTGTAAAATATTAAGAGGTAGTGTGTTATGCATTTGAATTGATATATGTGCTAATATGACATGTAGACTCTGAAAATATGGCATCTGCTTCAAAAAATATAATTGCTGAATTGAACAAAGGGGAGAACTTAATAGAGATAATTATGAGATTTGGGCCATGAAAATCCAGTATGTATTGGAAGAGCAAGAGGCTCTAGAAGTATTAAGCAATGTGTTGACTGAGCCTGAAGAGGGCAATAGTGCTCAACATGGGAGGGACAAAGAGGCTTATGAAGCCTAGAAGAAGAAAAACTCACTTGCTCGCATAACTTTGCTAAGCAACATGGACAACGATGTCATGCGTGAGTTTCGCTCTTATGACCTTGTCCAGGACATGTGGGAAGCGTTAAAGTTGAAATTTGGTGGGACCTCTGTCACCAAAGTTAGGCAACTTACTATTAAGTTTGATACTTACAAAAAACGCCCTAATCATAATATAAGACAACACATGAGGGAGATGTCTAATATAATTAATGAGCTGAAAGAAACTGGTCATGTCCTGATTGATGAACAACAAGTTCAAGCTGCTATTCGATCTCTTCCCAAAAATTGGGAGCACATGAAGGTGCATCTTATCCATAATGAGGGAATTCTTATTCTTACTGATGTTTCACGTCATCTTGAACTGGAAGAAGACAGTATAGAGGCAACAAGGCCTGATAACGCTAAAGCCTATGTGGCTGGCCCTAGTTCACATTGGAACAAGGGCACAAGCGTAAACATCAGGGAGGTTTTAAAGGGAAAGGAGATCACAAAAATAAGAAACCCAATCAAGATCAGAATAACAAGGATAAGGGGAAACGTCTCATGGTTCGTCCTAAAAACAAGAAAGCAAATATCAAATGCTGCAATTGTCACCAGAATGTCACTATGCTCCCGAGTCTATTGAACCCAAGAAGGTACAAACTTTCAAGACATTTAAGATTTGTTCTTTCACTTCTGAAAGTTGTGTTTCTAGCTTTATCTTATTGACTGACTCTCATCCTTTGTGGACTGTAGACTCAGGAGCAACCGACCACGTAGCTAAAGATCGTGGGGTGTAGGTGGAATTTCGTCGAATTCCATCAGGAGCTAGGTGGCTGTATTTAAGAAATAATGCCCGAGTGCCTGTAAAGGGGATTGGTTCCTGCAAGTTGAACATGCGGAATGGACGCACTCTACTTCTGGATGATGTGTTGTATGCACCTGATATTCGGTGAAATTTGCTTTCTGTTACTGTCCTTCTGAAACTTGGTTACACTTTTACTTTGGCTGGAGACTTATTAACTCTATCTTTGAAGAACATACATTGTGGTTATGGCTTTCTTTTTAATGGTTTTATTGTACTAGATGTTGTTGAAACATTATCTTACAATTATGAAAGTTTTTCCCTTATAACGTCATCTGTTAATGCTAATGTTGACATGACTATGTGGATGCTAGATTAGGTCATATAGGTCAACATAGAATGACTAGACTAGCTAGGGAAGGCTTATTAGGTTAATTTGACAAAATAGAATTACCTATGTGAAAGTTGTCTAGCAGAAAAAATGGCAAGAAAACCATTTGGTAAGAGAATTAGGGCTGAAATTCCATTGCAATTAATTCATTTTGATATTTGTGGACCTATGAATATAAAGGCTCGACATGGAAGTGAATATTTTATCACTTTTATAAATGATTTCACACGTTATGGTCACGTTTATTAGATTTCCGACAAGTCTGAAGCATTAGAATGTTTTAGAATATTTGTAAACTTGGTGGAAAATCAATTAGATAAAGGTTAAGGCCTTGAACTGACTGAGGGCGTGCATATCTGTCTAATCAGTTTAGGCAGCTATGTGATGAAAAAGGTATGGTAAGACAGCTAACTACTCCTCGAACACCACAATAGAATGGAGTAGCTGAAAGAAGAAATAGAAATCTTCTTGAAATGGTCAAGTCAATGAGGGCTCAAGCGAAATTGCCAATCACTTTTTGGGGTGATGCTCTATTAACCACTACTTACATCCTTAATCATGTGCCTTCAAAATCTATTGCTTCCACACCCTATGAGTTATGGATTGGTAGAAAACCCGACCTTAGTGGTCTAAGGCCATGGGGTTGTGCTGCTTATGTACATGAGTCATCACATCCACATGGAAAATTAGGTCCAAGAGGTAAAAAGAGTATATTTATAAGATACTCAGAACAATCAAAAGGGTATATGTTCATTGGTGAACAAGAAAGTGGAAGTGTAACTGAATTTGAATCACGAGATACTACTTTCTTGGAGAATGATTTTCCAAGAAAAGGTGAGATCAGTGATGAGATATCCTTATTTGAAAATTATAATCATAATGATTTGCTTTTATCAAATCCATCGTGGGATAGTCTCAGTACTGTACCAACAGTATCTCATCCAAGTGGGAGATATCTAAATACTACGTGTGATTTGGATGAACTATAAACCACTCGTGACACAACTGATCAGTTGTCACGTGATTCAATGGAATTAATACGTGAACAATCAACAGAACCACAAATGCGTTGTAATCGTGGTAGAATACCGAAACGTTGTTTTGACGATGAAATTTATATGATTACACCTCATGATGATGAAGAGCCGAGAAGTGTTCAGGAAGCTCTTCCATGTCCCAATAGAGAGAAATGGAGTCAATGAAAGTTAATATGATTTGGGAGTTAGTCGATCTCCCAAAAGGATGCAAAGCAATTGGTAACAAATGGATTCTTAAGATTAAGCGCAAGGCTGACGGCTCTATTGATAGATATAAAGCCAGACTTGTAACAAAATGATTCACATAACAGGAAGGAATAGACTATGATGAGACTTTCTCGCCTGTTATGAGGTTTACCTCTATTAGACTCATTCTAGCTATAGTAGTCGGTTTAGATTTGGAATTACATCAAATGGATGTAAAAACAGAATTTCTAAATGGTGAATTAGAAGAAGAAATTTACATGCAGCAGCCCATCGGTTTTGTTACTGAAGGACAAGAAGATAAAGTATGTAAATTAATAAGGTCAATTTATAGCATTAAATAATCTTTGAGACAGTGGTACATCAGATTTCACCAAGTAATCATCTCATATGATTATCATATGATCGATAAGGACCACTGTGTGTAGTCAAAACAAACAAAGATAAGTTTGTGATTCTTTCACTATATATGAATGATATACTGTTGGCTGGAAAAGATAAGGAGTATGTGTTAGCCATTAAGGAATGGTTATCCTCAAACTTTCAAATGAAAGATATGGGTGAGGCAGCTTATATACTTGGAGTTAAGATTGAAAGAGATCGCTCCAAAAGGATGTTAGCCTTGTCACAAGGCCAATACATCCAGAAAATTCTTGAAAAATTTAATATGCAAGAATGCAAACCCATTGATACACCTATTGCAAAAGGCGAAAATTTGAGTTAAAGTATGATCCTACGACTCCTGAGGAAATAGAGCTCATGAGAAAAGTTCCTTACCAGAGTGCTATTAGAAGCCTCATGTATGCTATGATGTGTACGAAACCAGATATCTACTTTGCTGTTGGCATGGTAAGCAGATACCATTCAAACCCTGGCCAACCCCATTGGAAGGCTGTTAAGAGAATACTCCGGTATCTCAAAGGCACTATAAATTATTCGCGGTGCTATCAAGGAAACAATTCAGAATTAGAAGGCTACTCAGATGCTGATTGGGGAGGGGATATGGATGAAAGAAAATCCACCTCAAGATATGTCTTCTTACTCAATAATGGAGCAATATATTGGAGTAGCAAAAAACAAACTTGTATAGCATTGTGAAAGCCGAATTTGTGGCACTTTCAGCAGCAGTACAAGAAGCAGTATGACTTAAGAGATTCTTAAGTCATTTAGGATTTAAAGAAAGTGCACCTGACTCAGTATTGGTAAACTGTGATAGTCAGGCTACTATATCTTGAAGGATCCCAAATATCACTCTAAGACAAAGCACATAGATATCAAATACAATTTTGTTAGAGATATGATTGCACAAAAAGAAGTAAATGTGCAATATATATCAACGAGCAACATGGTTGCAGACCCCTTGACTAAGTCTATTCATAGAGATGTATTTCATAGCCACATTAAATGTTTAGAATTGTGAAGGCTTTAAGTTTGTATTTCTGAACAAATTGTATTGTGTATTTTAAACTATGGAATAAAGTTTTGTACTTTACTATGCATACACACAAAATGTTTAGTACATTTGATGAGAAGTATGCAGACAGTAGATTGGCTCTCTCACATAAGAAATCGCTTCTATGACTTGCGTGTTAGTTAGAAATGAGATAATTTGAAGCATTTTTATTGTTGTAGTAGTACAATAAAATATGAGAGCAAGTGCTAGCTTAAAATGAGATATCGCCTTGATATGTGATCATGATGAGATCATATTATGATCGAAGGTGACAAATCCCATTATTCACCTTAAACTGTCTTTGAATGCCAGATGGAGGTCCTGTTATCATTAGTTGATAAATTATTAAGGTAGAGTTGAGGACTCAAGTTAGATGTTGAGTATATCTGAACTATCATCTGTACAATATTTGGTTGAGACATACGCTCTAACGGCAAAGAGTAAAATACTGTAACATGTATTTCATACCACGTGTGAAGAATTTGACCACCAAGGGTAGCAGGAGTTAATTGATCTCTACTTCTTTGTTGTGTGAGACCCGTGAGATTAAGAAATCTCCACAAATACCCTTATGACCTTTTTGGCTAAATTTTGGAAATTATATTGCAATGTTAGCTTTCTTAGGAAGGTTTCCAATGGTCATGAATGATTCAATTTAATGGGATCTACCTAGAAAGCAGTTGTTTGGGAATCGAAATCTTTTAGGAAAGGGAAGATCATTTCGAGTGTCACATTATAGGGTATTCACAGGTCGACCAATTATATTTTTGTAATATAATTGTGAATACACACATATATGAAATTAATATCTCAAAAGAGATCATAAGTTGTGATAAATGTGACTAAATGACTCTAGGACACTTCACACTGAATCTACTCACTTATTCAAGTTACTTTACATTCTTAACAGTTGTAAAGTGACTCGCTCTCAAAATTAAAGTATGATAGTCACACGACATGTTTTTCTTGTATGATTTTTTATGCTGGTGAACTGGAATGCGTTTCCTGTTTTTGAGACATTAAAAAAGCCCTATAAGAAGATGAGACATAGTTTTTGTGCGGTCCGCCCATAATGAAAGTACATTATGTGCAAGTGGGAGATGGAGGATTTATGAAATCAAAAAATTCAAATTTGAATTTGAAACAGGGGAGCAGCCTCTCCCCTAAATCTCTCCACTCTCTCACACTGTGTGTGTGGGTAATAACATGTGTGGAGTTTTTCTCAAGAAAATAGAGCGTGGAAGTTTCCTATAGAAGAAACATAGAAAAAAAACTTAGAGTTCTTGGTCTCAAAATTCTTCACCATTTGAAGAATTCAGGCGGTGAATCTTGAGATTTTTCCGTTCGTGATGTTGGCTTTTTTGTCCTTAATCTCCAATTAATTAATTTTAATTAATTAATTAATTAATGTTTTGATGATAACAAACTTAATTTTGTTATTTGACAATTTTAGTGTTTTGAAGTGTCCACGGAATAAAGCTCGAAATAAGGATTCCAACGTCTTTTAAATTTCCAAAATCGGAGTTCAAACGAAGAAGTTATAGCCGAATGAAAGTGAAAGGATAAATTCTCGGGGTAGATAACGTGACAGTTGAATCCTACATGGACGAATAGGAGAGGACATGTGGCGAGCTGAAATTTATTAGTTTATAAAAGAAATGGGAAAGAAAAAGAAAAGAGGAAAAAGAAAGGAAAACAAAAGAAATTAAAAAAAAAGAGAGAGAGAGAGCTAGTCGTTTGGGAAAATTAAAAAAAAAAAAAGTCAGCAGAGGCACTGACAGGAAAAGAAAAGAAAGAAAGGAAGAAAAAAAACAAGAGTTTACCGTTTACTCATATATATAAAATATATTATTTTATTATATTATATTATATTTTCAAAATCAATTATTATTTTATTCAATTAAATCTTAACCTTTGATTTTTTATCGTTTCAAATCTAATGGTCCAAATTGATTTTGGTTTCAAACTAATTTCCAACTTCTTTTCCCTCTATTTAAACATCATTCTTTACCCAAACTTACAACCTATTCTCTTCTTGCTCCCGAAAAAGAAGACTTTGTGCCGGTTTGACTACTACCGTGGAAAGAATCAAGTTTCCTAGTGGAACACCCAAGAGGAGCTTGGGAAGTGGAGTAGGCCGATGTTGCCGAACCACTATAAAATTTCCGGTGTCATTTTCTCTAACCGTACTCTTTAATTTTTGCAATTAAATTTTCGTTATTACAAAATGCATGAAATTAGTTGTTAGAATTTGTTACTCATGTTTATGGTCAATATTTATATTTGAATTATTTTGGTGGTGAAATTAATCATGATGTTTGTATTTTTAATTTATTGTTTAATTTTGTGTTAAAATCATTTGTTAATAAAAAGTTTACTTATTTGTTTAAATTGGGCCTACCATATTAAAAAGTTTATAAAGTTTAATTAAACCCTATTCACCCCCTCTACGGTTGTCATACTGATCGAACACGTGATTGATCTCGGACCGTGACTTGGTTTTCATGGATTCCGCTGCGACACTACAAGAGGTTAGTATCCTACCCACGAAAAACCCAACATTATCTTTAACCAAAATTTAATCCAGGCCTTGTCAATAATGACAACTACTACATAGGCTACAAAAATGCGTCGACGTCGGAGATTCGAACGCCCGCTGAATCGAAGGGGCTTGGCTTGTACCAGGATCTAAAAGAGTTTTCTTCAAGCAAGCAACATAAAAAAGAAAGTTTGAATTTTCCGTGGTTCTTTATGTTGGCTCATTGCTTGCATGATTTTTCTTTATCCTCTTGCATTTATGTTGGAGACGTCGTCGATGCTACATGGCTTGACTTGGCATATTTCCTATCTTTCTCTTTCAAACTTTTTCTAGGAGTATGACATGGGTTATTTTAGTACCGTAGTGCCTGGTACTCGGACCAACACGAGTATCACCAGTTAAGATATCTTGTTCCTTGTCCATAAGTGGTAGGGTCAAATCCCAATCTCATATTGGTTGTATTAAAAAAACGACACTGACCACACCTTTCGTCCAAAACTTACACGGGATTACATGGATGTCTTTCCATTTCCTCCCCTCCTTCCCAAATCAACTATATACACCTCATTATGCATTATTGTTGCAAATGTTTGGAATTTGTGATTATCAAAATTACTTTTTGTCATTTTCTAAAATCAATAGTATAACAGGGTAAATGTTACTATTTTAAACCTAATTTATTTTTGAAATGATAAAAGTGATTTTTATCATGGAAAATTTATTTTCACACATTTTCTAAGGTCTGATAATGGTGTAGAAGCGATTTCACAAAAGTGATCTCAAACATGCGTTTACTCTTCATGGAATTAAAAATATTTTAATTTATTTTTATTATTTTATTAGGTTACTAAAATTGATTTTATGACAACTCTTAAAATAGGGAGATGAAATAATTAAATTTTGCTTCTATAAGTGTCTATAGTAAACATGTTTTGCTTTAAAAGCATTTTTATTGTTGATCAAGAATTCGATCAATTCCACGAACATCGGTTCGGGTCGGATAATTGGACAGTGAGCTCCGAATGTCACGTAGGAGACCTGCAAAACAAAGTGAGAACTCCGATGCCAAAGTCAGTGAAAGTCCGAACCAAATCGAGAGAGAATCAAAATATTTGCGTACCTTAAAATGAACGGAATGATTCTATTTAAAAGCGAAGACCCCGATAGCGTTCTCGACAAGGACTCAATGGCTATTTAAGGTTACCGTGAAATGCGACGTGTTGTCGTGGAGTATGTCAGAGGTGTGACCGAGCTGAGGTAAGCCAATCGGCTCAACCAATAACCTGGGAACGCGATCATGAACAAGCTTGTTCAACTCAGCCACTGAAGTCAATCGGCTCAGTCAGACGGATGAGCCGAGATGTGTATACTTAGGTAGTTTCTGAAGGTATCTATGAGCCACGTGTCACATTGTCCATCCACTGGTCACCTGCCACGTGTACGCTGAAATCTACCTCCAACATGGGCCCCCACTGTGCTATGGCGAAATGTTGGCTCAACTCAGTGCCATGGTAGAAGAGGAATGCTGACCTGACTCGTCGTCAAAAGTGACGAGTTTTCAAGTAGGGCTGACGTCGGATGACATCATCAGTAGCTATCTTTTTGGCAGGCTCAAATCGTGACCGTCAGTGTAATGTCCCAGAACGTTTTACACGCTTCTAGGTAACGTTAACTAAACCACCTGTCAAATCTTATCTTTAAACACGAGATAACTAACTCCCTGTGAAATAATTATATAAAATAAAGCTTCAACTCCCATCAATTCACCAAAAATCAATCCTATAGATTATCAATCAATCGTCATCCGTGGACAACTCCATAAAGCAATTCCATTATTCCAACTAAGCAAACTCAATGAAAACTAAAATAAACACCTATTCTGAGTCAAAGTAGACAACAAGTGGGAATCTCCCAATTAATCAGATAGGAACAAGTAGTTTGTTGTCCAAGCAATAAAGCATAAACCATCTAAACCTAAGCTAAGCAAAAGTAACTAGGCAGCCTATGGTCCTCTCTCGTCATGTCTCCTCCACGTCATCGCCATGGTCGTCAACAAAATCTCCGCCTGAAACAATAATTGCAGAGGGGGGGTGAGTATATAAAAATATACTCCGTAAGTAGCCCTCACCAACTACACACAAACATCATGCTCAAAAATCATGAAACATTCATAGTCATGCTCTTCATCACATTATACGATCAAACATAGACACGCTCTATAAGATCCGACGATAACCACAACCATGTACGATTCAACTACCAACCTCGAGGCTCCCTAAAATCTCAAACACCTCTATGCTCATCACAGCTATCCTAGCTTTCCAAGGCTAACTCTTTCGAGTAGTGTTGGCCTCTGACCATTTTTACCCAGAGCCCCGATGCTGCTGCATCGACTCTCGACCATTTTTACCTAAGGCCTCGATGACTTTACAATCTATTGGCCCTTGACCATTTTTACCCAAGGCCCCAATAGTTTTCCTTTCAAAAGACTCCTCGCATCGACCCTCGACCATTTATACCCGAGGCCTCGACACTCATCTTTATCCAATATTGGTGTATCGACCCTCGACTATTTTTACCCGAGGCCTCGATACCCAATTAGTGACGTATCAGCCCCAGACCATTTATACCCGAGGCCCTGACACTCACCCATTCACTTTCCATAAGAATCCAACGTTCCTTATCATAACCAACTCCACAACAACCCCTATCCTGCGAACAGGGTCCGAAAACATGCTTCTATTACACCCACATCTCATAAGAAAATAATATGACTCGGACCAGCACGCTCGCATCATAAAGAAACGTTTATATATACTCAACCAGCACGCTCACATCATAAAAAAACATTTATATAAACTGTACTAGCACGCTCACATCATAAGAAAGCATAATCGCAATAATTCCATTTTAACGAGCATCCTTTGTAAACACACATCATTCCACAACAATTCTCCATAGCTTATTAATACAAAATTCCACCATTATCACCGACGAATATTCAACACTACACCAAGCATACAGATTAACACAAACGAGAGTTACCTAGCACAATAGCGTATCAAAATCAATATTAAACATCACAAAACAGCACAATGGAAACCAACTAATATACATTAACGCACGCACACGCCCCTTGTCTACTTACTCACGCCTAACGCTCCTAGTTCTCGAGTCGAAAGCAACCAAAATCAATTGGGTCTTTGCCAAAAACGTTGAAACGGCTTAAACGAGGGGTGGGTTACGCGTAACGGGTTAGATCAGATGTGGGTTGATGCCAAAAGTGCCCGAACGCTACTTTCGACAAGAAAATCGCGCCCAGACTCGAACAACAGCCACCACCAAAGCTTCCTACTGCTAGTCGGCCGCTGGAGACGCGCTTCACGCAGCCGAAATCGAAGAAACCACTGGTAATACCCGTCGCTGCTGCACCGAGCTCACCATCGAAGTCGAAACACCGCGAACACTGCCTGGGTTTCGCACCGCTGCACCGAGCTCACCGTCGCTGCTGTTCCGCAGAGGAGACGCTGCCACCGTGCGCCACTGCTGTTGCGAAAGGATGCTGTGCGCGCGAATTGCTGGCCGGACGAGGAAGGCGCCGGCGAGGAATGGTAGTCGACGGAGAAGAAGAAGGAACGATGTGGGCAGGGGTACGACGGCTGAAAGTGGGGAAGAGGAAAAGATAATTTGATTTTTTTTCCCCTAGGGTTTCTTTTTATTTTGCCCTTTGTTTTAAAACCAAACCAACCCAACTAAAAGCCCAACATAAACAAAACCCAAGAGAAACACCCATCCCAACCTGAGATAAAACCAATCACGCACAATACGACATACATAAATTTAATTAAAATTAATTTAGAATGAAATGAAAATCTCCTAATTCGAGACTAAACTAACCTAAAAGACATGGGGCGTTACAGTCAGATTCGAATTACACAAACGGCTGAGATGAGGTTGTCGCTTTCTATAAATAGGCAGCTTCATTTATTCCATTTCCTTTACTTTGATTTTGAAATCCTCTCAAAATTTTCTTCTACATTCACGATCACTTCAGCTCAGAACCCGCTTTAGGTCAGTCATCTAGTATCTTAAAATTTTATCGAAAGGCTTTGTCGTCTGAGTCTAGAGGGGCTATTATCCGAGCATGCACGAGTCGTGAAGGCAGTGCTTCGGTTTCTAGCATAGATCTCGACCTCTATAGGGACGAACTGATCTTAGATGATGTCACCCCCAACACAACTGAACCAAACTTAGATATGGCCAACCCTAATACTGCTGAGTTGAACCTAGATGAGACCACTACTTCGGGTAGACCTAATATTGTCTTTGAGCCTCCTCATTCGATCTGTAGAGTGTCTGGCCTAATCAAACTTAAAAGAAGAATATATGATACCTGATAACATCCAAATGCGATTGCCTCCGGTCGATGAGAGTTTAGATAACCTGCCTCCTGTGTGGGTCGGCTTCTACCTGCAGATGTTCGATCGTGGGGTTCGACTGCCTCTTCACCCTTTCATTCAAATGATCTTCACCCAGCTCGCGTCCAATGGGTGGGCCGCTCTCCTCGGATTATTGTTCACTTGGTGGAGCTTCAGCTCGGGTGATGAAGATCATTTCCTTACCGTAGGTCATTTCTTCGCCACACATATAATAAAACCTTACAAAGAGCATCCGGGTCGGTATTATATATCGGCTCGGAATTCTTTCTGTAAGATCGTGGAATCCCATTTAGCCAATAAACATTGACGAGACAAGTGTTTCCTCATCTCGGGCGAGTGGCTCGTCACTAGTGATGGAGAGCCTTTCTGCCAGGTTCCTAGCGAGTTCGAGGAGTTAGGTATGTTTTACCTCGGGTCAGCTTTAGGATAGGATTTTTAGACTTCTCCTACTTCCTTTCAACCCAAATTAACTTGTTTTTTTTTCGTTTAATACAGTTGTGCCTCATTCCGCCCCCGACTCAATTTGATCTCGACGGAGATCAAAGAGCGAGTAGAGTGCTATGAGAAGATCTAGTACGAGGGACTCCTAGACGAGGTCAACTTGCACCACTACTGTCTTTGGCATCTTGAACCGAGTCGAGCATCTAACCTCGACAAGATGGTGTCAAAATTCTTCAACGCTCTAAGAAAGAAGCGCACGGCAAACACCCCTGTTGCCAACCAAGCTGAGCTGAGAAGAAGCCTAGTGGTGAGGGGACTTCCACTGAGGGAGCGCGTACTTCGGCGGGATCTTTGTTACCACTCCGAGTTGAGCTCATGCAGACCCTGGCATCAGCTCATTCAGGGTCTAACCAGAAGGGATCTGCTTCAGTTCAGAGGACTTGTAGGTTGGATGAGGCTTTATCTCGATCTCTACCGGCCTCTATCGCCGTGACGTCAGAAGAGGAGGTTCCTACTTCTACTTAGAAATATGACTTCGAATACCCCTTCAAGTTTAACTTCTCAACTAATACACTTCGCGAGAATGCTGTGGCAGCTATTCACAACAGCACGGCTCGGTCGCTGAAGCGTAGCGAGGGATTCTTCTTGGAGAAGCCTGCCGACTACATGTAGGCTCTGATAGATCAATTGGCTGACCTGCACTTCAAGATCTGCTGTATTGGGTCCCTAGTGAGCAAGGAGCTCTCTGCAAGAAAGATCAGCTTGTCTCGGGAGCACGAGGCCGTTAAAACCATAGAGGCCCTGACAGTTAAGGTGGCCAAGCTTAAGGCGGAGAAGGCCGTAGAGGAGAAGGAACGCATCACTATCGAAAACCACATGATTCGAGCTCGTCTTGACGTGAAGGATGCGGAGGCCAAAACCAGAGATGAGAGGGATCTTCGATTAAAGGCGGAGGCCGATCTGGCAGCAGTAGTGGTTGAACATCAGAGGAAGTGGTCGACCTATGCCGACTTGGAGAATGCCATCAAGGTGATGCCTGAATTTGATGACGTGGTGAAGGGGTTGGCCAACAAGGGCTTCGACTTCGCAACTGACACCGTGAAGAAGCTCGCGCCTGACGTAGACCTCACCTCAATATACCAGGAATATGAGGCCGAGCTAGAGGCTGAAGATGACGAGGAAATTCAGGTGGTTAACTCAGTAGACAGCCAGACTGACTCGAACCCCAAAGCTTGAAGTGCCTCAACTACTGTCATCTCTTCTTTCGATAATGAAATTTCTCTTCTCTCTTTTTTTTTTTTTGCAAAGTCTCGTTGAGTCAGAGCGATACTGCTTCGGCTCAATTTTTAATGGCTGAGATATATTACGCCTCAGCTTCGAAATTTTATCTGAATTTACCTATTGCTCTAACTGTTCAGTGAATCACTCTCACTTCTAACCCTAATATTAATGCTCGGCCTCATTTAAGTTTAGCTAGGCCAGATGAGGTATACTTAGATCAAAATAGGTCAACGTTTATTAATGATGCACACAACCTAGTTACACTTAGATTGTTTTACACTAATTGGTAATAAATATGCAAATATTGAGCGTTCCAAGGGTGTGGTAGCTTGTTGCCATTCAGGTCGGTGATGATGTAGGTGTCGGCCAAACCACCTCGCGAACCTTGTATGGGCATGTTCAATTCGGCTCCAACGCTCCTACATGGGTCAGAATCTTCTTGAGGACGAGGTCTCCTAGCTTGAATAAGCGAGGCTTAACTTTGGCATTATAATACCGAGCCATTTAGTTTTGGTACTCTGCTCGGCGAAGCTGTGCCTGAGTGTGTTTTTCCCCGGGGATTTTTCCATTCAAGTAGTCCTTGATAGGGTCCATCCACATAGGAGTGGTTGGCTCGACATCCATCAGCTCGACATGGGTGATGGAAGGATCATTGAGCATTTCCACGGGGACTGAGTGGGGAAGTTCGGCCTCGTATGCTGAGGCTAAGCGGGCTAGCGCATGGCATTCAAATTTTCGGATCTAGGCACTTGACGGGCGATACACTCCTTCAACTATCCGAGTAGCCTTCACTTTGCTCAAGTACTCCATACGGCTATCCTTCGCTTGGTACTCATCATTAATTTGGTTAACTATGAGCTGCGAATCACTAAGGATGGGAAGGTGGTTCACTCCCATTTCTCTCGCAACTCTTAATCTAGCTATCAGAGCTTCATACTCCGCTTCATTGTTTGAGGCTCTAAAGCTGAATGAAGTGCGTACTCGAACCTTAGGTCACCTGGGCCGAGCAGAAGCATACCAGGTCCGCAACCTTTGTCGTTGGAGGATCCGTCGACGTAGAGGGTCCACTGGCTTGGTCGTCGGCACCGGGTCTATATGGGGTCAGTTCGACGATAAAGTCAGCTGCTGCTTGTCCCTATATCACCTTCCTGGGTTCAAAGCCAATATCGTATTCACAAGTGCAGGGGTCCCGCAGGTCGGCTCATCTGGCAGGGGTGCCTCGGCCATAATTGTTGCACAAGTGGCTGAGCCCTTCAATGTTGTAGGTAGCATTCTCTTGACGTCTTTTGTTCTCCTTGGATGGTGGCTATCCCTGACGCTGTCGGATATTTCATCATTTGGTGGTAAGTGGAGGGAATAACTTTCATCTGGTGTATGAAGGGTCAGCCCAAAATTGCATTATAGGCCGAGGTTCTGTCAATTACCACGAACTCGGCAATCGAAGTGACCTAATGCTCCCCTTCGCTGAGAGTGACTAGAAGCGAGATACACCCCTTGGCAATTACTGACTCTCCCGCAAAACGTACCAGAGGCGTGGGGTTTGGCTTCGGTTGAGCCCGCTCCTACCCGAGGGTCAAGTAGACTAACCAGGAGAGGACAATAGTGGAGGCTCCTCCATCAATGAGGACCTGTTTGACACATGATCAATCAACGGGGTAATGATGAAAGCATCATTATGCGGCAGATGTACACCCTCGGTGTTTTGCTCGTCGAACAGAATCAGCAAAGTCGGTTCCTTTGAGTATGAGGTGCAGACCTCATGAGTTGCCTCTCGGATTAGCGCCTTACGCTTCTGCCCCGACTGTCACCTACTGGGTCCTCTAGCGATGGTATTGATAACTGGAGGTTGGTCACCAATACGCCGAGGTGGCGTGCAGGACCTTTCACCTGTTGTCCTTAGTGGATGCAGTTGGCTCGTCTATGTCGCGAGACCCGACGTACTTCTTTAAGTAACCACGTCGGATGAGATCCTCAATCTGGTCCTTCAGCGTATAGCAGGTTGAGGTGTCATAGCCGTGGTCTTTGTGGAACCGGCAGTACTTTGTCTTATCTTTCTTGCCACTTGGCTTGCGAGTCTTTCCCGGTGGTGAGAGTAAATTCTCGAACTCACCCTCTTCTACAGCTTCCAGAATTTCAGCTATAGGTCTATTGGTCGGTGTACTTGTCGAATCGAGGCTTCTTCGATTCTCGAGTATCGTTCCGTTGTTTGGAAGACTTCTCGTCGAGTCGGCGACTGGAGGTACGGTCATCTTCCCATTTCTTCTGGGACTTCTCGTCTTGGCTATTATAACGCTTGTCACTGTTAGCCTGCCAAAGCTCAAGGCCATCAATGAACCTCCTCGCATGAATGAATAGCTCATTCAAAGAGGTGGCTGGCTTGCTGTCGAGCTTCATCACCAGGTTCTTGTCGTTCAATCCAGTGGTGAAGTATATTAGTGGGATCACGTTGGTGCAATTCACCATTTTGACGTGCTCGTCCATGAATTTTGTGATATAATCGGTCCGGGACTCGCGGTCTCGTTGTTTGACCGTCCCGAGGTGGGATGCTGGAAGTTTTATTAGCTGCCGTGCCGAGAACTAGTTGATAAACATATTGTACAGCTGCTGATAACTGCTGATGTGATAGGATGTGAATCCCGGAGCGGAAGCGAATCATCGTTCATGAGTTTTTGAGAAATAAAATCAAACGTTCAATTATGAAAATACAGGAGAAAAGTCGTTTACCTATGAAGAACTTTTCTTCAATGGAGTAATCAACGAACACCAACAGAGAGTCTTCTGTGCTATCCTCTGGGTACGAGATCTTTGCTTGTACGAGCAATAGTAGGGAATCTTTTAGAGAGCAAAAACTTAAGAAGGAAAAAAAAACTATGTTTCTTCTTTTCAGGTATTTTTCTTCAGAGAGCCTGCAGAACCGTTTTGCTTTTCACCAAAAGAGGTGATGTGGGATAACTGCCCACGTCACCACATCACCACTCCCTACGTTTTTTGGGGGAGTGGTGGTGTTTGATTTTTTAATTTTTATTAATTAAAGTCAATTAATTAAATTAACTAATTAATTTAATTAACTAATTATAATTAAAATAAATTAATTAACATTTAATTAATCTTAATTAATTATTAATCTAATTAATAATTAATCAAATTCAAATATTAATTAGATAAAACTATATGTTTGAATCATTTTCAAACAACTCTCTCTTGTATAACCTATAAATTTAATGTACATCTTATGTGCATTAATATTTAACGTATAGTTTTAATATGAATCCAATTCATATTAATTATTTGAATCCTGTTCAAATATCTCTTTCATAATGTATAGTATTAATTTTGAATCTCTGTCCAAAATTAATATATACTTATATATAATGCATCAATATACATTATATATATTCTCATACATAATTTGAACATTTCAAATTATTTCATTATTCTTGATCCACGTTTTACCAGTTATGAGCTAGCAAGGGGACCAATGGACCTATAGATCAGAAGCTCCAATGATATGAGATTAATCAGTCAAACTTATTGACCGACTTAATCAACATTCGTGAACTACGGGTCACTCCACTAAATACCCGTAGTTACACTCTTCACACTCTATAATGTTTCGTGTCCACGGATATACGACCATTAATAACAAGTCAATCCTTCACGAGTGCTCGTAACTCATGTTGGGTCAAATTACCGTTTTAAGAGAACATTCGTCTACTCTACTAAAGTCGGGGAGGAGTCAATTCATCTTGTGAAGTTACGTTCCCAACTCTCCACTCGGTCTCGTCCCCAAATGGTAGGAATATTGAGTCGGCAACTCGGGTCACTCTCATCCATACAGATCAAAGGACGAACCTTCACGGGCAGGAGTTCATAACTCACTCAGCATTGAGAATGAGTTGTTTGGTCATCCTACGAAATAGCAATCTGTTAGTCAAGGGCTTTACATCTAAAGATTGTCTATTTCGTAGTTCGGTCTTATACAAACTCATTGTATAGGATACCCCCACTCGCATGTCTCCACACGAACGACTTGGATCGAGTTGTTTGTAACATTTACAAAGTGAGCCATATCCATAGTGTTGCTAGGATAAGGTACCCAGCCTTATCCATATACTATAGACCTTTTAGGTTATTCACGGGACATTATCCACTCGTATATCAGGGGTATATCAAATATATACCTCGTATATCAGGGGTATATCAAATATATACCTCGTATATCAAAGGTATATCAAATATATACCTCGTATATCAGGGGTATATCAAATATATAACTAGTATATGAAATATATACTCAGTATATATACTGTCTCGGTTACATGAAAATAACCTTGGATGTTTAGTTTATTGGATTTTGGACAATGCAATGCTATGAATTCAATAACAAATTTATTGAATAAAACTTTATTGAATATACATTTGTTTTTACTTAAATACAAACTACGAGTTTAGGGCAAGACACCCAACATGATGACTTCGACTTCAACTGTCGATACCACAATCGAGCCGAGGCATCTAAAGCAATCTGAAAGGCTTGGCAATTGATGGCATCACTTGCGTGAGGAATTCCATCTTCCCCTCGAATATCTCCACATACGAGATAGGGTCTCCCGACTTATCGTACGGGTTCATCGTAGGGTCCTTGAATTTGTGGGGGATCGACTTGTCCAAGATGTCTTGAGTAAACGGAGGCTATTCCCTTTCTGAGAAGTCGACCTGACTTGGAGCCTTGTAATTGTTCTTAAGATCCTCGATTTCTTTCTGCATCATCTCCTAGAGTTGGTCCATCTCGGACCTGATGCTTGACTCGGTCCAGGATTGTAACGCCCCAGGATTTTATATATCATCCTAGGCAACGCTAAACAATTCACCTAGCTAGCCTTAACTCTAAACATGCGATAAGCAACTCCCTGGGAAAATAATTTAAACGAAATAAAGCTTCGACTCCCATACGTTCTGTCAGAAATACAAAAGTCACAAACCATCAGGACTTCGCCCTCCGTAGGCAATTTAAAAACAGAAACATCTCATATTTGCCTCAGTGGCAAAATTCATAAATAAATAAAACAACCGTACACCTAAACTCCAACGATGGCAGTGACGCGTTTACCAGCAACATCCATAACAAATAAAGTAGTTCTAAAGAATACAAAATTTCCTCCGCGGTTCACACCTAGCAATAACATAAATCTCAATGCTACTCGTACCCAACGACCCTTCCCTCTATCCTCTCTAACTAAGCTAGTGATCCTTCCTCGGTCAAGCCCTCTCCACGTCATCACCGCGGTCGACCCTGTTCACACTTGAAAACATATAAGAGTAAAAAGGGGGGTGAGTACATAAGGTACTCCGTAAGTAGCACTTCCTAACTAGCACAAAAATCATGCTCACAGTCACGACATAAAGAATAAAACGATAGCAAGACAATCAAATAAGCAGTGAGAGATAGAAAACAATAACTTGACATTTACATACAACAACCATGCGTCGGAACTACCAAGACCACAACCCATGATTCACTAGCCCTTGTCTCATGGTACTAAACATTCTTCTACACCCCCCCTGTGTTACTCCCCGCTTAACTTCTCGAGGCATGACGGCTCTTGACATTTATTCCCAAGTTACCGTACCCCCTCCTTTTACAGTACTTGATGTTCGACCTTGCCATTTATTCCCAAGGCCTAGCACCACTACTTCGCAAGCACCACTCTACTTTTATCCCTCAAGCCTAACTCATCGAGTCGCACTGACCCTTGATATTTATCCCCAAGGCCTCACTACTCCTCTACAAAAACTTGACGTTCGGCCTTGCCATTTATTCCCCAGGCCTTAACTGTGCACCGGACCTTGCCGTTTATTCCCAAGGTACCGACGACTTCCCAGCGTATTGGTCCTTGACATTTATCCCCAAGACCCCAATACACGTTTACAGAAATTTGACGTTCGGTCTTGTCATTTATTCCCAAGGCCACTACTCAAGGCTCTGAACCTCCAAGCGATTTATATGTATTTTTCAGGTCAGAACACCCATGGTTAACGGACTATCAACCGACCCTTTACCCTTCACCCTTGTCCACTTCACTAACCCTCCCATGACCACCTACAAGTAAACCTCCCACATTATAAATCACTGCACCGTTTACAAGCATGCTTTTCCATGTAATAAACAAAATACATCCAACAGCTCACAACCAGAAAAATATGAATTAAATTATCGGTATAACCACGCTAGCATTTCATTTACATCCCATTTGCAAAACGTCATGAGCCAGTTACTTCTAACTACAACAGTTCAGAACCTACTAGTCACCTACAACAATAAGAACAGGAAGCATGTTTCCTCAAAAGTGTTCAATAATAGAAAGACGGTAACAAGATCGCTAGAAATTTACAAATCAAACTAACAATCCCTACATGCTCATTTAAATTATTTTAACAAGAAAAAGAACAGCATCAAAACCATTCTGTTAACGCTAAATAACGCACACACTCGCCCCCTGGTGCTACTTACACAACCACGTCTTTAAGTTTGCGTCGATCTCACACCTAAGCACCAAAAACAGAAAAATACAGCAATTTAAATGTACTGTTCAGCCATCAAAAACGACTCTACGAGGGTTCAAAGGGCTCATTACCGCAAAACGACTTCGTGTAGGTGTGGGTAAATTAGATCTAGCTTGCAAAGGTATGGGTAGCGTAAATCGGGCTTCAAACGGATGAAGATAATCACCGAACACCCCCAAAACACTGCTGTCCACATTTTTGCAGCAGCGAAAAGTGCCCAAAACGACCTCCACGACTTCGTTTTGATGTCCGTTACTACAAAACAACTTCGCTTAGGTGTGGGTATTCCAAATCGATTTCGTTTGGATGTGGGTAATCCAAATCTAACTTCGAACAAATGTGGGTCAAAGAAAAGTTATGGGGTTTCACGGATCTAAGCTATTCGAGGTTGTTAGACTCGTTGGATCGGAGAAGGGACGCCGCGAGAACAGCCTCACGTGTATCGATGCCGCCTGCAGCTGCCCAAACGTCACGCGCCGCCGCTGCCCGTCGCACGCCGCTGCTGTCCGTCGCACGCTGCCACCGTCTACCGCTGCCCAATGCCGCGCTGCTGCTGCCCGACGCCCGCGCCAGCTGCTGCCCGACGCTGCACCTACTGCTGCCGACGCCCGCGCCTGCTGCTGTCTGACTGAGGGGGCTGTCGTCGGTGCTGCTTCGTCGGAGAAAGGAATCCGGATGGGGGGGCTGGCGGCTTCAAACGAAAGGGAAGGGTGGAAGAAGATGAGGAAGGAGAACAAGATGGGCTAGGGTTGTTTTGTTTTAATTCCCCTTTTTCTTTTGTTTTGCAACATATAACTCACTTGGGCTAGTTTCTTTTGTTTAAGGCCCACTTACCCAATCACTCCTTGTTAACAAAACCAATAATATAATTTCGTAGTTGGTCCAATGGCCCAGAGCAAGTGTCACATGGCGGAATCCGTACTAAACCATAACTTAATAAATACTACACGCAACTAACTCACCACTAAATCTGTAACAATACACACTAGCCGAGATGCCACACTTAAATTAAATAAAGATCACTCATGAATCAAATAACATAAAAAAATGAAATAAATAAATAAATCAATAAACAAAATCTATTTTGTTATAAAATTTCCCGGAACTCGGGGCAAGCTAACCTGCGTAACGCGGGGCGTTACAGGGACTCTCCCCCGTGATCATTGACCTTCTCGCTCTACGTTCTCCGCTCCACATGGTACCTCAGGTCGCCTAAAGCCTTCTTCTTGTGGTGCAAGGCCTCTTGGTCAGAATGACGCACCTTGAGCACGTCACTCAGATTATGGCGTCTTGTTGAATCCTCAGGTTGGACCCTAGGGAGCTAAACCCTTGGACGCTGAACTGGGCGGTAGCGGTCGGTTCGGCCACGGGCCCTATCCCCATAAGTGAGACTTTTCCAGCCTCGACGCGCTCTGGATGGTGGAATGTGAATTCCTCCGAGGCAGCGATGGGGGTTGGCTGGTTGGTCCTTGTTGGCATGGTCAGCCAATATTCTCTCTTTGTCTTTGGGGTCGGGTCAGCTGGTCCCTTTCATTTGAGCGGGTCACAGACAATTGAAGGCGTCGACTTGCCTTCGGCCCGCTCCATGGTAGAGAGGCGAGCCTTCACTTCCGCAATCTTGACAATTGCATTGGCGACGATGGAAGGGTCGACGCTTTGGCCTGAGAGAGCCCGGACATGCCCCCACCCAGGAAAGGTCGGCGAACGCAAGGGAAGATGAGGAAACTCCCCCCATGTTTTCTGGAGCAGACGGGCCATTTGGCCTTTCCCTGGAAGTGGGGTGCTCCTGGTTGGCGCGCTCATCACCGGGCTGATGAATCGGCACGTGATCGTTGGACGTTCCTGCAATGAGAGAGTAGGTCCTTCGAGTGTTGGTTCGGCGCTCTCCTTTGTGCCCCTTAGCAGCGTTAGGGGTGTGGGACAACTGTGAGCGGGTTGGGCCTGCCATCATTTGCTTCAGTGCTTTGGTAGGGAACAGCTTGAAGATGTCGAATCGTCTTTCCCACAAGCGGTGCCAAATGTTGAAACAATAATTCGATCAACTCCACGAATGTCGGTTCGGATCGGATGAGCTGGACAGTGAGCTCCGAGCGTCACGTAGGAGACCTGCAAAATAGAGTGAGCACTCCGATGCCAAAGTCAATGAAAGTCCGAACCAAATCGAGAGAGAATTGAAATTTTGGCGTACCTTAAAATGAATAGAATGATTCTACTTATAAGCGAAGACCCCGACAGCGTTCTCGACAAAGACCTCAACGGCTCTTTAAGGTAACCGTGAAATGTGACATGTTGTCGTGGAGTATATCAGATGTGTGACCGAGCTGAGGTAAGCGAATCGGCTCAACCAATAACCTGGGAACGCGATCGTGAACAAGCTTGTTCGGCTCGGCCACTGAAGGAAATCGACTCGGTCATACGGATCATGAGCGGAGATGTGTATACTTAGGTAGTTTTTTGTGATATCTCTGAGCCGCCACCTGTCACATTTTGCATCCACTCGTCGCCTGCCACGTGTACGCTGAAATCAACCTCCAATATTTATGAAAAGTCATTCTTTACCGGTTTAGGTGAGTTTGAAATGTGTTTTGAAACGGGTGAAAACTACTCTTCAAAATTTTCATTGTGTTTTGTTACATTATAATTATTAAAAAAAATGATTTTGAAAATTTTAAATATAGTCACAAGTCATAAAGCATTTTAAGTGCGTACTTCTAATTTCAGCTTTTTGTAGGGTGCTTCTAGAAGAAATATTTTTACTTAAAAATATATTTTTCAAAACTCAGACTCACTAAATTCTTGACTAGCTGTATTATTATTACTTTTTGGTTGTGAATGGTCTATTTGTATTTTTTTTTCTTCTGGTTGTGCACGAACTTGAGCCTTTTTCTCCTTTTTTTTTCATGGATATTATTTTAATAATTTAGGACATAAGAGTATAACTGAAACTTTTAAAATCATACGGGTATTTTTTTTACTAATCTTTATGTAAAAAATATTTTGAAAGTACCTATGGAATTTAAAAAATATATATAATATAAAATTTGCAGCTTTAAAGTTAAAATTGCAGCTTTGGAAATTAAACAGAGAAAAATAGATGGAATATCTATCCCACAATTTAAATTAGAAGTAAACACATAAATACACTTCCGAAGGATGATATCGAACAAAAAAACAGTTATAAACATTACCAAATAAATATAATACAGATTGAAATTACATAACAAATGGATAAATGGACTTGTACAATTATCTTCCACGAGTATAGACTTCAAATAAAAATGCAAAAGGAACTTTAGTTGATAGCGCCACATATTTTTCTTATTTGGCCATCTAAACGGGTGAGAGGTTTGATATCTCCCATTTTAATCATCGCAGTTGCAAAGTCAGAATTGAATGTTGATGGATTTCTACTATACTCTATAACAATACTATCGGTTGATCCTCCGTTGAAGAGTACTTGATCTATTTCTAGCAAACCCTTCTTTTGAATTAAATTTTTAAAGTAGTTGTTGTCAAAGGAATTCGGTGTGACCAAATCAAGTGGTGCCAAATTTTCGTCTCCACTAGATGTTGGACAATTTATTCGGCGAGTGCTAGCAAACCCCACATCAATGTTACTTTGATTGTATATCCTATTACGAAAAAGAAAGCATCGGGCTTGTCCTATGGTATGAGAACCTGCAGTAATGGAAGTCAATGAGTACCTATGATATTTCTAGGAGATAATTGAGAAAGTACATGATTTAATTACCTGATAGTGCAACCATATCCCGTGCACTAAGACCCTTGTTTGCAAACATAGAGATAAGTCCATCAAGGCTTTCTTGAAAGCCTGGAAGCTCGCTCTCGGCAAGAGTTTTGCTTGCAGTGGTAGAATCTCTTCTTCCCAACTTTATTGTCCAAGATGGACCACCCACCTATTTTGTAATAATTTACAGTATATTAGGGAAATATTTTCACTACATTTTAGTACAAATCTGGCATATTGCATATAAAAAAACTACTCACAGCAAAAGATGCATCTCTTGCAGCAACAGTCAGGATGTCTGCACAAGATACAACACCAGGACATATCTTCTCAACTTCAGTCTTAGCCTTCTGTATTACTCCATAACCGTTTGCAGAGTTTCTGTTGGGTGCTGCATTTTGTTCCCCAATCATAGAAGGAGTGTCGTTGAGCAATATTGACGCATCACAACCTTGAACAAAACAGTCGTGAAAATGGAGGCGAATGAGAGATGCAGCCATTCGACGTTCTTGGGAAACAGCTTGCCTAACAACAGTTCTGATGGTAGTAAGTGCATTAGGACATGTTTGGTCGTAGAACGTAGGCGAAAGTTGAGCATCACATGTTATACCCAGAAGCAACAACATGAACGCCACATAAACTACTCGCTGCATTGCGATTTCCATTTGGTTGAAAGGGAGGGCTATGATTTGGTGATATTGAAAATGATAGAGCTGATGAAGAGAAATGGAGGATGGAAGGGTGTTATTTATAATAAGAGCAATGAGGGTTTGTGTTCGCTAAAACAACAGCCGCCAATATTTATAACAAATTTAGATCAATTTACTAAACAAAAAGGTTTGTTGGGCAAACTTATTTTCCTCTTCAATAGAACTGAGCGAGAGAGAGAGGCTTACTTTGTTAACAATGGCAGAAACGCGTCATTATAGGAGCACAAAACTGTGACTCATATGTATTTATCCAAAACTTGTGCCTTTGTATAAACACTGACTTTCACGATTGATGTCAAGTCTTTCCCTTTTTATCTTTTCCTCGTTGCTAAGTGCTGTTTCATAACTATTTTTGTTTTTTTGATCTTTTGTTTTTTGTTTTTACTTTTCTATTTTTAAAAAATAAAAATCATATATATTCGATGACGGTTTTTCGTTTTTTATTTTAAAAAATAGAAAACCAAATATTTTTTAACCATTTTCAGTTTTCTGTTTTTAAAAGGTTAGCAAATTAGAAAGGCATATTAGACACAAAATTCTATGTTGAGTAGAGACGACCATGTTACGGGGGTGGGAGTCGAGATGCACTTTTCCATTCTCGTGTTCGTGAAAATTTTTTAGTCAACCATCTCCACCTCGTTCTTTGATTTGGGAATCGAGATCCAGGTTAAAGAATTCTTAAGTTGGGGATGGGGATATTCCCAAACTCGAGGACCAGTTTATAATTAACTTTAATTATTTTTAGAATTAAAAAAATAAAACAGTATAATAACTATATATCAATTACCTTTAGAATTATTATTTACTAATATAAATAATTAGTTCAAAAAAATATTTAACTTTTTATTCACAATTTAGTAAATATGCTAATAAAATATATATTAATTATTTAAAAAATGGAATCGGGAATGGGGTTGAAACATGAATTTCATATTAATAGATGCGGACACGACTTTATGGAAAATTTTTGTCAACCTTAATGTAGAGACACGAAAATACAAGTTTAGAGAAATAAAAAAAATCGACTCACAGCAAGAAAATTAGTGAAAGCAAATCTAAAGACAAAAGGTGAAAAATTTTAGGTAAAAAAAAAAGAGTTGAGAGAAAAAGATAAAGTTAAATAAAGAAGAAAGAAACTAGAAAGAAAAAAATTATATTGAAAAAAAATTTAAAGATAAAAACAATGTTCGAAATATCCTTTTTAGAAATAAATAAATAAATAAATTATAGTGAAATAAAATTGAACGAGAAAATAAAATATAATTTTAGAGGAAAAAATACAAGGAAGAGTAAGAAAAGTTTTAAAAAACAAAATTTTAGGGAGAGAAAACTTTGAGAAACTATCCATTTTTCAGAGGGAGAAATTGAGTGATCTATTCCAACAAGAAAAAAAATATAATGATGAAAATTTTGGAGGTAAAGAAATAATAATAAATATCCAAATTATGCAAATTTTAGAGAGACCAATTAATTTTGTAGAGAGAATTTTAGGAAGAAAAAATTTTAGAGCAAGAAACAAATTTTTTAGACATAAATATGGGAAAGAAAAAAAAAGGATGAGTATTAGTAGAAAAGAATTAGATTTTGAAAAACAGAAATCTGTTTTTAAAAATTTACCTAAAATTTTAAAATTATGTTTTTTTTAAAAAAATTTACATAGAATTTTAAAATTATGTTTGAAAAAGAAAACAGAAAATTGAATTACTTATGAAACAACTCTATTTTTAAAAAACTAAAAAGCCAAAAAACATGAATTAAAATGGTTATGAAAGGGACCCAGCAATTTTAAATGGTCAAAGTATTTTATTACAAATTCTAGAGCAATTGGTATCAAATAGAAATTACTTTTCAAATAATCAATTTTGTTTTAAGTCATTTTTTAAACAATCACTTAGCTTTAGAAGTAGTTTATGATGGTTAGAATTACTTTTAGGATTACAATCCAATAAACGTGTGATATAAGTCTTCTTTTAAGAAAATGGAATAAAACACACAAGTATTTAAAAGCGGAGATGGTTGCGATGGCTTGTTCATTTCAAAACGTGGGAGGACAAGCTGACAAACTTGAACATTTAATACCACCGGATCCAAAAAGGCAAAAAGGAAAGCTCTGAAGCGAGCTTCAAAATGCCTACCATGACTGTATAGGATGGGTCAACTAACTCAATTGAGAAACCGGAGACCTACAAGTCATTGATCAGCTTGGACAAGGTATAGACAACTACAGCTCGAATCCGTCGCAAACATCAAGCAGCTAAAGAAAGTGTTCATCATCCAATTCCCGACTCGTCAGGATAGCAAACGACCAGCAATGCACCTCGTTACCATTCGACAGTGACAACACGATATACTTAGAGATTTCGTCGGAAGGTTCAAGGTGGCCAATTACTCGAATGACACGGCTAGCTCAACCTTCATCGCCAGTCTAGGAGATAAAGATCTCATCTAGTCCCTCAGCAAGAAACCAGCCATGACGTTTAATGAAGATCTTAGCCTAGCATAAAAGTACATGGATGAAGAGGAATTGTTCACGTCAAGAAATCACAAGTTTGAGAAAAATGACAAGTATTTCTGTAACGACCCAGAGTTTTCCGCACACCTCTAGATAACATTAACTACCCAACCAATCAATTTTAACCCAGGCTACATCCTGCCAACTTCCTATGCACGTAAACTTATAAAATCAAGTTTCAAATCCTCATCAATTTAACGATAAATCAATCTCATGGAATAACATTAAACAACATTCGTGAACCACTTCACGAGGCTAGTTTATTATTCAATCCATATGAATATAAACAAAGGGAATAAAACTCAAATAGGCACCTATCCCGAAGCAAAACTAACAACAGGGGAAAAATCTCTCAATTATTCAAATGCAAATAAACCGTTCATTGGCCACAACATAAGGCCCTAACCAATGAATTTAACTAAACAGGAAAACTAAGCAGCCTATGATCCTCGCTCGTCAGGTCTCCTCCGTCCCATCACCATGGCCACCCACGAGTCCTTCACCTGAAACAAACATTGTAGAGGGGGGGGGGGTGAGTATATAAAATATACTCCGTAAGTAGCTCTCACCAAGCACACACAAACATCATGCTCATAACCATAAAGGAACATACATCGTCATGCTCTATCATTACAGTATGCGAACAAACATAGACATGCTCTACTATTACATTATACATTCACCCATAAACATGCTCCATAAGACCCGATGCTAACCACAATCATATATATAAAAAAAGAAAACAATTACCGTCCACCTGGCTCCCTAACACCTCAAATACAACTATGTTCACCTCAGTTATTCAAGCTCTTCGAAACCATTCTTTTGGTAGTGTCGGCCCCCAACCATTTATACCCAGAGCCCCGACACTAGTGCAGCGACCCTCGACCATTTATACCCGAGGCCTCGATGTCTTACAATCTATTGACCCTTGACCATTTATACCCAAGGCCCCAATAGTTCTCCTTTCGAAAGACTCCTCGCATCGACCCCCGACCATTTATACCCGAGGCCTCGACGCTCATCTTTATCCAATATTGGCGTATCGACCCCCTACCATTTATACCCGAGGCCTCGATACCCAATTAGTAACGTATCAGCCCCCGACCATTTATACCCGAGGCCCTGACACTCACCCATTCACTTCATAATTTCCAAAACTTCACATATCATTTCTGGCCTCCAACCACCACCACGCCCATCAACAACATCCACCACCACGCCCATCAACAACATCACCACTAGTATGATTTCAATGCATCTCTCAGCTCACCAACACAATTCAGCATGCTTCCACAACATAAGCATCATTCTAATAGCAAAACAATAAACCAAACATGCTTTCTCACATACCAAATCTTAACAACAGCGCCACAGTGAGTTTAGTCATAACAGAGCATAGTCAACAAATTACAAACGATTGGAGCCCAACACAATTCATCCAAACACTTAATATCCAACGTCCATATTCAATAAGCACTGCTAGATATAATAAAAACTCATGAGACACGCCAAACACTTCATACTAACTTAGACAACAAACGTTTCCAAAATAAATTCACTTTAACGAACATTCCCTACAATCATACATCATTCTACAACAGATCTCAGTAGTTCAACAATACAAAATTCCCACTATTATCACCGACAGACATTCAACACTAACCAGGCATGCAAAACAACATAAACAAGAGTTACACTGCACAACCACGTATCAGTACCAATATTAAGCATCATAAACAACACATCGGCAACCAAATAACAAATATCAACGCACGCACCCGCCCCCGTGCTACTTACAAACACTTGTCCTAAAGCTTCTAAGCTCGTTGAACACTTCCTACTACAAAAGAGCATGATCTCGAGGTTAGTAACCAATTAGAAACATTTAGTTATAAACGAAACCGAGTTTAGGTAGAGTCGTTACCTACTAACTCACACTAAAACAACTTGGGTTAGGAGTGGGTTGACGTCGAAGGGGTTCGGGCTCCCAATCTGAGTTCAAAAGACCTTAAGCTTGCTGTCCCGACTTCTAAAAGTGATGGGTAACTCAAATCAACCTTCGTTTGGGTGTGGGTCAATGTCAAAATGTGTCGGGATGAAGACGTCTTCGCGAATCTGCTACTGTTCGAGTCAGATTGCAAAAAGAACGAGTCGCCGGAGCTGCTGTTTGTCGGAGGTAGCCGTCGGGAGTTGCGCACGTCGCCGGGGTTGAGGTTATAGCAGAAGGTCGTCGGGACCGCCGTGGAGCTGACCCGTGCGTCGTGCACCGCCGTGACGGAACGCCGCCCGTCGCACACCGCCGCGAGTAGCGCCGCCGTGGAGCTGCTGTTGCGCTGTCGGATCCGACCCGAGCCCGTCGAACTCCAACAGACCCGTTCAGATGGGGCCGAAAACGTGGGTCGTCGCAGATCTGAGGAACGCGGCCGCCGTGGGTCAGACACCGTCGTTCGTGCGCCGCTGCGAGCTGCTGCAGGAGGACGCCAGCGTGGAGATGCTGTTGCTGCTGTGCCGCTTCGCCGGAGAAGAAGGGCCGTCGGCTGGAATGCTCCAAGAAGAAGAAGAAGAAGAAGAAGTTTTTTTTTTTGGGGGGGGGGGGGGCTGTCGGCTAGGGCTAGGAATGGGGAAGAAGAAAAGGGAGAAAAGAAGTTGGTCTTCCCGATCCACGAAAACTGTCCGTTGTCCTTTACTTGTTTAGTGGCATCTGTCTGAGGGCATCTGGAATTGTCTGTTTCGGTATTCACTCTTGTAAACGGTCGCAAACGCTCATCTGTCTACGACCCTTCTTTTATTCATTCAATATCCCGGTTATCTTTTTAGCGAATATCTCCCGTGCTTGGTTAATCGATTGAAGTACAGGTGCTTCGGTCAGCATGCATGACTAGGTGCTAAAGAGGTGCTAAAGAAATAGAAGCTTTTTATGCTAAAATTACATCAGCAGGATCAACTGTAGGTATTGGAAATTGGTAAAGCATGACTCTAGTCCTCAATCCGTCAATCCAATCAATACCGCTTCCCTTCTTTTATTCAAGATAGCTTTTATTTTATTCAAGGGGGGGCGAATACCTTGCTTGTAAGTAACATAATTTTTTTCTTGAAAGATATGCTGAAGAAGAAAATGTTGGGGTTTCCCTTTTGTTTTGTTTTAAAACAATTTTCCCTCAATGAAAGCCCAATCATCCAAGCCTAATGAAGAAAGAGTCCATTCCCTCAAAACAAGACCAACATACCAAGTTCGGTAAATATTAATTTAATTGGATTTTTAGAGCCCGATAAATATAGATAAATTCAATTAACATTCACTTTGAAATTTAAATGAAAAAAAAATCTCCCGATTCGAGACTAACTAACCTAAGGGACTCGGGGCGTTACAATACTACTATAGATTCCTACGAGGAGTAGGATATTGTTTTCTTATAATGATTAAAATATTGTTTCTTCCTATAAGGATTAGGATATTTGACTCCTATAAATAGAGCCCTTTTGTTTAGGTTTTATTTGTACAAAATCCGATGAAAGAGAATTGAGTGGTTTTGGGTAGTGTGTGAAAAGGAGTCTGTATAACATGGGTTTAGTAAGCATTTTTCCATTCGTGTACCTAAGTATATTGGGTTAAATACTTATAAGCTAGGGTGATATTGTTGGGACCTCTAGAGAATGAATATAGGGGTGAGATATTTGAGTTCTTGTATCTAATCTCTTTATTAGTGGAACCTGCTCTGAGTGAAAGACAAGACGTATCTTTGCTTTTAAGATATCTCGTACGCTGCAATTATTGAGGAGGTTGGTAGAAAAGGGAGTGGGAAGACATCCGTAACCACTTCCAGAAGGGAGAACATTTTAGAGTTAGCATTCGTAGCTCAGAGTATGGGCAAAGGGAAGATGAGCTATAAAGGAAAGCAGCAGTACAACAGCTAGAGGTGTGGGAGTAGCAGTAGAGATGTGGAATGTTTTTCCTGATGCAAGAAGGGACGAATTAAGTGGTTTTTTGTAGTAGAAATTGCTAACTGCAAGTGTACTGGTCAAGTTTGAATTTAGTTGTTAAGTAAATATTGATATCGTCCTCAGGATTAGGTTTCTAGATCTCTAAAGTACCACAAATACTTTTACCCAGTTTTATTTAGAAAATTAAATTGGAGTGTTGTAATATGATAAAAGCAAATAAACTATTAACAAATGTAAATTTAATGGGAATAACGATCTTAGGGAATAGAATTCATCACTATGGGACCAATTATTTAATTAATTAAGATTGAACAAATTATCAATTCTATAAGCCAATAACTCTCAAATCTCAACTGCTTCTCTCGATCGCATGCCAACTCTCCTTACTAAATTATGAAACTAATATCCCTATCTAATTTTGTAACAAGTAAAGGCTTTAATGAACAAGTCTCCTAACGACCTCTAGAGAAATTCTAAATCTACCCATCTTAAAAATCCCTTCAATTATGAATCTCAGTCTCAAATCTCAACCACCTCTCATGAGCCTAAGATTGCAAAGAGAAAGACATGAACCAAAGAGAAACATAAATAGAATAAACAAATACATTCAATCAAGAAAATCAAACAATGAATCCATAAACGTCAATGACTACATCAATCCCTAAGACGAAGAAATTTAGCTACTCATATTCATGATTAAACTAGCAAAATAAAAGAAAAGATATAGAAAGTGAATCTGTTGCGTTGATTGATCGTCCCCAACTCAATCTCCAAGATCGATCTTCAAAACCCAGCTTCTTCCTCGAAATACTCAATTGCTCTGGGCTCTCCCCTATCAATTCATCACGAAGGTTTTATTTATAGATTTTTTCACGACAGCGTTGAGACGCTAGGAACAGTGTCTCAACGCTATGCTTTAAATGCTGGCAAAAATCGAATATTGTCATCGTAGCGTCGAGACGCTATAAGTAGCGTTGAGATATTGCTAGACGACGTAGAATGCTGATATTCTCGCTTTTCATTGTAGTGTTGAGACGCTCTAAAGTAGCGTCTCCACGCTACTCGTGTTGGTCATCTGGCTGCGCTTCATCATTTTAGCATTATAGCGTCAACGCTACCCCCTCGGATCTCTTGGCTCTATATTGTATTGCAGCTCACCTTTGACTTGCACAAGCTATGGGTTTTCACCCTATGTTATAAATTCAATGTCCTGATTCATCTTGATACCTTATTTCTAAAAAATAACATTTAGGCATGTAAATTTATCATAAAGAAATGGAAACTTACAATTAATTTCATTGTAATGATTATAAAATATAGCTCGTATCAGAGGCTATCAACACCCCCAAAAGCTGCGAAGATATCAATAAATTAGGCTCAATTACTAATTTTATTGGGCCGACTTTCGTTTGGCGGGTTATTTTCCATTTGTAGAAAACTTCCACACAAAATGAAAGCCCATTTTATTTTTGTTGCAACTTGTGGCTACCAAGCCTATTTATATGACATGATTGCTAGGTCTTGGAAGATTAAGAAAAAGACCATTTTTTTGTAATGCAATCAATTAAAATAAAATATTATAAAAGTTAAAAATATCAAAAAAATTATTAGTTTTATTATTAATTAAGGAACCAGAAATGGTTACCAAACACATTTCTGTTTTCTGTAATAAAAACGAAAGAACAAGAAACAATAAGTAATAATGAATGAAATTGATCTATTTCTCTTAATTTAAAATTGAGGAAATGAGAAACAGTAAATAAAAAATGAGAAATAAGAAATAATAAACGGGAATGTTACCAAACGGGCTAAAAAATATTAAACATTCAAAATATTTTAGTCATGGAAAATATTTAAAAGCGTCATTAATCAATATGAAAACGACATTAATAAATAATTCAAATAAATTTAAATTCACGTAATCTCTAAAATATTATAAAAATAATAAAGTAATTAAAAAATAAGTCTTTTAATAATGTGTGTTGGAGGCCATTTATAGCCTATCACGTGTCAACATCTAAGGAGACTTCATGCTAATTAGTAATAAAGAAATTCAACCAAGATCACTTTAATGTCTCTCATAGGTTTGGGAACTTAGGTATGGTCATCCTTAGTTAGATATGTCCCTTTTACTCCTTCGTCCTCATTCTAACTTTACCTCATTTCTTTTGCAATTGCAATCAAACTTGTACCAGGTCTGACAAAGGAGATCTTTCTATATGTGGAGTACTTTCGTAATCAGTACAAATCATCTCGGAAGGTGAGCACATTGATCATTGACAAACTGCTTGTGGACAACAACACCATCTCTCACCTACCAGTCGAAGCAACTTGTTCCAACTCTAAGCTAGGTAAGCTCACTCTTTGTTCTGCTCTCTTCTGATCGTGACCCAGATTTTTACTTGCTCAAGTTTTTATTGCAGCTATGGTGTGTGGATTTGCCAACGCTGTAAAGAGAAAGCGTCTATATGGGAGTAGTTCCTTAAAGGCAGGGTCCAAGTTGGCCTCCACAAATGTCGAGGCCAACACCGAAACGATCGTTGGTCTAAAATGTGCAACAATAGCTTGTGATGTAGATGGGAGCCAAGGTGGTCGATCTAGCCAAGCTTTATATGTGTCGGACGGTGCAAAATGTTTCGGATTAAGGTCAAACCTATTCAAAGTATGACAACGAGAGAAGAGGTTAAGCGTCTAAGTAAGGAAAGGCTCGCACAAAATAGGCAAACATTTCGACGCTTAAGTAAGTATAAGCTTGACTTTAATATGGAATCTGAGATAAAATGTGATACTTGATGTGGAAGTAAGACCCTATATTTATAGGTTGGGATCCGAAAGGCCATCCGACAGATGGTTATTGGTGTCGCCCCCAAGGTCGAACTAGTCAGATGCCTAATGTCGAACCGTAATCGCGAGATAGTGTCGTTGCAGCGTTTTCCAGCATAGTCTGTATTGGAAATGTGACCAAAGTCCCACATTGACTAAATAAAGGGAATATCATGGGTATATTGGTATAAGACAATGTGTCCATTAGTATGAGGCCTTTTGGGTGGAACCAAAAGCACAACTGCAACGGTTATGCCCAAAGCGGTCAAGATCATACTGTTTTGGAGATACTTAGTGTACTTGGGGTACCCAGTTAAAGGATGGTGTGGTGCAACAATATACAATTACATCTAGAGTTTAATTGAGATGTACATTTGACGGAACAAGCTTAAACCATTGGCTTTGTGGATTGCCTTTGCATTGTGAATCACTCGGACACTTGCAGTTTTTAGTCACAGTTAGAAGGGAATGAGAAGGCTTATGCAAGCATAAGAGTTGTCCTTGTTCATCAATGGATGCCAGTTGAAGCTTGGCATTTGAAGCATATATCCAAGCACTTTGTCGGATGGAGCAATCACGAGAGAGAATTGGAGGGAGGCCATTTCCTACTGCTTTCAAACACATGAGTAGACCTCCATCTATATCGTGACTCCACCGGTTCGAAATCTTGCAACTACTAATTCCTAATTGATAGTTTTTGTTCATTCGCACGCACCCACCGCTACGAGGATGATACATTATGAACGTTGTCGAGAGATTTGAACTCGGGTCTGTTTGAAGAGTAACATTTGATTTATCATTAGTAAGGAAAGAAAGTAAATTTTGAGTTTGGCTTTCAAAATATCCTTACTGAAAAATCTCATTTATAAAATAATAATAATAATTAATGAAAACAAACTGCATAAAAGTAGTAGCCTATGAATTCAAACGTTACCTTGAAGCTGGGCTTGCATGAGCTGAAATTTCAAAGGAATTTAGGGTTCCTAACTTTTGTCCAATTGGAATCTAAGACGCCAAATGTTTCCTCGGCACTTCGCACCCCACTCCTGTAGTAGTAGCTGCCTTGCAAACCCCATAAGCCCCAATCGAAATCATTCTCAAAAAGATAGGTAAAAAAGTAGCTCAAGAATCGATTTTGCCCTTCATTTTCACCAGTTTGATCAATTCCAAATTCACTCACAAACAGAGGCACTGGATTTTGTCCTCTCACTAGAAACCCAGCTCGCTCTTCAAATCCTTGGTTGACAGTAGCACAAAATGTGTTTAATGGCTTCGACATCCAAAGCTCGCGCATGTCATTCGTAAAAGAGTACAAATGCGCCTAAAAAACAAGCTTGTTGTCCAAGTTGAAGCCCATAGATCTATTTTTCAAGAAGCTGAGATTGGTATCGAAATCCAGCCCAGAAACCACTACTAAAGCATTTTGGTTTGTTTGGTGAATAAGCTTAGCTCCTTGGCTCATGTATTCAAACCATTTCTCCACATTTTGATTTGGTCCTCGCAGTTCATTTCTCAAACTCATTGCTACCACCTTTTACATATTTATTACCAGACAAACGATCAAAATATAAAAGTAAAAGCTATATGCAAAAAAAAAAAAGAACTAATGTCTTAAAAAAAAAGAAGACATTACAAAAAACGTAACATAAACTGATTCCTTTATAAAAGTGAAAATGAGATGTTTACGAAAAACATGAAACGAGCGTGCAGTAACCTAATCTAATCATGACAACTCTATAAAACATGCTCTAAAAATTGTAATGCAAATAACCAAAATAAAAGCCTTATTTCTAGTTATAAATTTCATCATTAAATATGGTTGAGGTTTTAAAAATGTTCTTATGAAAAGTAAATTATAAAATTACGGAGAGTTTTCGTTATTTCACGAACTAAAAGTTTTGCTCAAAAGAAGAAGATTAAAAGAAAATGAAATCAGCAGTTTTAAACATACGTGGGATTTATTTTTTAGGCTTTGAGCAGCGAAACTGAGTCCTTGTAGCCATTCTTCAGGATCAAAATAGCGATCTCCAAAGAAACCATTGCCATCATCATCGTTACAGCACCATCTTGGCTGACTAATATGCTTATCGGAAACCACCATGACTCCATGTGCTCCAACTGAATCGACCACAGCTTCATAAGCCTGAACTAATGTCATGTTCAACATAGAAGGGTTGTTCTGGATGATGCCCGCCATGGCATCTTTCATATAAAAATTTTCAAAGGACTCTTTAACGGTCAGGTTGGCATGGCGTGTGAACATGTGGATTGAGTACGTCAAACGTACGCAATTGAACCTCAACTTGGCCACAGTGGCGGCAATATCGCCGAGCCGCCGACGATGGAGACCTTCTGCCAGCATGGCTTGCATGTGAGAAGGCCAGTTTGCACACATCAGCTTCACACGGTGACCACTAGAAGCATCGATGATCCATCTTCCATTCGTTGAAAGAGGCAATGAATAGGCCTTAAATGTTAACACAACGAAAATAAAAGCTAAAGCAATATATTTCAATGTTTTTCCCCTCATATTTTTACCTTTCTTGGAAATTGAATGCTCTCAAGTTGGATGATGATGCAAAACAAGCATTTCATCCATATTTATAGCAATGTATTAGGCTAGAATCTAGCTAGCGAGATAAGAACTTGTAACAAACTAAAAGATGAAATGCGTTCTAACTGAATTTTGGTGGCATTTCATAAATTAAGCTATAAAAAATAACAAGCATTTGTTAGGTTAATCTTTAAAGTGTAGCAGAGTAACTATTAGCATGGAAAGAAAGTTTAACTTTAATATTTTTTTTTTAACTAATGAGTTATATGGGTCCTCCAGTGTTCATTGTTCATTTCGTTTTCTAGGGTCTAGATTGAATTTATTTTCCTTTTTCGTAAGGAATAAATTGGAAGTTTAATTAAGGATATCAAAATTAATCAGACTTTTTTTCCAACGCGTCAAAATTAGATTTGTTTGTCAAGCAATTAAATGAAGAATACTCTCCTTTTATTCCTTACCAAAAAGGAAAATAAATGAACCCGAAATGTTTACAAGAATTGGGCATCGCAGAAAGCGAAAGGTTATATAGTACTATATAATTGAAAACTCAAACCTGATTGAAATCAAATTGAATATATTGAATAGCATAAAAATAGCATAATTTAAATATTCAACCGTAGGCAACACTTAATATGTAAATTTGTGAATGTATTCCATTAATCAACAATGAATTCTTGATTTAAAAGGTTCATATTAATAAACAATCTACTACTTAAGCTACTAACACTAACCAAATATTAACACCTTTATATATGACAACCTTCATGCATAATACAAAACTAAACTTAGTAATATATATATAATATAGTTTATTATTCTCTTTAATAAATAAACTTTCGATCTTTTTTTTTTGTTGAGTACAACATATAATCTCCTATCAATATTTTTGTTAGTACAACATCTAATGCTCAATCAGTTTAGTATAATGTGAAGTATGTAGCATGCAGGAGACATGATGTAGCACATACTAAACGAACCTATATTAATAAATCTAGAAAAAATACTTAGCCGTTTATCTGTTAGCACCCAATTTTTGCTGACCATCATGTATATTTTTTTCTTTATTATGCATAGGCTCGACCTTCAAATTATTCCATTTTGAAAAATTGAATGTAGTTTCTAATTTTGCAAATAGTTATTAATTTTTATGATACTTTTGCAAGTGCCCATTTTTTTATTATCATACTATTTCAAAATTTACATAAATGAGCAAAAAGCACCATGTTAAAGGACAGCAATGGTAATCTAATCCCCTGAGTATCTACAAAATTGTATGATATTGTCCGCTTTAGCCATAACACGTAATTTATTATTATATATTAATAATAATATGAGTGTGTGTATGTGTTTCTTGGAATTTTAGGTGCTATGTATTGTTTGTCTCCTATTCCACATATGTTAAAAAACGTCCAATAGATATATCCTATTCAAGAAACAAAAAACTTTTCTCATCCAAAACTTAATTAACTTCTATTTTTTTTAGATGAAAGACCGATTGAACATTAACCTTCTATGTTGGAGGTTTCTTGACTTGGTTAGATTGTTAGCAACATTTATCTATTGTTCAACAAACAAACTCTATGGGTTGGAACAACACATAATTTATTAACTAAATAACCTTTCTAAATTTATAAAAAAACAAAATAAGTTTTGTAAGTTACAACAAACTTTGAAAATATTTGAATAGTGTATATATAAGGAATGCTTGAGATATCATTCTCCCAACACAATTGAGAAAGAGGATATCAATCGACAAAAAAAAAAGATAAAAAAAATGGGAAGAACTTTGCAAGTTATTTTCTTTCTAGCTCTAGTCTTTATGTCTTCATCTCATTCAGCTTTTTCTCTTCCTCTTTCAACACAAGGAAGGTGGATCATTGATTCGAAAACGGGGCGTCGAGTGAAGCTTGTATGCGTGAATTGGCCTTCTCACACACAAAGCATGCTAGCAGAAGGCCTCAACCATAAGCCATTGAAAGAACTAGCAGATGAAGCAATCAAGTTGAGGTTCAATTGCGTGCGTCTCACATATGCAACCCACATGTTCACTCGCTACGCGAATAGGACGATTGAAGAGAACTTTGACCTGCTTGATTTAAAACAAGCAAAATCTGGATTGGCTCAATATAACCCGTTTGTGTTGAACAAGACCATTGTTGAAGCCTATGAAGCAGTTGTTGACATCCTTGGGGCAAGTGGTTTAATGGTGATCGCTGACAACCACATTAGCCAACCGAGATGGTGTTGCTCTCTTGATGACGGAAATGGTTTCTTTGGAAATCGTAATTTTGATCCCCAAGAGTGGTTACAAGGTCTTCGCTTAGTTGCTCAACGATTTGTCAACAAATCAACGGTATGTAACATTAAAGATTTTCTTAAATGCTCGAAACTAAAGCCAAGAATTTTGAAGACTAGAAATTATAATATTTCGATCAACAAAAATAATATTTCTTGTGCCATTTAGGTTGTAGCCATGAGCTTACGGAACGAGATACGAGGAACAATGGAAAATGCGAATGATTGGAACAATTATGTCATTCAAGGAGTAACAACAATCCACAGTATAAACCCAGCAGTTTTGGTGATTGTTTCATGCCTAAATTATGACAACGATCTTCGTTGCTTAAAGGAGAAGCCCTTGGCCGTAAAGACCTTAGACAACAAGTTGG
The DNA here is from genome assembly GCF_013281855.1 of Momordica charantia. Classification (NCBI taxonomy): domain Eukaryota; kingdom Viridiplantae; phylum Streptophyta; class Magnoliopsida; order Cucurbitales; family Cucurbitaceae; genus Momordica; species Momordica charantia. The sequence goes on along the minus strand of NW_028275167.1, from coordinate 18,594,812 downwards.
TTTTCGAAGTGCACTTGTATTCCTTTAGTGGAGATTCTGAGAGTAAATTTGTACGGCAACCACTGAACAATATATGTGCAAATATCATGAATGGCTTCATAGATCATGCAGGGTTTGTGATGGAAGGGCCAAACCCATTTCCTTTATTTGTTAGCGAATACGGGTACGATCAGAGGGAGGTTAACGATGCAGAAAATCGATTCATGAGTTGCTTCAAAGCTCATCTTGCACAAAAAGACATGGATTGGGCATTGTGGGCTTGGCAAGGCAGCTACTATTATAGGGAAGGTCAAGCAGAGCCTACAGAAACTTTTGGAGTTCTTGACTCTAATTGGACTCAAATTAAAAACCCTAACTTTGCAAAGAAGTTTCAACTATTGCAGGCCATGTTGCAAGGTAATTGTATATTAATGAATTTGGGTGTGTGTATATATAAGGATCCCTAACAAGTAAATTACTATGAAAATAATTTTTTTAAACAATGCTAAATAGTTAATCTATAGTTGGTAAGAGTACATTACAATGCATGAAACTAAATATATATTTTTTTTATTGGCAAGCAGATCCAAATTCCAACGCATCATCCTCGTATGTTATGTATCATCCACAAAGTGGTCAATGTGTCGTAAGCTCCAATGACAATAGAGAAATGTTTTTGAGCAATTGCTCTACTTCAAGTCGATGGAGTCATGGTGGTGATGGCACTCCAATTAAGATGACAACGACTGGTTTATGCTTAAAGGCGAACGGAGAAAGTCTTGGAGTATCTCTCTCAAGTGACTGTTTGGGTCAACAAAGTGCTTGGAGAGCTATTTCAAACTCTAAGCTTCATTTGGCCACCTTCACTCCGGAAAAACCTTTGCTTACAAATTGAAAGCTCCAATTCTTCCAAAATTGTTACCAACTCTTGTATTTGTGCCAATGGAGAGCCAAATTGCCTCCAAGATACCCAAAGTCAATGGTTTGAACTTGTTCCAACCAACACAATTTAATTGAATTTATATGTGTAAAATTAATATCGATAATGATTCATCGTTTATTACTCTTTTGAGCAAAAAAACTTTTGGCGTCTGTACTTTGCTATCGTATCTTATACATTTTACACATACACCATCATATTTATTTGGCTCATTCTTGTTCATCATTGAATAAAAATTCATTTTTGGAAAAGAAAAAAACGAAGAATCATCCATTAAAATATGATTAAAAAGACCAGACTCATTTTTTGTCTCACCTGGTTAACAAAAGAAGGATCACTTTGGTCTAACATCATATATCACAACTCCTTATCTTTTTCTTTTTTTGTTGTAAAAAACGTCACCCCCATCTTCATATAATTTTTTCCCCTCTACAAAATGGCCATGATCTCTCATCATGAATATAATCTTCATATGATAAACTAGTTTGTGAAACTTCAACTTAATTTGTGTATTTATTCACCACACTACGTCCGTACTAGTTTGAGTACTTGATCGAACTATTTTTGGCTGTACTAAAATGAATTTATCAACTATGAAAAAACTAGTACGGTTAGAAAAAATACCATCGTAGGAAGAAGGGTTGACATGTATGCTCTCGATAAAGTCCTCTTCTTTTTAATTGGATGTTATGTAGTCTCTTATAAGAATATCTTATTTGATAGGTGTTTCTTTTAGTTCAACATTTGTAGAAGTCAGAAACTCGAGTTATAATTTTAAAAAAGGTAATAAATATCTTATTCACCGATCTAAGTATTGATTCAAGCTGCCAAGATATCAATAATTTAGGCTCAATTACTAATGTTATTGGGTCGACTTTCGTTTGGCGGGTTATTTTCCGTTTTTAGAAAACTTCCACAGAAAATGAAAGTCCATTTATATGACATGATTATTAGGTCTTGGAAGATTAAGGAAAAGAGCGTTTTTTTTATACTGCAATCAATTAAAATAAAATATTTTAAAAGTTAAAAAAGTAAAAGAAATTATTATTATTAATTAAGAAACCACAAATGGTTACCGAACACATTTCTGTTTTCTGGTAATAAAAAAGAAAGAACAAGAAACAATAAGTAATAATGAATGCAATTGATCTATTTCTCTTAATTTAAAATGCAGGAAATGAGAAACAGTAAATAAAAAACGAGAAATAAGAAATAAGAAACGAGAATGTTACCAAACGAGCTAAAAATATTAAACATTCAAAATGTATAAAATAGTCGTGGAAAATATTTAAGAGCGTCATTAATCAATATGAAAACGACATTAATAAATAATTCAAATAAATTTAAATTCACGTAATATCTAAAATATTATAAAAATAATATAGTAATTAAAAAATAAGACTTTTAATAATGTGTGTTGGAGGCCATTTATAAGTACCAATAGTTCGACATATTGTTGTCGAGCCGGTCTACATGTTGCCTATTGGCTGACCTATTTCAGGTACGAGCAAATGTTCAAGAACACCAGCAGGCGCGAACACAACGACGATGTCCTTGACAACATGTCATATTTTTCAAAATGTCGGGGATCGAGTCGTCAGGGCGCCGTCGAAAGCCCTGTCATAGTTAATCTCCATAAATAGAGACCTCCGACTCCCACACAACGTACGCGAAACTATTCTCACTTTGAGCAATACATCGGATTGAGTACTAATGTAACGGCCCAGGAATTTTACCATTTCCAAACGGGGACCGTTACTAAGACTACCTAAAATTTTCACATAAACAAGAGAATTTTCTTCACAACAATACTGAGCAATAAAGCTACCACGCTTCTGCTGCGCTACTCTGATTTTCACCACTCACGAGAGCTTGAACAATTAGAACAACACCACTAAAGATTTAAGAGAAACTCACATCCTATACAGATAAAGCATTAAATATCGACTTCACATCAACCAAACCCTTCAAGGAAACCTCTACTAACTATAAACCATCCACTAAATGAATATTAACATCTCGAATGACAATGAAGCAAAAAAACTAATTCAAGTACGATCAACTTAAACAAATGTAATCATAAATATCCCAAGGAGGTTACAATCCCGTAGTTCAAGAAGCTAACAAAATTAATGCTCTAAAAAGAATAATGAATCGGCAACCTTACAACATCCTTTAGACCATAAAACTAAACAAGACCAACCGCTAACAACTCAACTACACGATTAAATAGCCACAACTATCCTAACTAAAAGAAATTAATTGCACGCAGCATAGCTAATGGTCTTTCCGATCAACCTCCTCCTCGCCATCACCATCCCAAGAGCTAGCTCGATACCTGCAAACTGGAGGGGAAAAAAGAGGGATGAGTACAACCACAGTACTCAGTAAGCAGCCCTTATCTAAAGGGTCACGCACAACAACATACTTATCAAGGAAACAACGTATCATGTTTATTAAAGAATCAACATATCATACTTATCACAACTCTTGAGCTTTGAATAAAAGAAATATATCACAAGAAGCAGTTTATGCAAATGTTTAACTCTACATGTACTGTACACTACTCAGCAGTTTAGCAAAGTAGAAACCTCACTATTTTCACCGACATATATCCAACACTACTCCAAGTATACCGAATATCACAATGAGAGTTATTTAGCACAATGACGTAACAAAATTAATATTGAACGCCACGAAACCAGCACATTAGAGTCCATTTAACATACATTAACGCACGTACATGCCCCTTGTCTACTTACTTGTTATGTCTCAAAACTCTCACAAGAGTCCTACTTGCTACTACGCCATGCCTCATGCATCAATAATCTCATAACAGTCCAATATGCGATACACCAAAATGATCATATGTTAAACCAATCAATTTAAAATAGTCCAACGTGATCCAACAGCTCCAACATGCATCGTTCATAGAAAAGGCACAACCAACAACTTAACCAAAATATAATCGATAGATATCCAGCATACATCAAACACAACTGATTTCTCATAAATCTTCAATATGCTTTCGAAACAACAGATTTTAGTACCAGTATACAATTTTTCATCATGAAAACCAATTAAAGCACAACAACAATTCGAACATAGTCATCCAAGATTACTTGGTTACAATTTATTCACACAACCACATAATTTTCCCGAGATATATCAACAGTCTTTCAACAATGACGTTTACTAAATGATAACCACGATAAGCAATCATGCAAATATCACACATGGGCACACGAGCAATCAACCATATCATATCAGCACACAACAACCAATCCCTCCAGTAAGAAACTACTTACCAACAAGTGTCCTAAAGCTTTTAAGCTTGTCGAAGACTTCCTAAATCAAAAGAAGTACGATCTCGAGGTTAGTAACCGATTAGAAACACTTAAATATAATTGAAACCGAGTTTAGGTGGGTCGTTACCTACTAACTCTGTAACGTCCCGAGTCCCTCAGGTCAGTTAGTCTCGAATCGGGAGATTTTTCATTTAAACTTCAAAGTGAACGTAAATTTAATTTATCGATAATTATCGGGCTCTAACAATCCAATTAAATGTTTATTAACCGAGCTTGGTATGTTGGGTCTTGGGTTGAGGGAATGGACTCCTCCTTCTTTGGGCTTGGGCTTGGATGATTGGGCTTAATGGGAAAATTGTTTCAAATCAAAACAAAAGGGGGAAACCCTAACACTTTTCTTTTTCCTCTTTTCCCTCCCTTTGTTTCCTCCCCATCCCTAGCCGACAGCCCCCCCTTAAGCTTCTCCTCCTTCTTCTTGTTCAGCCAGCGACCTTCTTCTCCGGCGAAGCGGCAGAGCAGTCCGTCACGCCGGCGTCCTCCTGCAGCAGCTCGCGGCGGCGCACGACTCTCCACGGTGGCGTTGTATTCCGTGCAGAACCGGACGCCCGACTGCTGCTACCTCCGGCGACGTGCGCAACCCCCGACGGGCCTTCTCCACGGCGGCGACGCATTCCGAGCAGAACCGAGCAGCAGCGGCAGCAGGTTCGACGTCGTTCCTCCGATGACCCCGCGCCCAGATCTGTGACGCCAGCAAGCTTCGTGACGTTTCATTTCCTCGGTTTGGTGTTATCCAGCCCCTCCGTCAACGTTAGACGATTACCCACACATAACCGAAGCTTGATTCTTGATACCCACTCCTTACAGCATTGGGTCGGCATTGAACCACCTTCAATCAGACCCAAATCTATGTTACCCATCAGTTTTTGACATCGTTTCAGCAAGCCTAAGGCCATTCGAAGTCGAATTTTGGAGCTAGAACATCTTCGGCGTCGACCCACTTCTAACCCAAGAGGTTTTGGTGTGAGTTAGTAGGTAACAACACACCTAAATTTGGGTTCAATATTATTTAAATGTTTCTAATTGGCTACTAACCTCGAATCGTACTTTTTCCTTGTAGGAAGTGTTTGACAAGCTTAGGAGCTTTAGGACTTTTGGTAGTAAGTAGCACGGGGGCGGGTGCGTGCGTTGATGCTTGTTATTTGGTTGCCGATGTGCTTTTTATGATGCTTAATATTGGTTATGATACATCGTTGTGTAGTGTAACTCTTGTTTATGTTGTATTGTATGCCTGGTTGGTGTTGAATGTCCGTCGGTGATAATAGTGGGAATTTTGAATTGTTGAACTGCTGAGATCTGTTGTATAATGATGTACGAATGTAGGGAATGTTCGTTAAGGTGAATTTATATTGGAAATATTGGCTGTCTGAATATGTATGAAGTGTTTGGCGTGTCTCGTGAGTTTTATTATATCTAGTAGTGCTTATGGAATATGGACGTTGGATGTTAAGTGTTTGGATGAATTGTGTTGGGCTCCAATCGTTTGCAATTTGTTGACTATGCTCTGTTAGAACTAAACTCACTGTGGCGCTGTTGTTAAGATTTGGTATGTTGTGAAAGCATGTTTGGTTTATTGTTTTGCTATTAGAATGATGTTTATGTTGTGGAAGCATGCTGAATTGTGTTGGTAAGCTGAGAGATGCATTGAAATCATATTAGTGGTGTTGTTGTTGGTGGGCGTTGTGGTGGTTGGTGCTATTAGGAAAGTAGAACGAAAATCCTGGTTGGACACTAGAAATGTTATGTGGAATTAGGAAAGTTATGAAGCGAATGGGTGAGTGTCAGGACCTCGGGTATAAATGGTCGGGGGCTGATACGTCACGAATTGGGTATCGAGGCCTCGGGTATAAATGGTCGGGGGTCGATGTGAGGAGTCTTTTGAAAGGAGAACTATTGGGGCCTTGGGTACAAATGGTCAAGGGCCAATAGATTGTAAGACATCGGGGCCTCGGGTATAAATGGTCGAGGGTCGATGCACTAGGTGTCGGGGCTTTGGGTATAAAAGGTCAGAGGCCGACACTACCAAGAGAATGGTTTCAAAGAGCTCGAATAGCTGAGGTGAGCATAGCTGTATTTGAGGTGTTAGGGAACCAGGTGGACGATAATTGTTTTATATGATTGTGGTTAGCATCGGGTATTATAGAGCATGTATATGGATGAATGTATAATGTGTTAGTAGAGCATGTCTATGGTTGTTCGCATACTGTAATGATAGAGCATGACGATGTATGTTTCCTTTATGGTTTTGAGCATGATGTTGGTGTGTGCTTGGTGAGGGCTACTTACAGAGTATATTGTATATACTCACCCCCCCTTCTACAATGATTGTTTCAGGTGAAGGACTCGAGGGTGACCATGGTGATGGGACGGAGAAGACATGACAAGCGAGGACTATAGGCTGCTTAGTTTTTCTTATTTAGTCTCATTCTTTTGTTAGGGCCTTATGTTGTGGCCAATAAACGGTTTATGTACCTTTGAATAATTGGGAGATTTTTCCCTTGTTGTTAGTTATGCTTCGAGTTAGGTGCCTATTTGAGCCTTATTCCATTTGTTTAGATTCATTTAGATTGAATAATAAACTTGCCTCGTGAAGTAGTTAACGAATGTTGTTGCATGTTTTTTTTTAGATTGGTTTATCGTTAATTTGATGAGGTTTGGAGCTTGATTTTATAAGTTTATGTGCATAGGAAGTTGGCAGGTTGTAATCGGGGCTAAAACTGATTAGTTGGGTAGTTCATGTGACCTAGAGGTGTGCGGAAATTTCTGGGTCGTTACAATTGGTATCAGAGCAGAGTTGTTCCTGTAGACTGTCCTAGAATCTAGGTCGTTAGTGTACGGTCCTCGTCAATCTCCTCGCCATCACCAGGTACGCTTCCGAGTTCAGGAGGTTCGATCATGAATGTCTTACATTGCTTATGATTGAGATATTATTATTGACTGATTCTAGATAGGTCGGTGTGTTTCTTGGATTCATCATGTAGACCTTGCTGGAATTTTACACTTGTGTTACGCCCTGGTTAGTGTGTTATTGACCTTAGTGCTCTGTTCTCTGTTATTTTAGACAATGGCTTTTCGACGGAACACGAGGGCTCGCAACTACGAGGATCCGAACCCTAGGGGCGAGGAGGCAGCGAATCCAAATGTTCCCCCGGCAGTTCCTAGAGGGGTAGCACCCCCGGTTCCGCAGGCAGCACCTCAGGGAGTTCCCCAGGTGGCGTTACTAGCTGAGGCATTGCAAGTATTGCTGAATAATGCGAATGGAGCCGGTGGGGCTCAGGCGCAGCAGCCACGCCGGGCACAGATTCAACAAGAGGAGGTCCAGTTCATCAGAGATTTCAAATGCTTCGGACCACCCGTTTTCAACGGGGTGAGTGAGAGGCCTACTGCGGCTGAGGAATGGGTCAGGGAGTTGGAAGCCCTTTATGTGTATTTGGGGTGCTCCGACGAATTCAAGGTCCGGGGAGCAGTGTTTATGCTTCGGGGAGAAGCAGTAAACTGGTGGGAGTCGGTGGCGGCAGCGGAGGATCACGCCAACGCACCCGTCACATGGGCGAGGTTTAAGGACCTACTCTATGAGTACTATTTCCTTGTGACTGCCAGGAACGAAAAACGGGCAGAGTTTCTCCGTCTCACTCAAGGAACCAACTACTTATGCAGCAGCAGTCAGGTGCGCGTTGGTTATGGATAAATGTCTCGAGGAACCTCAGTCTCAACAGATGACAGGCTCCAGCTCGGGGGTCAAGAGGAAATTTGCATCGTTCTCCTCCAATCAACACTCGAGGGGACACCAGCAGCTTGTGCAAAGGCAGACTGCTTCTCCGGTGTGCCCCACTTGTAAGAGGAGCCATGCTGGGTCGTGTTGGGCGGGAAAGAGAATATGTTACAGGTGTCAGAAGGAAGGACATTTTACAAGGGAGTGTCCGATGACCGGCTCGAATACCCAAGCTTTAGGCCAGAGGATCCCTGCAACGGCGGCAACTCAATGTGAAACCCATAGGGCGCACGTCTTCGCTCTTACCAGGGGGGATGCTGAGCATGCGTAGGCGGTGGTCACAGGTACCTTCTCTTTGCGAGTCTTGAGCTGTGTGTATATGCTTGTCTTTATTGCATGCGTGTTACTTTTGCAGGGACTGTTTTAGTACTCAGCATGCCTGCTCACGCTTTATTTGACTCGGGGTCTAGTCATTCTTTCACTGCTTCTACTTTGTTCGGCATGCGGACCTAGAGTTAGAATCGTTAGGCTTTTTGCTATCGGTATCCACTCCGTCAGGATCTGTGTTGGTCACTAGTCAAGTGGTGAAAGGAGGCCAGCTCTCTTTCGATGGTCAGACCGTGAAGGTGAAGTTAATCCAACTGGATATGCAGGATTTCGATGTAATCCTAGGCATGGATTGGTTAGCTGCCAACCGGGCTAACATTGATTGCTCGAAGAAGGAAGTTAGCTTTCGCTTGCCCTCCGGACAAAACTTTACCTTTAAAGGAGCCAAGGCCGGGGTCCCGAGGGTGGTGTCGGCATTGAAGGCCAGCCATCTTCTCCAGCGTGGTGCCTGGGCCTATTTTGCAAGCATTGTGGATACAAGGAAGGTTTTGCCGACCATTGAGGCAGTTCGTGTGGTCAATGAGTTCTCTGACGTGTTCCCTGAGGACCTCCCCGGCTTGCCTCCGTCTCGCGAAGTGGACTTTTGTATAGAGTTGCTGCCAGGGACGGCTCCCATCTCGAAAGCACCCTATCGAATGGCTCCGGCAGAGTTGAAGGAGCTGAGCTACAGTTGGAAGAATTACTCGACAAGGGTTTCATCCGCCCAAGCGTATCCCCTTGGGGTGCGCCCGTGCTCTTTGTTAAGAAAAAGGACGGCTCAATGTGACTTTGTATAGATTACAGGGAACTAAACAAAGTTACAGTCAAGAACAAGTATCCCCTACCACGCATTGATGACCTTTTTGACCAGCTTCAGGGGGCGAAGGTGTTCTCTAAAATAGACTTGCGTTCGGGGTACCACCAGTTAAGGTTAAATGATGCCGACATCTCGAAGACGGCGTTCAGGACAAGGTATGGGCACTATGAGTTTGTCGTGATGTCTTTTGGACTCACAAATGCTCCGGCAGCCTTTATGGATCTAATGAATCGGGTCTTTAAGGAGTATTTAGATTCTTTTGTCATCGTGTTCATCGACGACATCCTGATATACTCCAAGACTGAGCAGTGCCACGAAGAACATCTCAGACAGGTTTTGACTATACTACGAGGAAATAAGTTGTATGCAAAGTTTTCAAAGTGTGAGTTCTGGCTGGACCAAGTGGCTTTCCTAGGACACATAGTCACCAAGGAAGGTATTGCAGTAGACCCCACCAAGGTAGAAGCTGTTAGCAATTGGCCAAGACCTAGTTCAATTACAGAGATTCGTAGCTTCCTCGGCTTGGCTGGTTATTACAGAAAGTTCATCCAGGATTTCTCTCTGACAGCGGCACCGTTGACGCAGTTGACTCGTAAGAATGCTACCTTCACTTGGAGCAGCGAGTGTGAGGAGGCTTTCCAAGAACTGAAAAAGCGTTTGGTGTCTGCACTGGTGTTAACTGTCCCCGATGGGACGGAAGGTTTGGTGGTTTACAGTGACGCCTCGCGAAGGGGCTTGGGATGTGTGCTGATGCAACATGGAAAAGTTATAGCTTATGCTTCTCGACAACTGAAGGCGCATGAGCTTAACTATCCCACTCATGATTTAGAATTAGCAGCAGTGGTCTTCGGCTTAAAGTTGTGGAGGCACTACCTCTACGGAGAGAGAATTCAGGTTTTCACGGATCATCAAAGTTTGAAGTACCTTTTCACTCAGAAGGAGCTTAACTTGAGACAGAGACGGTGGTTAGAGTTGGTGAAGGACTATGATTGTGAGATTAGTTACCATCCGGGTAAGGCAAACGTGGTGGCTGATGCTCTTAGTAGAAGGGCGGCAAGTGTGGCATCTCTGGTTGCGAGCTGCAGTCCAATGCACAGCGAGTTGGAACGCTTGGAAGTAGAGCTGACGGTGGATGATGTCTCCGCACTGTTGGCTCGACTCTCAGTGGAACCCAGTCTGAGGCAACGGATCATTGTTGCCCAAAAGGAAGACCCTAGCTTGGCCAAAGGCTTTAATATGGTGGGCCATGGGGATTTCACTCCCTCAGGTGAGGCAGCTTTGCTTTTTCGCGGAAGGTTGTGTGTGCCAAAGGATTATTCTTTGAGGAAGGATTTATTGGGAGAGGCACACAATACTCCCTACTCGGTCCATCCAGGAAGTACCAAAATGTACCAAGACCTCAAGAAACATTACTGGTGGCATAACATGAACAAGGAAATAGCTCAGTTTTTTAGCAAGTGTTTGACATGCCAACAGGTAAAGGCTTCAAGACAGAGACCTGCTGGATTGCTGCAACCTTTGAGCATACAAGTCTGGAAGTGGGACGATGTGGCTATGGACTTCATTACAGGACTACCAAGGACGGTTAAGGGATTCACTGTGATTTGGGTAGTTGTAGATCGTTTAACCAAGTCCGCTCACTTTATTCCCGGCAAGGCCACGTATACAGTAGAAAAATGGGCGGAACTGTATTTACATGAAATTGTCAGGCTACATGGTATACCGGTATCCATAGTGTCCGATCGAGACCCGCGTTTCACCTCGACTTTTTGGTGGAGTCTACACAAGTCCCTGGGCACTAAGTTGGACTTTAGCACGGCGTTTCACCCCCAAACCGATGGTCAGACGGAGCGCGTGAACCAGGTTTTAGAGAACATGCTTAGAGCTTGCATGTTAGACTTTGGTGGTAGTTGGGACAAGTACCTCTGCCGAATAGAGTTCGCTTATAATATCAGTTTTCAGGCCACGATTGGGATGGCCCCATAGGAGGCACTGTATGGGAAGGAGTGTCGATCTCCGGTTAATTGGGACGAAGTCGGAGAAAGAGTTCTCTTGGGACCGGATTTGGTGTAGGCGACTAACAGTGCCATTCAAAAGATCAGGGGAAGGATGCAAGTCGCACAGAGCCGTCAAAAGAGTTATGCAGACGTCAGGCGTAGAGAGCTCGAATTTGTGGTAGGTGAACGGGTGTTTCTTCGTGTGGCACCCGTAAAGGGGATTTTGCGATTTGGGAAGAAGGGCAAGCTCATCGCGAGGTTCATTGGGCCTTTTGAAATTTTGGAACGTATCGGGCCAGTCGCGTATAGGTTGGCCTTGCCACCGTCGTTGGCAGCAGTTCATAGTGTGTTTCATGTGTCTATGTTGAGAAGTACATTCATGACCCCTCGCACGTCTTGGACCCTGAACCATTACAACTGGATGATTCCTTGTGCTACGAGGAGATACCCGTCAGAATTTTGGCAAGAGAAACCAAGTTGTTGAGGAACCGGACGATTCGCTTGGTTAAGGTTTTGTGGAGGAACCACCAAGTGGAAGAAGCTACTTGGGAGCGGGAGGACGCTATCAAGGCGAGGTACCCTGAACTGTTAGAACAGTCAACTTTCGGGGACGAAAGTTTTTGAAGGAGGGAAGTCAGTAACGCCCCGAGTCCCTCAGGTCAGTTAGTCTCGAATCGGGAGATTTTTCATTTAAATTTCAAAGTGAATGTTAATTTAATTTATCGATAATTATCGGGCTCTAACAATCCAATTAAATGTTTATTAACCGAGCTTGGGATGTTGGGTCTTGGGTTGAGGGAATGGACTCCTCCTTCTTTGGGCTTGGGCTTGGATCATTGGGCTTAATGGGAAAATTGTTTCAAATCAAAACAAAAGAGGGAAACTCTAACACTTTTCTTTTTCCTCTTTTCCCTCCCTTTATTTCTTCCTCATCCGTAGCCGACAACCCCCCCCCCCCCAAGCTTCTCCTCCTTCTTCTTGTTCAGCCGGCGGCCCTCTTCTCCGGCGAAGCGGCACAACAGTCCCTCACGTCGGTGTCCTCCTGCAGCAACTCGCGGCGGCGCACGACTCTCCACGGCGGCGACGCGTTCCGAGCAGAACCGGGCAGCGGCGGCAACAGGTTCGACGTCGTTCCTCCGGTGACCCCGCGCCCAGATCTGCGACGCCAGCAAGCTTCATGACGTTTCCTTAACTCGGTTTGGTGTTATCCAGCCGCTCCGGCAACGTTAGACGATTACCCACACATAACCAAAGCTTGATTCTTGATACCCACTTCTTACGGCATTGGGTCGGCATTGAACCACCTTCAATCGGACCCAAATCTATGTTACCCATCAGTTTTTGACATCATTTCAGCAAGCTTAAGGCCATTCGAAGTCGAATTTTGGAGCTAGAACATCCTCGGCGTCGACCCACTTCTAACCCAAGAGGTTTTGGTGTGAGTTAGTAGGTAACAACACACCTAAATTTGGGTTCAATATTATTTAAATGTTTCCAATTGGCTACTAACCTCGAATCGTACTTTTTCCTTGTAGGAAGTGTTTGACAAGCTTAGGAGCTTTAGAACTTTTGGTAGTAAGTAGCACGGGGGCGGGTGCGTGCGTTGATGCTTGTTATTTCATTGCCGATGTGCTTTTTATGATGCATAATATTGGTTATGATACATGGTTGTGTAGTGTAACTCTTGTTTATGTTGTTTTGTATGCCTGGTTGGTGTTGAATGTCCGTCGGTGATAATAGTGGGAATTTTGTATTGTTGAACTGCTGAGATCTGTTGTAGAATGATGTATGAATGTAGGGAATGTTCGTTAAGGTGAATTTATTTTGGAAATATTGGCTGTCTAAATATGTATGAAGTGTTTGGCGTGTCTCGTGAGTTTTATTATATCTAGTAGTGCTTATGGAATATGGACGTTGGATGTTAAGAGTTTGGATGAATTGTGTTGGGCTCCAATCGTTTGCAATTTGTTGACTATGCTCTGTTAGGACTTTGCTATTAGAATGATGTTTATGTTGTGGAAGCATGCTGAATTGTGTTGGTAAGCTGAGAGATGCATTGAAATCATATTAGATTGTAAAACATCGGGGCCTTGGGTACAAATGGTCAAGGGCCAATAGATTGTAAGACATCGGGGCCTCGGGTATAAATGGTCGAGGGTCGATGCACTAGGTGTCGGGGCTTTGGGTATAAAAGGTCAGGGGCCGACACTACCAAGAGAATGGTTTCAAAGAGCTCGAATATCTGAGGTGAGCATAGCTGTATTTGAGGTGTTAGGGAACCAGGTGGACGGTAATTGTTTTATATGATTGTGGTTAGCATCGGGTATTATAGAACATGTATATGGATGAATGTATAATGTGTTAGTAGACCATGTCTATGGTTGTTCGCATACTGTAATGATAGAGCATGACGATGTATGTTTCTTTTATGGTTATGAGCATGATGTTGGTGTGAGCTTGGTGAGGGTTACTTACGGAGTATATTGTATATATTCACCCCCCCTTCTACAATGATTGTTTCAGGTGAACGACTCGAGGGTGACCATGGTGATGGGACGGAGGAGACATGACAAGCGAGGACTATAGGCTGCTTAGTTTTTCTTGTTTAGTCTAATTCTTTTGTTAGGGCCTTATGTTGTGGCCAATAAACGGTTTATGTACCTTTGAATAATTGGGAGATTTTTCCCTTGTTGTTAGTTATGCTTCGAGTTAGGTGCCTATTTGAGCCTTATTCCATTTGTTTAGATTCATTTAGATTGAATAATAAACTTGCCTCGTGAAGTAGTTCACGAATGTTGTTGCATGTTTTTTTTTTTTGAGATTGGTTTATCATTAATTTGATGAGGTTTGGAGCTTGATTTTATAAGTTTATGTGCATAGGAAGTTGGCAGGTTGTAATCGAGGCTAAAACTGATTAATTGGGTAGTTCATGTGACCTAGAGGTGTGCGGAAATTTCTGGGCGTTACAATTGGTATCAGAGCGGAGTTGTTCCTGTAGACTGTCCTAGAATCTAGGTCGTTAGTGTACGGTCCTCGTCAGTCTCCTCGCCATCACCAGGTACGCTTCCGAGTTCAGGAGGTTCGATCATGAATGTCTTACATTGCTTATCCAAAAATAAACGAGCCAGAGAACGCGGGGCGTTACAACTAACTTGCTCGTCGTAGCACTAACCTTGTTTTGCATGTCCTTCGAACTTCGGCACACCTCATCCCATCTTTTCGGATTCAAGACTTGATCATTTTTTACGATCAACCAAACTGCTTTCCCAAACATGTAAACACAGTTATTTTTCCTTCAATATGGTCCTTTAACATTTATTTGAAAAAAACTAAACCATTTAAAAATAATAAGCCAACAAAAAATACTTTTCCAACTTGATTTTGTCAAAACATGCCAATGACAACAGACTCAATTAAATCTTATGAGCAAAAATTTAGCTAGCTTTTTCTTACCAAAAACTCTCTTTAAACTTATACCAATTGGGGGCATTGAATCCAAGAGGTAACCTACTATTTTTTCAATAATTCCATTAATTTATAAAATTTAGGTAAAATATTTTCATGTATTCAACAAAAACAATAAATAAAAATGGACTTTTTTATTTTTATCGCGTGCCTTCACAATAATCCTCATTTCTACCTCGTGAACCTTTTTGTGTCTTTGAACATTATTTTTCTTTAGCAAGAGAATAATATAATTTTGAAGAACCAAATTTAATTATAATTTTCTGAAGTTTTTATCTTGTTCGATAATTATATTATTTAACCATGCAATTTTAACTTGGATATCATTTTTATTATTATTAATGAGTTATTTTGAATCACAAAGAAACAAAAAAAAACCATTAATCACTCAAATTCATAATTTCATTGAATAAATATTATTAAATAACGACATATATATTGTAGTATTATTCTAATTGAACTACCAATAATGTTGAGTAAACTTTCTTTAAGAGTAGCAATAAAAGGAAAACAGTTGAAAAATATATGTAAATACCTCTTGAAGGGTTTGTACGAGGGGGCAGTATCTTTTACAACCTCGTAATTCACAATCGAAAGTAGTGAAAAGAACTCTGTCACCGTAGTTACGTGTGCTACCATTTTTGTTCCTTCTTGTGTCCTGAATTAACTTCTTTTGTATAGCTTTCTCAGTAGTTGATTTTATCTCAAAGATCTCTAAGAAATTTGTATTAGAGATGTGGTTAGGAGATTTGTTCACCTATAGGAAGTCGAACTCGAAGAATGGTTTATGCGATATTTGAGATCGAAAAATTGAATGGAAAACAAGATTTTGAGCTAAAGAAAGCAAAGATCTTAGCGGTTATTGGACAACAAAAGACTGCAAAGGCCATTTTTTACCATACTCTTGCACTCAAGTTGATAACAAAAGAATAAATATAAATATGGAGTAAATTGCTAAGAGAACAATCATTTGAAATCCTAGTGACGTTCTGAGGCAAGTGATCGACTTAAAATTTGCATATGAAACTTGGGAGATCTTAGATTCAATTTTTCTCTCTAATGACCTTCAAACAAGGCGTATGTATGCGAGAAGTTCTTCACCTACCGAATGGATAGTGCGAAAATCCCTGGGTGAAAATCTTGATGAACTTCAGAAAATGTCATTTGAATTTAAAAACTTAGGACAGAAGTTTGGTGCTGAAAATGAGTGTAACGACCCAGAATTTCCCACACAATTCTAGTCACGTTAACTACCCAACTAATTAAACTTAACCCCCAAATACGTCATGCCAGCTCCCTATAGAAACAAATTTATAAAATAAAATTTCCAATTCTCATCAATTTAACGACAAATCAATCTCATAGTATATCATTCAACCACATTCGTGGATCACCTCACGAGACAAGTTTATTATTCAAACTAGGCAAAACTCAAAGCATGGAATAAAACTAAAATAGGCAGCCATCCCGAAATGAAACTAACAACAAGGGGAAATATCCCAATTATTCAAATACAAACAAATAGTCTATTGACCCTAACATAATGTCTTAACTAATCACTTAAGCTAAGCAAGAGTGACTAAGCAGCCTATGGTCCTCGCGCGTCATGTCTCCTCCGTCCCATTACCATGGTCGCCCACGAGTCCTTCACCTGAAACAATCATTGTAGAGGGGTGGGTGAGTATATGAAATATACTCCGTAAGTAGCCCTCACGAACACACACACACATCATGCTCAACTATATCAAGAAACATTCGTAATCATGCTTTTCAATACATTATGCAGTCAAACATATACACGTTCCATAAAATTTTAGTGACAACCACAACCAGGAAATACGTTAACAACCAACCTCCAGTCTCCCTAACATCACAAGTACCTCTATGCTTATCACAGTTATCATACCCTTCCACAGCTATCTCCTTCGAGTAGGGTTGGCCCCTGACTATTTATACCCAGAGCCCCGACCCTACTGCATCGGCCTTTGACCATTTATACCCAAGGCCCCAATAGTCTTCCCTCCAAAAGACTCCTCGTATCGACCCTCGACCATTTATACCCGAGGCCTCGATACTCCATTAGTGACGTATCAGCCCCCGACCATTTATACCCGAGGCCCTGACACCCACTCCTTCATTCCTTCCAAAAATCCAGCTTTGACCAGAGTCTTACTATATACTTTATTGTACCACTAACCCTGCATCTTTCAACTCACAAGTACAGTTCAGCATGCTTTCACAACCTTAACAACTGTCTAATAACGAAATAATAATCCAATCATGCTCAATATCCAACACCATTATTTGACAAGTATTACTAAGGATAATAGCTCACTAATCACGCCGAACAAAACATGCATATCCAGGCAACAAACATTACCACAACAATACTCACAGTTTAGCAAGCAGAAAACTCACCATTTTCATCGACAAATATCCAACACCATTCCAAGTATATCGACTAACATAACGAAAATTATTTAGCACAATGACATCACAAAATTAGCATTAAATGCCACACATCAGCACGTTAGAGACCATCGAGCATACATTAACACACGCACACGTCCCTTGTCTACTTACCCACAACCCGCCCTTAAGTTTTGCGTCGACCTCACCCTAAGCACACCAAAACAGAAAATACAGCACGTTACGTACGCTATTTATCCTTCGAAATTAACTCTAAAAGGGTTCGAATGACGCATTACCACCAAAACCGACTTCGTATAGATGTGGGTCACCTAGATCTAACTCGCCAAGGTGTGGGTAGCCTAAATCGAGCTTCGAACGGATGTGGGTCACCGCCAAACGTCCTAAACACCGGTGTAACGTACAAATCCCGTCGCTGGAGTTGTTTTTCGTCGGATCGTAGCAGCAAGTCGCCGCCGTTTCGCTGCTGTACCGCCCGTCCGCCGTGCGCTGCCGCGAGGAGGAGGCCGCGCTGGTTCGTTGCAGATCGCCGGGGCGCGCTTTCGCTGCTGCAGACCATCAAAACGTTGGGGAGTTGCATCGCCGGTTCGCCGCTGTAACAGTCCGTCGTGTGCCGCTGCGAGGAGGGGGCCGCGCCGCCGCTGGATCGGGACGTCGCCGCTACTGTTCGAAGGAGCGCCGCAGCGCCGCTGCTCGATCCGAAGGGCGCCGCCGCCGCTGCTGTTTGATCCGAAGAAGCGCCACCGGAGCCGCTGCACCTCGCCGGAAAACAAGAGAAGGGGGGCGGCGGGGTTGGAAGATGAACGAGAAATCCAGGGGCGGCTAGGGTAGAAGAAAAAAAGAAGAAGAAAGAAAAGGGGCTTGGGGCTAGGGTTTTCTTTTCGTTTTGTTTTGTTTTAAAACCAAATTACCTCAATGGAGGCCCAACGCGTCCAAGCCCAAGAGGAAAGAAGTCCATCCACCTTAAAACAAAATCCACCACACGGAGTCCGGTAATTATTAATTTATGTTGGAGTTTAGAGCCTGATAGTAAAGATAAATTTAATTAACAATCAATCAATTTAATTAACAATCAATTTAAAACTAAATGAAGGAAAATAAAATCTTCTGATTCGAGACTAACTAACCTGAGGAACTCGGGGCGTTACAATGAGACACTTTCATACCGTTCAATTTTTTTTTAGAAGACTTAAATTCACTTACAGATTCATATAAAGAAGTGAAGGTGGTATTCACTTATAGATTCATATAAACAAGTGAAGGTGGTGCTAAAATATGGAAGAAAAACAATATCAAAAGATGAATTTATATCAGCGATAAAGACAAAAGAATTCGAGCTGGTGGCGTTAAAACGTGAAACTCGTAATGATGAGGGGCATTTTGCCAAAGGGAGGTACAAATTTAATTCAAAAGATCCAAAATCTTAGTAAGATTAAAACGGTTAATCAAAAATAAAATGCAGATATTGCCACAAGGAAAGGGTCATCCTAAAAAAGTTTTTTTTTTTTTTTACGTTGATAAAATGGGAAGGATAAAAAGAATAAGACTGCAAATATGTTTACTTATTGAAAATGGAGTACCTACTATGAATTTTTAATTTGACTTGTTTAATTTAAGACAAATCAAATTAAAAGGATTTTGAATATTTTAACTAAAAAGATTAAAAAAAAAAAAGAAGAAGATGGTAAAAATGCTTGTCATAGATGGTACTAAAGCTTGGTTGTTAAAATTGTTTTAAGATAAATAATATTAAAAAGATTTTGAATATTTAAAATAAAAAAATCGAAAAAGGGTAAAAATACTTGTTTATGCAACGAAATAGATTGATGTCAAAGCTGATCAAGGTATGACAGAGGGAAAAGCTTAAGCGTCAAAGTAAGGAAATACCTGCACACGAGAGGCAAAAACTCCAATGCTCAAATCTGTATAAGCTCTACCATAATATGGCATCCGAGATCAAATGTGATACCTGATGTGGAAACGAAACCCTCTATTTATACGTGGAGATGCGACAGGCCATTCAACACGTAGTTATTGGTGTCGCCATGAAGGTTGAACTTGTCGGGTGCCTAATATCAAACCCAAATCATCTTAACTGCAGGATATTATCATAGCAGCTCGATTATAATTAAGTTAATAGTAGCTCAAATAGTAGATTGGTTGGTGGGATCTCTGACGAGACAGGTCATACCCTTAGTAGTTCCTCCCCTAGTGATCGTTTCTTAAGCGAGGACTTTGTAAATAGGTTAAACGAGAAGCTGGAGGAAATTGAGTTTCCTCAAAGTAGTTTCAGGTCGGATAGGGATAACTCCCATAGTAGTGAATTTTCTACCTTCAGGCGAAGGTCTGGTTGTCCCCTGAAGAGGCCCGAAGATTACTTAGGGCCTCACAAGAGACAATACAATATTTCGAACTCTATAGGTCGATGTCTTCCCGTAGCGGGAGAGATTGCCTAGAATCCACTTAAACGATGTGTCACCATGTTGGGATTGGTGGAGCCAAAACGACGTGGGAACGAGCTAGGGGTGAGTTGGAAGCGTCGGGTCGAAGCAAGGATGAAAAATAGGGGAAGCAGAACAGTGCAGGCCAAGAGGGGCCGAGAGTGCAGTGCCAAGGGACGGCTGCAGGGCGCCACAGCGCTGTCCAGATGGAGGCATGCGGGAAAATTATGTCCGCTGTGCCATGGCACTGGGGACAGCGCCATCGCACTGTTTAGATGTTTATATATACGCAGTTTTTGGTTTTAGGTTTTACCAAGCCGAAATTGGAGCTGTTTCAGCCGATTTTCATCATAGGGTTTCGTGCCAGTTTCAAAGGAGAGACTCGTGGTATTGGCAGAGGCTTTGGGGCAGATCAAGATCGATATGATCGGGGTAATTGTATGGTGATTCTTGTGAGTTTTCATTCATGTTCGTGGGTATTAATTGTGTTAAAATACTTAGAAGCTAGAGGGCTTTTGTTGGGACCTCTAGGGAATATTTTTGGGAGAGTTTTGTATTCAATCCTTTACATTATTAGTGAATTACCCACATCTGAGTGGAAGACGTGACGTAGCCCTTAGTGGTGAACCAATATAATTTGCTGTGTCGTTTATCTTGTGCTTTGCAATTTTTCTTCCTTATTTGCATATCGTGGTTGTTGTAGACCCCTAAAGTTTTCCGGCATTTCATTTCATTATTTCTTTTTTATTTGGATTTGTATTTATATTTGTATTTTATTTATATTTTATTTTTAGTCTTTAATATTTCTCTCTATAGAACTTTTATGTTAATTGATGACAAATATTTTCTTTGTCATGTTTTATAAAATAAAAAGGAAAATAAAAATATTTTGATTCACTCATTTTCTAAGGATAAAATCTTTAAGGAAGATAAAATAAAAATTCTTTTTCTCGAAAAATCTTTTACTTGATTTATCAAAAGTAGTAAAAAAAAGGGAAATAATCTTCCCATTTTGGTCGATATTTGAGAGGCAAATGAGTTTTTTTTTAGGAAAAGCCTTTTTGATTTGACTTAACAAAAATGGTAAAAAAATAATGAGGCTTTTAGTAATTATATTTCATTCTTTTTTTTTCAGATTTTGAGGATTTTAAAAAATAAAACTAATCTTTCTTTAATTAGGTTTAATTATTTGATTTTTTTCCCTTAACGAAATTAGGTTTCAATGCCTATAAACTGGGAGAATGTTTTGAAGTACGGGGGACGGTTTTCTTTTTCTCGACGGGCTGGGATTTTTTTTATTTCGGCTTTACATTTTCTTCTTCCCCCACCAGTGCAAAATCCCAACAACCATTTTTCTTTGTTTTCTTTTTCACTTCTCCACATCATCTCAATCGTAACTATATAGCCTCCAACGACACTGTAACGCCCCAAGATTTCATATAACATCCTAGGCAACGCTAAATAATTCTCCTGGCTGACCTTAACTCTAAACACGAGATAAGCAACTCCCTGGAAAATAATTTAGATGAAATAACGCTTCGACTCCCATACGTTCTATCAGAAATATAAATGTCATAAACTGTCAGGACTTCATCCTCCGTGGGCAATCTAAAAACAACAACATCTCATATTCGCCTCAGTGGCAAAAATTCTTAAATAAATAAATAAAAACAACCGTGCACATGAACTCCAACAACAACAACGACGCGTTTACCAGCAACATCCATAACAATTAAAGTAGTTCTAAAGAATACAAAATTTTCTTCGCGGTTCACACCTAGCAACAACATAAGTCTCAAGGCTACTCGTACTCAACGACCCTTCCCTCTACCTTCACTAACTAAGCTAGTGATCCTTCCTCGGTCAAGCCCTCTCCACATCATCACCGCGGTCGACCCCGTTCACACCTGAAAACATATAAGGATACAAAGGGGGGGGTGAGTACATAAGGTACTCCGTAAGTAGTACTTCCTAACTAGCATAGAAATCATGCTCACAGTCACAACATAAAGAACGAAACAATAGCGAGGCAATCAAATAAGCAGTGAGAGATAGAGAACAAATAACTTGAAATTTAGAACAAACAAGAGCAAGGCAATCAAATAAGCAGTGAGAGATAGCGAACAAAATAACTTGACATTTACATACAACAACCAAGCGTCAAAACTACCAATACCACAACCCATGATTCGCTAGCCCTTGTCTCATAGTACTAAACCTTCCTCTCTCCCCGCTTAACTTCGCGAGGCATGACGGCTCTTGACATTTATTCCCAAGTCACCGTGTCCTCTCCTTTTACAGTACTTGATGTTCGACCTTGCCATTTATTCCCAAGGCCTAGCACCACTACTTCGCAAGCACCACTCTACTTTAGTCCTTCAAGCCTAACTCCTGGAGTCGCATTGGCCCTTGACATTTATCCCCAAGGCCTCAATACTCCTCTACAGAAACTTGTTGTTCGGCCTTGTCATTTATTCCCAAGGCCTGAACTGTGCACCGGTCCTTGCCGTTTATCCCCCAAGGTACCGATGACTTCCCAGCGTATTGGTCCTTGACATTTATTCCCAAGACCCCAATACTCATTTACAGAAATTGACGTTCGGCCTTGTCATTTATTCCCAAGGCAACTACTCAAGGCTTTGAACTCCCAAGCGATTTATATGCATTTTCCGATCAGACCGCCCATAGTGTAACGGACTGCCAACCCATCCCTTCACCCTTCGCCGTTCACCACTTCACTAACCCTCCCAAGACCACCTACAAGTATATTTCCCACATTCCAATTTACTGCACAGTTCACAAGCATGTTTTTCTTTGTAATAAACAAGTCACCACCCAACAGCTCACAATTAAAACAATATAAACTAATTATCAGTTTAACAACGCGAGCATTTCATTTACAACATGTTTGCAAAACGTCATGAGCCAATTATTCTTAATCACAACAATTCAGAATCTACCAGTCACCTCCAACAATAAGAATAGAAAGCAGGTTTCCTCATAGTGTTCAATAATAGAAAGGTGGCATCAAATCACTAGAAGTTCACAAATCAAAACTAACAATCCCTACATGCACAATTAAATTATTTTAACTAAAAATCAGCATCAAAAACCATTCTCTTAACGCTAAATAACGCACGCACTCGCCCCCTGGTGCTACTTACTCAACCATGTCTTCAAGTTTGCGTCGATCTCACACCTAAGCACCAAAAACAGAAAATTACAGCAATTTAAATGTACTGTTCAGCCTTCGAAAAACGACTCTACGAGGGTTCAAAGGGCTTCTTACCGCAAAACGACTTCGTGTAGGTGTGGGTAAATTAGATCTAGCTTGCAAAGGTGTGGGTAGCGTAAATCGGGCTTCGAACGGATGAAGATAATCGCTGAACACCACCAAAACACTGCTGTCCACATTTTTGCAGCAGCGAAAAGTGCCCAAACGACCTCCAACGCTTCGTTTTGATGTCCGTTACTACAAAACAACTTCGCTTAGGTGTGGGTATTCCAAATCGGTTTCGTTTAGATGTGGGTAATCCAAATCTAACTTCGAATATATGTGGGTCAAAGAAACATTACCGGGTTCCACGGATCTAAGCTATTCGAGATTGTTAGGCTCGTTGGATCGGAGAAGGGACGCCGCGAAAACAGCCTCACGTATCGATGCCGCCTGCAGCAGTCCGAACGTCACGCGCCGCCGCTGCCCGTCGCACGCTGCTGCTGCCCGTCGCACGTCGCCACCGTCTGCCGCTGCCCAACGCCACGCGCTGTCGCTGCCGTCGCACGCCGCTGCTGCCCGACGCGTGCCGCCGCCGTCTGCCGCTGCCCAACGCCGCGCTGCTGCTGCCCGACGCCGCACCTGCTGCTGCCGACGCCCGCGCCTGCTGCTGTCCCGTCGTCGGTACTGCTTCGTCGGAGAAAGAATTTCGGATGGGGGGTTGACGACTCCAAACGAAAGGGGAGGGTGGAAGAAGATGAGGAAGGAGAACAAGATGGGCTATGGTTGTTTTGTTTTAAATTCCCCTTTTCCTTTTGTTTTGCAACATAGACCCACTTGGGCTAGTTTCTTTTGTTTAAGGCCCATTTACCCAATCACACCTTGTTAACAAAACCAATAATATAATTTCGTAGTTGATCCAATGGCCCAGAGCAAGTGTCACATAGCGGAAACCGAAAAAAAAACATAACTCAATCAATACTACACGCTACTAACTCACCACTAAATCTGTAACAACACACACTAGCCGAGATGCCACACTAAAATTAAATAAAAATCACTGATGAATCAAATAAAATAAAAATGATATAATTAAATAAATCAATAATTAAAATCCAATTTGTTATAAAATTCCTCGGAACTCGGGGCAAGCTAAACTGAGTAACGCGGGGCGTTACAGACACACTCCTCACGAAGTAGATCTGACATTTCCATTCGCTAACTTTGAGGTATATTTCTTTTTATATACATAGATAAGGAAAAAGATTACTTGAGAAAGTTCAAAACTGTTTTTTTTTTTTAGTTTATTTTAAAGGGTAGTTTAGTTTTATCATCTTCTTGCATTATATTAAAACAATATTTTCTTTCTAAGACAAGAATAACTTAGCTTGTGCTTCTTTGTATATTCATATTTTTAACCATGTTTGCATTGAAATAAAGATTCGGCTTGCGTTTCTCCGTTTATTCATATTAAGTCTTTGTTGAAGATTACTAGTGAATATGAGATTTATTTTAAGATCATTATTCATTGTTATGGTATGGAATAAACATATATGCATATAGCGACCATTTTATGCATATTAGTTAATGATATTTGTATCAAAGTTTATGCTAGCTCGTGTTAGTCATACTATGTTTGGTTTTTCGGAATAGACATATATGCATATATTGACCATTTTATGTGTATTCGTTAATGATATTTGGATCAAAGTTTATGCTAGATCGTGGGAGTCATATGATGTTTAGATTTTTATCACTTCTCTTCCGTTTGTTCTTTAAGCTAAGTTTTTTTTTTATAAAAAAAAAACAAATACATTTACTTTGTAAAGGAAAGTCCCGACGAAAGAACCTTGAAATGTTCGGGAGGCCGACGTTCTTGGATTCTTGAGGCTAAAGATCAATATTTCGGGAGCCCTCCTCTCCTGGGCCTAGCCCTCTTTCTCAACTCGAGTCTGAAGTTCAGCAGCCGAGATTTGATTTTTATTATCTTTCCCTAGAGAGATGTTTTTTTAAATAAATTTTATTTTTATCGATGTGTCTTTTCTAAATAAAATAATCCACTAAAAATGCAAATTGTTCTCATTTTTTTTTTATCATTTTGAATTAAATAAATGTATCTTTCTAAAAAAATAAAAATAAAATTCCTATGACGGAAATTGGGGGGAATTCGAAAGATCGATCCTCCAATATTCTTGAGGTGATGAATTTATTTTAGGAGGCCAAATTAAATTCAAATAATTAAAAATTTCTTAATGGCTTTAAGCCACCCATAATTATTTGTTCCTTATTTATCTCAAGAATAAGAACCAATTAAGCATGGGACATTTTAAAAAAAAAAATAAAACATTTTTTTTTCATTGAGAGCCATTTTTCTTGAAAATAATACAAAAGAATAAATTATCGTTCAGTGAACGAGTGTTGTGGGGTGCTAATACCTTCCCCATACACAAAAGACCTCCGAACCTAAATCTTTTTGTGCAGATCAACTTATCTATGCATTTCGGGTGGCCAGTCACACCCTATAAATAAAGACTGGTGGCGACTCCATTTTTCCCCTCTCGGGAAGAAAAGTCGGCCGCTCCACGTTGAAAACCCGTAGCGATAGTTTGGCGACTCCACTGGGGACTTCATATTTTAAGCGGGTCAAATTTATTTTTTGTATTTTTTTTATATATGTGGCCATATTTTATTTTTATTTTGACACACACGTACACAAGCCTACTACCCGAGCTTTACCTTTAAGTTAGAATCGAGGATTAGTAGTGGCGACCTTCGTGGAGTATTGGACTCCCGTGTAGGCACATGAAAATCCTCACTCAAGTTTACCTTAATCAGGAGGTTGATAAGGGTGCCTCTATTTTTTCCTGGATAAGGAAGGAATTGAGGACAGCTTGAAGACCTTTATCCTTTAGAATGTAGAGACTAACCACACTGAATATTTAGTTACATATATACCTGTCCATGCACGTATGATTTTGTGATTGTGTATATTTATGATTTTTTTTTCATGTTTGGTTGTATATTACATCTCTGTCCATGTATGTTTGTTTTTGTTTTGTTTTGTTTTTTTTTTCCTCAAAACTTTTAGTTTCTCACCTCATAATTGGATGTGCAAAAATATTAAAAAAAAAAGACTTCAATTTTTATTATTTGAAATATTGATCACTTTTGGACGAATCTGATACCTGGGTTAGGATGGAGGGAAAGCCAAATGTCACCATTGATAGCCAAGAGCTCGTACGTCGGTGGTCAGAGGAGATGAATCCAATGAAGGGAAGCGGCCCAATAAAACATGTCTTAAGCGAGCTCCCAGAGACTAATGTTTTTAGTGTTCAGAATATAAGTAAATTGGAAGAGATTTGGGAAGGATTCCCATCAAAGCAGAAACTCACATTTATAAAGAAGTACGGGCAAGTCTATTATATGTTCAGGTCGATGTGAATGTTCTAGCAGTCGCACTCTACTTCTGGGATCCAGCTTACAAATGTTTCAAGTTCAACTCCATTGATTTGACTTCCACCATCGGAAAGTATCAAGAGTTGCTTTGAATGCCTGTTGTGTCTGAAACTAAGATGTATTTCTATGATAAGAGGTTGACGGGCAAGAGGGCTCTGGCAAAGCTCACTG
The DNA here is from genome assembly GCF_013281855.1 of Momordica charantia. Classification (NCBI taxonomy): domain Eukaryota; kingdom Viridiplantae; phylum Streptophyta; class Magnoliopsida; order Cucurbitales; family Cucurbitaceae; genus Momordica; species Momordica charantia. The sequence goes on along the minus strand of NW_028275167.1, from coordinate 18,568,459 downwards.
GAAATGTAACGGCTAGTGAGATAGAGCATCAGATCAAGAGCAAAGGCAGCAATGACGGAATATCATTAGATTATCTCATAACTCTCATTCGAAAACATAAGCATGAATAGTTAAGTTTGGAGCTCTTTTCACTGTGCATGTTCGGGACCATTCTGTTTCCAAATCTTCATGGATACATAGATATGAATGTTGTCAAGTTGTTCCTCCAGATTCAGCATGGCATTAATCTGGTTTTATCCATTCTCGCTGAAACCATACGTTCGTTGGATTTTTGCAAAACGCATGGGAAGGGCAGATTTATATCTTGCACTCCTCTACTATACGTATGGCTGATGTGTCATCTAAAGTGTCCACCAGAATTCGGTCAGCCACATGTAAAATTCTCAAGACCATGGAATGATGAGAGAAATCCAATTGCTGAATTTGGGATGGCCGAGCGCAAAGTAGACTCACCAAGTAGAGACATATCGATATCCTTCCTGAAAGAGTTAAAATCTGAAGAGGTAATATGGAGAGCATTATGGATGCCGTTAAAGCCAACCACTTACAGGTGTGGAAAACTTCAGAATGTACCATTGTTGGGTCGTTGGGGTAGTACCAGCTATGCGTCTCTTCTAGTTCTACGCCAAATGTTGATAGAGCAGTTCGTTCCTGTGGTACAAGATTTGGGAGACTTTGACTTTGACTACAATCTGAAGGACTCAGGGAAGAAGATCCTGCAAGTGATAGAATCGTGGCGAGATGTGAGAAAGATAAAAATCGAAAAGCACAGTGATTCCACCACATTAGAGTACAAGGCATGGTACGAAGCTAATCGAACAGTGCATACTTTTAAGAAAAGAAAAAGAGGTGAAGAAGAAAAAATGGCCTCTATCCAACGACAAGTGTAAGATGAAAGCACCAACCTAAAAGAGGAGAACTTGGTACTTCGTCAGAGGAATGAAGAATTACTACAAGAAGTTAATTAGTAAAAGCAACAGACTGTAGAGGCAGAGAGAGATTTGGTAGCTACCAAGAAATTGCTGCATAACCAGATCAAACTCGAGAGTTGGACCTCGAAAACAGACACCTCGATAAAAGAGTCAGAGCCATGAAAGTAAGGATAGAAGCTGTACAAAAAGAAAAGGATGCACGTATTGTCAATTTGGAGAATAGTATTGCATCTTTTTGGCAGCTTATTTCTGAATTAAATACAACAATCGAGGCTCGTACTCAACAAGTGGTTGAATCCGAAGGAAATAACGAGGCTTTGCGTATGACCATTGAAAATCTGGAATTCCAGATTCAAAGATGTCAGGACTCTGCAGAGTGGGGAGTTGAGCTAAGAAAGAAGATTTCGCCACTTCAATCAAATGGAGAGGAGTTAGAAGGCTTCTTAACTGCCTTATGTAGGGAACTTTCCCTTTTTAGTCGTTTCTTTTAGAACATCTATTCCTAAGTATTTAGATTCAGTCTTGTATTTTGATCATTTATCTCATTTAATAAAGTTGAAGTCTTTCATTTTTCAATTTTTGCACAACGATTTGAGCCAATACATTTTTTTTTGTTATGATTGCATGCCTCGTTAAAGTTATTTTTTTTAAATAAGCTTGTTATGAAGCAAGAATTGTCTTTACAGTTATTCATAAAAAAAGCGAGGTTAACAAACAATTTGACAAAATAGCCCAACTACCTCAAAATCGCCATCCTTATAGAACAAGAGCGTAATCAAGGATCATGGCTGAACAAGATAATGAGCGAAACCAAGAATTGAGGCAAGATGTTGAGCAGTTGAAAGAGCAAATGACAAAGATTCTGGACTTACTCACAACACAGAAAGGAAAATCAGTGGTAGGGGAACCACATACTAGTGACGTCGTTGGAGGATTACAGGATACCCCATTTTATCCTCTTGGTTTTAGCCCACAGATACCTCCGTATAATGGCATGACTGCTGTACCTGGTCAGCCAATTTTCTACACTCAGACGCCCCCAATGGTTTCGTTTGGAGAAGGATATGAATGATCCCATTCATGGTCATGAATCTCGCAACTTAGGAAAAGTCACAGAAAAAGCTGAAGATATTGCATCGAAAGTAAAATTAGATTTCCTCGAAGAACGCCTGCGGGCCATAAAAGGTGCAGACGCATTCGGAAGCATAGATGCAACACAGTTGTTCTGAATGACTGATATTGTTATCCCTCTGAAATTTAAGGTACCCGAGTTTGAGAAGTATGACAGGACGTCTTGCCCAAAGAGGCATTTAATTATGTACTATAGAAAAATGGCAGCACACGTTCACGAAGAGAAGCTTTTGAAACAATTCTTTCAAGATAGTTTATCTGGTCCCGCATCTCGCTGGTATATGCAACTAGATGGAGCTCATGTGCATAAATGGAAAGACCTGGCAGATTTTTTTATCAAGCAATACAAACACAACCTGGATATGGCACCAGATCGTCTGGATCTCCAACGATTAGAAAAGAAAAGCACCGAGAACTTTAAAAAGTATGCACAAAGATGGAGAGATATGGCAGCACAGATTCAACCTCCATTAACGGATAGAGAATTAACGACCATGTTCATAAACACTCTTCGATCTCCTTATTATGACCGGATGATCGGAAACACTTCCACAAATTTCTCGGATATCATTACTATCAGAGAAAGAATCGAGTATGGAGTGAAATATGGAAGGATCATGGATACAACATCAGACGCCAGCACAAGGAAGAATTTTATCCCAAAAAAGAAAGAGAGAGAAGTCCATGAGATTAGTTATGGTCAAAAACCACCTGCTTGAAATCTGAAGGCTATACATTATCTGATGAGCGGTAAACCCCAAAGTTCTTACAGTAAGCCGTTAGATGCTCGTGCTAATACGTGGAACTCTAATTAGTCTGATGGTTAAAGGAGTTACCGAAATAATTCAAGGAGCTATGATCCAATCCCCTTGACATCTACAGAGTTGCTACCACAATTGATTCGCAATCGGCAAATTGTTCCAATAACGATGGAACCAATGTAACCACCATACCCAAAATGGTACGATCCAAATACACGATGCGATTACCATTCGGGGGCAGTGCGGCATTCAACAAAAAGTTGTTATACACTAAAAGCGAAGGTGCAAGATTTGATCAGGGCAGGTTGGCTTAAGTTTCAAAAAGCACAGGAGGTGTCAGATGTTACTCAAAATCCACTTCCTAATCATGGGAACCCGACAGTTAATGCCATACATACTTCATTAGAAGAGGAAGAGGTTACTGGTCTCATATATCAACATGTAACGGATGATTGTCTGAATTACAGTGAAACAACATGTTTAACGTGGGAAAATGACGTAGAAGTCCACTTTGTCAATATGGTTGCAGAAGAAGAAGCTTCATCAAGATATTCATTCAAGCTAGAACCATTGGTGGTTCTTTTTAAAGAGCAACCTGCAATCGTTCCAGCCAACTCATCCGTCCTACAGCCTTTAACTATTCAAGTTCCTAGCCCCTCTAGGTACAAAGATAGTAAAGCAGTACTATGGCACTATGGTTGTCGTACTCTCGATAAAGAAGTCTCCATCGTGACTAAAATTTCTGGAGTAAGTGGAATGACCAAAAATGGAAGATGCTACAAGTCTGAAGCCTTAAAAGCATCACAAGTCGATGAGCAGCATAAGATTCGGGCTGAAAAGGGGAAAGAGAAGGAGTTCCTTGATCTAGAGGAAATTTGGGGTGAAAAACCTGTTATGGTTAAGGGAAATTCATTTAAGAAAAATAGTATCTGATGAAGAAGCTTCTGAGTTTTTGAAGTTGATCAAGCACAGTGGATATAAAGTGATTGAACAATTGCATCGCACACCGGCTCGCATATCCATGTTATAGCTATTCATTAATTCCGAGCCACATCGCAAGGCTTTGATGGATGTTTTGAATCAAGCACATGTGAACCATGACATCACAGTTGAAAAGCTGGGCGTAATTGTGGGAAATATCACTTCTTCCAATACTATCACTTTCACGGATGAAGAAATTCCACCAAAAGGTAGTGGACATACTAACGCACTACACATAGTTGTAAAATGCAAAGATCACGCTATTGCAAAAGTTCTTGTCGATAATGGATCATCTTTAAATGTGATGCCAATGTCACGCTACTAAAGTTACCTGTAGATTCAACTCACATTAAACACAGTAGCATGGTTGTGAAAGCTTTTGATGGAATTCGTAGAGGAGTTGTAGGTGATATTGAAATACCCATCAAAATTGGACCTCGTACATTCAACGTGACCTTTCAAGTGATGGACATAAGTCCGGCCTATAGCTGTTTGTTGGGTAGGCCGTGGATTCATTCAGCAGGAGTTATTCAATCGACTTTACATAAAAGATTGAAGTTTGTTTTCGAAAACACTGTAATCTGTATATTCGGTCAAGAAGATTTGCTCGTCACTAAATCTACCGACACTCCCTATGTAGAGGCAGCAGAAGAAGCTCTGGAATGTTCTTTTCGTTCCTTTGAAATTGCAAATGCCACCATCTTCACTCAGGCAGGAGATCAAAGTTTTGAACGATCATTATCAAAAGCTTCAATGATGGTTGCAAAAACTATGATAAGAGAAGGATTCAAGCCTAGTAAAGGCTTGGGAAAATATAATCAGGGAAGAAGCCAACCATTATTTTTACCCAAGGCTGTCGAGAGATTTGGTTTAGGTTATAACCCAACGGCTGCAGACGAGAAGGATGTTCAAGAAGAAAAAAAAAAGACAAAGAAGCGCCAGATTGACCAATCAGGAAATACGTATCAAGAGGATGAATATATTTATGAGACTTTCACAAAGGGGGCAGATGAAGCAGAGCATTTGGTATTGAAAATGTCAGATTTATCTGTCAGTGCCATAATTACAGAGCTACCAGAGCTAGAGAAAACAATCAAATCACCGATGCACTGGCAACATTATCCTCTATGTTTATTGTAGAGCTAAGTGAGGAAGTAGAACCAATCAAGATTGAAAAGCGAGAGTGTAACGCCCTGAGTCTCTCAGGTTAGTTAGTCTCGAATCAGGAGATTTTTATTTTAAAAATTAAACTCTAATTAAATTTATATTTATCGGGCTTTAAACTCTAATTAGATTTATATTTATCGGGCTCCGTGTGGTGGGTCTAGTTTTAAGTTGGGGTGGGTTTCTTTTTTCTCTTGGGCTTAGTTATGTTGGGCTTTTGGGTTGGGTTGGTTTTCAAACAAAAAGAAAGAAAAAAAAAAAGGAAAACCCTAAGCTCCATCTTCTCCTTCCTTCTCCTTCCCGTTGGTAGCAGCCCCCCCCAGTCCACCTTCCCTCTCCGACGACACCAACGGCACATGGGCGGCGCGACCTGTTCGGCATCCTTCGAACTGGCGGCTTTCTGAATGCCACGACAACAGCCGAACTTCGGTGACCCACGACCCAACGGCGCAGCAACGGTGCGGTTGCAACTGGAGATTCGGCTTCCTCTAGCGTGATTTCGAGCAATCCGACGAGATTCTGCGGTATTCCGGCGTCACCCCTCCCTCCCGCACCGATCTGTGGCATCGTGGAGTAACTCCGGCGTGACCACGGACTCCCATTCGACAGCGGCTGCCGACAAGATCCGGAACGTCTCCGACACACCAGCAGCATTTTCGTTCGATTTTGACGTCCCTCTAGCAAACGACGTGCAGCTGTAGTCTTCTCTCCTACCCACGACACTTCAACGACCCACGAATCCGCGACCAGCACGTGAATCAATGCTTCGGTGACCCGTTCTGTGATTCCAATGCGAGCAGCAGCATTCCGACGCATTTTGACTTTGACCCATACCAAATTGGAGCTCGATTTACGATACCCATCCTTGTTTGAAGCTATAATTAAGTTACCCACATCCCTACGAAGTCGATTTTGGTGGTAATTAGTCATTTGAACCCTTTTAGAATTGATTTCGAAGGCCGAATAGTGTATGTAACTTGCTGCATTTTTTCTATTTTAGTGCTTAAGTGGGAGATCGACGCAAAACTTAAGGGCGCGGTTGTGTGTAAGTAGACAAGGGGCGTGTGCGTGCGTTAATGTGTGTTAAATGGTCTCTAATGTACTAGTTTTGTGGCGTTGAATATTAATTTTGATACGTCATTGTGCTAAATAACTCTCGTTGTGTTAATCGGTATACTTGGAGTAGAGTTAGATATTTGTCGGTGAAAATGGTGAGATTTCTGCTTTGCTAAACTGTTCAGTATTGCTGTGGAAATATTTGTTGTCTAAACATGCATGAATTGTTCGGCGTGTTTTGTGAGTTATTATACTTAGTAATGCTTATTGAATATTGATGTTGGATATTAAGCATGATTGGGTTATTATTTCATTATTAGAATGTTGTTTATGTTGTGGAAGCATGCTGAATTGGTTGTGAGCTGAAAGATGTATGGGTCATGGCTTAAGAAAGTATATAGTAAGACTCTGGGAGAGTTGGATTCTTGGAGAAAGTGAATGGGTGAGTGTCAGGGCCTCGGGTATAAATGGTCGGGGGCTGATACGTCACTAATTAAGTATCGAGGCCTCGGGTAAAAATGGTCGAGGGTCGATACGAGAAGTCTTTTGGAAGGAAAGCTATTGGGGCCTTAGGTAGAAATGGTCAAGGGCCAATAGATGGTGAAGTCATCGAGGCCTTGGGTAAAAATGGTCGAGGGTCGATGCGGTAGTGTCGGGGCTCTGGGTAAAAATGGTCAGGGGCCGACTCTACTCGAAGGAGTTAACTGTGGAAGGCTAGGATAGCTGTGATAAGCGTAGAGGTACTTGAGATGTTAGGGAGACTAGAGGTTAGTAGTTAATGTGTTCCTGGTTGTGGTTGTCACCAGATTTTATAGAATGTGTCTATGTTTGAATGCATAATATGATGAAAAGCATGACTATGAATGTTTCATGATTTAGTTGAGCATGATGTGTATGTGGTGTTGGTGAGGGCTACTTACGGAGTATATTTTATATACTCACCCCCCCTCTACAATTATTGTTTCAGGTCAAGGACTCGTTGGCGACCATGGTGATGAGACGGAGGAGACATGACAAGCGAGGACCATAGGCTGCTTAGTCACTCTTGCTTAGATTAAGTTATTAGTTAAGACCTTATGTTATGGTAAATAAACTATTTGTTCGTATTTGAATAATTGGGAGGTTCCCACTTGTTGTTAATTTTATTTCGGGATAGGTGTCTATTTTAGTTTTCTTCCATTCATTGAGTTTTGCCTAGTTTGAATAATAAAAATTGCCTCGTGAGGTTGTCCACAGATGTTGTTGATTGATATTCTATGAAATTGATTTATTGTTGAATTGATGAGAGGTGGAACTTGATTTTATATAATTGTTGCCTAGGGAGTTGGTATCACGTGTTTGGGGTTAAGTTTAATCAGTTGGGTAGTTAACGTGACCTAGAAGTGTGTGGGAAATTCTGGGTCGTTAGAGAGAGGTTCCCACATATTGCCTCTATATTGAAGAAGAAGTGGATGGAAAACCATGGTATTTCGACATTAAACAATACATACAACATAGGGAATATCCTAAAGGAATCTCAGAAAATGATAAGCGAACTTTGAGAAGACTCGCTATGAAATTCTTTCTGAATGGAGAAATGTTATATAAAAGGAATCATGATATGGTCCTCCTTAGATGTGTTGATGCAAAAGAAGCAAACAATATTATGAAGGAAGTTCATGATGGTATTTGTGGTATCCACGCCAATGGCCATATGATGTCTAGACAAATCCTTCGCACTGGATACTACTGTCTAACAATGGAGTCAGATTGCATCAAGTACGCTAGAGAATGCCATAAGTGTCAAATATATGCAGACAAGATTCATGCTCCAGCATCCTCTTTACACGTCTTGTCAGCACCATGGCCCTTTTCAATGTGGGGCATAGATATTATTTGTCCGATCGAACCCAAAGCTACTAATGGGCAGCAATTTATTCTCGTGGCTATTGACTATTTCACAAAGTGGGTTGAAGCAGCTTCATACCAGAATGTCACAAGGAATGTATCCTTAAATTCATAAAGAAAGATTTGATTTGTCGTTATGGCCTCCCAGAGAGAATAATTACAGACAATGCGAGAAATTTGAACAATAAAATGATGGATGAGGTGTCCAAGCAATTTCACATCAAACATTTAAATTCGACAGCTTAATGTCCAAAGATGAATGGTGCAGTGGAGGCAGCTAATAAAAATATTAAAAAGATCGTAGAAAAGATGACAATTACGTACAAGGATTGGCACGAAATGCTTCCTTTCGCATTACATGGATATCGTACAGCGGTTCGCACATCGACCAGGGCAACCCCATTTTCTTTAGTGTATGGTATGGAAGTTGTCCTCCCATTGGAGGTGGAAATACCATCTCTAAGAGTTCTGATGGAAGTAAAGTTGGAAGAATCTGAATGGCTTTAAACGAGATATGAGCAACTGAACTTCATTGAAGAAAAGAGATTAACCTCATTGTGTAGGGGACAATTCTATCAAAGGAAAATTATGCAAGCTCATCAAAAGAAAGTACGTCATCGTCATTTTCAAGAAGGAGATTTAGTATTAAAAAGAATACTCCCATTTCAAAAGGATCGTAGAGGAAAATGGACTCCGAGCTATGAAGGTCCTTTTGTGGTAAAAAAGGCTTTTTTAGGAGGAGTCTTGCTGTTGACAACCATGGATGGAGATGATTTGCCAGGACCAATTAACTCAGATTACGTTAAGAAATACTTTGCATGAAGTGTGAAGATATGTTATAGCATTTTACAGGGACATTGGAAAGTTTGGAAGAGTTATCTTTGTTGCTTTCAACTGTTGTTATCAAATACTTGTAATCATTTCGTGCTCAATAAAATCATAAATATATTTCCTTTCTTAGATATCCCTCTTTTTACCTATCGACTATATCCATTCCTTCGTCATTCTTCTTTTTTACATCCAACCTTTTCTCATTATACCTCTTGTCTCCATATCCAAAGTTTCACCATGACTTTGCATCCCATCGAGAATGTTAGAATAGGATTGCACAAAAAAAAAAAAAGTATGACAAGAAAGGACATTGATACACCAAAAGCCTTAAGATGAGTCAGAAATTGCAAATCAATGCGTTATATCTCTCTCAGTCAAGTAAGGAGAAGTCGCAGAATATCGATCATAAGGCTTTCGTCAAGAGAATTTTGTTCATCCATGATTTGCTGAGGACGTTCCTCGAAAAGGAGAGTTGGTTTTGAGGTTTTGTTTTATAAATAACTATTTTTTTTAAAAAAAAAGGGGTTTTGCGAGGTACTTCGTATACGATTTCTTTAGGATATAAATTTAAAACATAATAGTAATAAGTAAATTAAAAGAAAAAGAGTATTTCGAAATTGTATATTTATGTCCTTGAACGTAGTTTCTTGCAACAGATTAAAATATGTATATCTTACTTGTAAACATCAGACAGTTTAGCGTTTACCCCTGACTGTCTTTAAATTACAGTTTAGTGTTTGGCCGTCCCACATCAGACAGTTTAGCGTTTACCCCTGACTACCTTTAAATTACGGTTTAGTGTTTACCCCTGGCCGTCCCACATCAGACAGTTTAGCATTTACCCCTGGCTGTCTTTAAATTACGGTTTAGTGTTTACCCCTGGCCGTCCCACATCAGATAGTTTAGCGTTTATCCCTGACTGTTTTTAAATTACGGTTTAGTGTTTACCTCTGGCCGTCCAACATCAGACATTTAGCGTTTACCCCTGACTGCCTTTAAATTACGGTTTAGTGTTTACCCCTGGCCGTCCCACATCAGACAGTTTAGCGTTTACCCCTGGCTGTCTTTAAATTACGGTTTAGTGTTTACCACTGGCCGTCCCACGTCAGACAGTTTAGCGTTTACCCCTGGCTGTCTTTAAATAAGGGTTTAGTCTTTACCCCTGGTCATCCAACATCAGACAGTTTAGCGTTTACCCCTGGCTGTCTTTAAATTAGGGTTTAGTCTTTACCCCTGGTCATCCAACATCAGACAGTTTAGCGTTTACCCCTGGCTATCATTAAATTACGGTTTAGCATTTACCCCTAGCCGTTCTTTCCTTTCCCATCTATCATTTGATAAAACTAGAATATCGAACAAATTTAAGTCTACACCTTTGTCCACCTTTTAATTCTATAAGGATGAACAAAGGGGGGCAAACTTTAGACCCCTAAATTTGTCCGGCATTTCATTTCATTATATCTTTTTTATTTGGATTTGTATTTATATTTGTATTTTATTTATATTTTATTTTTAGTCTTTAATATTTCTCTCTATAGAACTTTTATCTTAATTGATGACAAATATTTTCTTTGTCATGTTTTATAAAAAAAAAGGAAAATTAAAATATTTTGATTCACTCATTTTCTAAGGATAAAATCTTTAAGGAAGATAAAATAAAAATTCTTTTTCTCGAAAAATCTTTTACTTGATTTATCAAAAGTAGTAAAAAAAAGAGGGAAATAATCTTCCCATTTTAGTTGATATTTGGGAGGCAAATGAGTTTTTTTTAGGAAAAGCCTTTTTGATTTGACTTAACAAAAATGGTAAAAAAATAATGAGGCTTTTAGTAATTATATTTCTTTCTTTTTTTGTTAAGATTTTGAGGATTTTAAAAAATAAAACAAATCTTTCTTTAATTAGGTTTAATTATTTGATTTTTTCCCTTAATGAAATTAGGTTTCAATGCCTATAAACTGGGAGAATGTTTTGAAGTACCGGGGAGGGTTTTCTTTTTCTCGGCGGGCTGGGATTTTTTTTATTTCTGCTTTACATTTTCTTCTTCTCCCACCAGTGCAAAATCCCAACAATCATTTTTCTTTGTTTTCTTTTTCACTTCTCCACATCATCTCGATGGTAACTCTATAGCCTCCAACGACACACTCCTCACTTACGAAGTAGATCTGACATTTCCATCCGCTAACTTTGAGGTATATTTCTTTTTATATACGTAGATAAGGAAAAAGAATACTTGAGAAAGTTCAAAACTGTTTTTTTTTTTTTGTTTATTTTAAAGGGTAGTTTAGTTTTATCATCTTCTTGCATTATATTAAAACAATATTTTCTTTCTAAGACAAGAATAACTTAGCTTGTGCTTCTTTGTATATTCATATTTTTAACCATGTTTGCATTGAAATAAAGATTCGGCTTGCGTTTCTCCGTTTATTCATATTAAGTCTTTGTTGAAGATTACTAGTGAATATGAGATTTATTTTAAGATCATTATTCATTGTTATGGTATGGAATAGACATACATGCATATAGTGACCATTTTATGCATATTAGTTAATGATATTTGTATCAAAGTTTATGCTAGCTCGTGTTAGTCATACTATGTTTGGTTTTTTGGAATAGACATATATGCATATATTGACCATTTTATGTGTATTAGTTAACGATATTTGGATCAAAGTTTATGCTAGATCGTGGGAGTCATATGATGTTTAGGTTTTTATCTCTTCTCTTCCGTTTGTTCTTTAAGCTAAGTTTTTTTTTAAAAAAAAAACAAATACATTTACTTTGTAAAGGAAAGTCCCGACGAGAGAACCTTGAAATGTTCGGGAGGCCGACGTTCTTGGATTCTTGAGGCTAAAGATCAATATTTCGGGAGACCGAGATTTGATTTTTATTATCTTTTCCTAGAGAGATGTTTTTTTTAAATAAATTTTATTTTTATCTATGTGTCTTTTCTAAATAAAATAATCCACTAAAAATGCAAATTGTTCTCATTTTTTTTTATCATTTTGAAGTAAATAAATGTATCTTTCTAAAAAAATAAAAATAAAATTCCTATGACAGAAATTGGGGGGAATTCGAAAGGTCGATCCCCTAATATTCTTGAGGTGATGAATTTATTTTGGGAGGCCAAATTAAATTCAAATAATTAAAATTTTCTTAATGGCTTTAAGCCACCCATAATTATTTGTTCCTTATTTATCTTAAGAATAAGGACCAATTAAGCATGGGACATTTAAAAAAAAAATAAAACATTTTTTTCATTAAGAGCCATTTTTCTTGAAAATAATACAAAAAAATAAATTATCGTTCAGTGAACCAGTGTTGTGGGGTGCTAATACCTTCCCCATACACAAAAGACCTCCGAACCTAAATCTTTTTGTGCATATTAACTTATCCATGCATTTCGGGTGGCCAGTCACACCCTATAAATAAAGACTGGTGGCGACTCCATTTTTCTCCTCTCGGGAAGAAAAGTCGGCCGCTCCACGTCGCAAACCCATAGCGACAGTTGTGATTGGATATTTATGTGGAAGGGGAAATTATACATGGACATTAATTTCCCAATACACCCTTTATTTAAAAGTGTTCAAATTTGGGTTTAGGTTTCCGCTTCACCCTCTTGGGTAGGAACTCCTTAGCAAGGTCAACCTCGACCCTGCACAGCTCGATCCTAATATATGGGTCATGTTGTTCGGCTTAGGAGTCCTCTAGTGGCTGAAGTGCCAAAAGGAGGAAGGGATGGTACTGCTTAACGTTCAGCCGCTTCTGGCTTGATCAGGGATCAATCTTCCATCAAGTAGTGGAAAGGCAAATAATTCTACTCCTTTTGTGATTGACTTTCCATGGAGGACCTGAATGAGTCCATGTTTAATGTCTCTCATAGGTTTGGGAACTTAGGTATGGTCGTCCTTAGTTAGATATGCCCCTTTTACTCCTTCGTCCTCATTCTAACTTTACCTCATTTCCTTTGCAATTGCAATCAAACTTGTGCCAAGTCTGACAAAGGAGATCTTTCTATATCTGAAGTACTTTCGTAACCAGTAAGAATCCTCTTGGAAGGTGAGCACATTGATCACTGACAAACTGCTTGTGGACAACAACACCATCTCTCACCTACCAGTCGAAACAACTTGTTCCAACTCCAAGCTAGGTAAGCTCAGCCTTTGTTTTGCTCTCTTCTGATCGTGACCCAGATTTTTACTTGCTCAAGTTTTTATTACAGCCATGGTGTGTGGATTTGCCAACGCTGTAAAGAGAAAGCGTCCATATGGGAGTAGTTCCTTAAAGGCAGGGTCCAAGTCGGCCTCCACAAATGTCGAGGCCAACACCGAAGCGATCGTTGGTCTGAAATGTGCAAGAATAGCTTGTGATGTAGATGGGAGCCAAGCTGGTCGATCTAGCCAAGCTTTATATGTGTCGGACGGTGCAAAATGTTTCGGATTATGGTCAAACCTATTCAAAGTATGACAACAAGAGAAGAGGTTAAGCGTTTAAGTAAGGAAAGGCTAGCACAAAATAGGCAAACACTTCGACGCTTAAGTAAGTATAAGCTTGACTTTAATATGGAATCTGAGATAAAATGCGATACTTGATGTGGAACTAAGACCCTATATTTATAGGTTGGGATCCGAAAGGCCATCCGACAAATGGTTATTCGTGTCGCCCCCAAGGTCGAACTAGTCAGGTGCCTAATGTTGAACCGCAATCGCGAGATAGTGTCGTTGCAGCGTTTTCCAACAAAGTCTGTATTGGAAATGTGACCAAAGTCCCACATTGACTAAATAAAGGGAATATCATGAATATATTGGTATAAGACAATGTCTCCATTAGTATGAGGCCTTTTGGGTGGAACCAAAAGCACAACTGCAATGGTTATGCCCAAAGCGGTCAAGATCATACTGTTTTGGAGATACTTAGTGTACTTGGGGTACCCTTTTCAGATTGCAAAAAATATGAAAAAATATGAATTACGTTGAGGATTATTTGTCATTGAGCTTTTTATTATGTGATTATATTATAAAAAAATGGTGTATCTATTGGAGACCAAATCATATACTATGTCATCATGAATAAATGAATAATAAAATCGATTCAATTTAATTAGAGGATGGTGCAACAATATACAATTACATCTGGAGTTTAGTTGAGATGTACATTTGACGGAACAAGCTTAAACCATTGGCTTTGTGGATTGCCTTTGCATTGTGAATCACTCGGACACTTGCAGTTTTTAGTCACAATTAGAAGCGAATGAGAAGGCTTATGCAAGCATAAGAGTTGTCCTTGTTCATCAATGGATGCCAGTTGAAGCTTGGCATTTGAAGCATATCTCCAAGCACTTTGTCGGCTGGAGCAATCACGAGAGAGAATTGGAGGGAGGCCATTTCCTACTGCTTTCAAACACAATTTAGAGCCTGCCAACATGAGTGGACCTCCATCTATATCGTGACTCCACCGGTTCGAAATCTTGCAACTAATAATTCCTAATTGATAGTTTTTGTTCATTCGCACGCACCCACCGCCACGAGGATGATACATTATGAACATTGTCGAGAGATTTGAACTCGGGTCTGTTTGAAGAGTAACATTTGATTTATCATTAGTAAGGAAAGAAAGTAAATTTTGAGTGTGGCTTTCAAAATATCCTTACTGAAAAATCTTATTTATAAAATAATAATAATAATTTATGAAAACGAACTGCATAAAAGTAGTAGCCTATAATTTCAAGAGGAATTTAGGGTTCCTAACTTTTGTCTAATTGGAATCTAAGACGCCAAATGTTTCCTCGGCATTTCGCACCCCACTCCTGTAGTAGTAGCTGCCTTGCAAACCCCATAAGCCCCAATCGAAATCATTCTCAAGAAGATAGGTAAAAAAGCAGCTCAAGAATCGATTTTGCCCTTCATTTTCACCAGTTTGATCAATTCCAAATTCACTCACAAACAGAGGCACTGGATTTTGTCCTCTCACTAGAAACCCAGCTCGCTCTTCAAATCCTTGGTTGACAGTAGCACAAAATGTGTTTAATGGCTTCGACATCCAAAGCTCGCGCATGTCATTCGTAAAAGAGTACAAATGCGCCTAAAAAACAAGCTTGTTGTCCAAGTTGAAGCCCATAGATATATTTTTCAAGAAGCTGAGATTGGTATCGAAATCCAGCCCGGAAACCACTACTAAATCATTTTGGTTTGTTTGGTGAATAAGCTTAGCTCCTTGGCTCATGTATTCAAACCATTTCTCCACATTTTGATTTGGTCCTCGCAGTTCATTTCTCAAACTCATTACTACCACCTTTTACATATTTATTACCAAACAAAGGATCAAAATATAAAAGTAAAAGCTATATGAAAAAAAAAAAAGAATTAATGTCTTTAAAAAAAAAGAAGACATTACAAAAAACGTAACATAAACTAATTCCTTTCTAAAAGTGAAAATGAGATGTTTACGAAAAACATGAAACGAGCGTGCAGTAACCTAATCTAATCATGACAACTCTATAAAACATGCTCTAAAAATTGTAATGCAAATAACCAAAATAAAAGCCTTATTTCTAGTTATAAATTCCATCATTAAATATGGTTGAGGTTTTAAAAATGTTCTTATGAAAAGTAAATTATAAAATTACGGAGAGTTTTCGTTATTTCACGAACTAAAAGTTTTGCTCAAAAGAAGAAGATTAAAAGAAAATGAAATCAGCAGTTTTAAACATACGTGGGATTTATTTTTTAGGCTTTGAGCAGCCAAACTGAGTCCTTGTAGCCATTCTTCAGGATCAAAATAGCGATCTCCAAAGAAACCATTGCCATCATCATCGTTACAGCACCATCTTGGCTGACTAATATGGTTATCGAAAACCACCATGACTCCATGTGCTCCAAGTGAATCGACCATAGCTCCATAAGCCTGAACTAATGTCATGTTCAACATAGAAGGGTTGTTCTGGATGACGCCCGCCATGGCATCTTTCATATCAAAATTTCCAAAGGACTCTTTAACGGTCAGGTTGGCATGGCGTGTGAACATGTGGATTGAGTACGTCAAACGTACACAATTGAACCTCAACTTGGCCACAGTGGCGGCAATATCGTCGAGCCGCCCACGATGGAGACCTTCTGCCAGCATGGCTTGCATGTGAGAAGGCCAGTTTGCACACATCAGCTTCACACGATAACCACTAGAAGCATCGATGATCCATCTTCCATTCGTTGAAGGATGCAATGAATAGGTTGTAACGCCCCGCGTTCTCTGACTCGTTTATTTTAAGAGATAAATAGTGTCTTAGGATTTTCCCTAATAACTTTAATTCTTGGATTTTATAATTTTGGAATTGTAATTTTTGGCTAAATTAGAATTAAGTTTAATTTCATTCGATTAGGATAATTTAAGTTCTCGATCAGTGTAAGAGATTTTTAGTTAAATCTTAATTTCATGGTTTCTTTTTCGACTCTTAATTTCTACTTATTCGATTATTATTCTTGGCTATTAGAGTTTAAGTTGGCTATTTTATTTTGAGTTGTTGTGGGTTGTATTTGATTTCTAAAGTGAAATTTTGGGCTTGTTGTTTTGGGCCTCCTTTAAGTTTTGGGGTTTGGGCTATAAGTTTTAAAACAAAGTAAAAGAAAAAAAAAAGATTAAATCAAATTAAAAGAAAAAAAAGGGGGAAAACCCTAAATCTAAATCTTTCACCTTCTTCTTCATCTTCTTATTCTTCCCCACCGCTGCCGCCGCCCCAACAGCCTTCATCGCCGGCGACCACACCTCACGACAGCGTTCTTCGGCGGCGGCGCCTCCTTGAACCTGCAGCAACCCAACCCTCGGCGACCTATTCGGCGGCAGTTCGCGAGTAGGGCAGCGTTCTTCGGCGGCGGCGCGACTTCAGAACCCCTTGACAGTCGTCGACGGCAGCAGCGACGGCGTCCTCCGACGACGACAGCAAGCAACACGAGCTTTGGTCGGCGTCCTCCTGCAGCAGTTCGCCGGCGGAAACTAGCGACCAAAGACGACACACTCCAAATCGCCACATCTCGCCTTCCTCGAGTAGTAGCAGCCCGATTCCGGTGAGTCCAACCATGAATGACGATCGTTGAGCATCGTGGACGACCGACACTCCCAGTTCGGCTGCTGCAGCAGCCCGCGCACCCAGACGGTCGACGACCCATGGCGTCGAATGAAGAAGTTCGTGGCGACGCGACCCTTAGCCGGACCTTGACCTCAACAACCCGACCCTTGTGCAGATAATGCTCGATTTGTAGCAGCCAGCAGCGTTAGAGGTGGTTTTAGAGCGTTTCTCGTGCTGTAAAATGCAAAACAGCTTAGTTCCTTGGCATTCGGCGATTACCCACTTCCGTTCGAGGCCCGATTCACGTTATCCATACCTTTTCGAGCAAGATTTAGGTTACCCACACCTCAACGAAGTTGTTGTTGTGGTAACGAGCCATTCGAAGCCCTTAGAGTTGGTTTCAAATGCTGAAACATATTATTAACTTGCTGTTTTAATGTTTTCATGCTTAGCTATGGAATTGATGCAAGAAGTATGAACTTGTTTTTGAGTAAGTAGTTCTTACTTGGGGGATGTTTGTTGATTGAATATGTATGAATTGTGTGGTGCTTTCGGTGTGTTTATTATTTATTAATATGTAAGTTAATAGGTGTTATTGAGATGGTTTCGTGCTTAACTTTGCTATACTTGAATATCTCATGTATTTAGGAGTTTGTTGGGCATCATTTGAGAACTTCTAGTTGTTATTGTTGGGTTGCATCCTTGTTGTTTCTTTTGTTCCTTTCCTTTTACACATTAGGAAAATATCTTGTGTCATGATTATTGGATGTGCCTTGAAAGTTGCTGCTCGGTATGGTTGGAAGTGATTAAGCTTTGATGTTTGAAAGCATGTCTTGGGATTGAAAATGCACGTGATAGTTTTATGTTATTTAGTTTATGTTTGCTTAGTTGGAAGCTATGGGATTATTTTCTTGTTTTGTACGATGAAGAGCATGTTGGATAATTGTGTTTTGATTAGATGTGTGAATGGCTTGTCGATGCATTTGAAAGATTGGAATTGGTGGCCTATCGAGTAATGAAATGTAAGTAGACGAGGGGCGGGTGCATGCGTTGATGTTTCTTATTTGGTTGCCGTTGTGCTATTTTATGATGTTTAATATTGATTTCGATACGTTATTGTGCAGTGTAATTCTTGTTTATGTTGGTTTATGTGCCTGAGTAGTGTTGCATGTCCGTCGGTGATAATAGTGGATATTTTGTATTGTTGAGCTGCTGAGATCTGATGTGGAATGATGTATGTTGCAGGGAATGCTCGTTAAAGTGGACTTATTGTGGAAATGTTGTTGTCTGAATTTTGCATAAGATGTTTGGCGTGTTTGATGTGTTTATTTATGTCTGGCAATGCTTATTGAATACTGATGTTGGATGATTTCTTCGAATGTTGGATATTAAATGTTTGGATGAATTGTGTTGGGCGTGTTCTTAAAAGTTTTCTGAACCGCTATGTGAAATGTATGTTATGTGAAGCATGCCATAGGGTTATTTGTTGAAGCTTTTGTGTGCTCTATGTTGTGATCAGGTTGGTTGCTGTCAAACTTTGTGTTTTTGAGATCTGTGATGCATTGAAATCATACGAGTGGTTGTGTCGTGATGGGCTTTGTAGTGGTTGCAGTTATTAGGGTAGTAGTACTGAAATCTTGGTTGGAGGCTAGAAATGTTATGTGGAGTTATGAAAGTTATGAAGTGAATGGGTGAGTGTCAGGACCTCGGGTATAAATAGTCGAGGGCTGATACGTCACTAATTGGGTATCGAGGCCTCGGGTATAAATGGTCGGGGGTCGATACGCCAATATTGGATAAAGATGAGCGTCGAGGCCTCGGGTATAAATGGTCGGGGTCGATGCGAGGAGTCTTTCGAAAGGAGAACTATTGGGGCCTTGGGTACAAATGGTCAAGGGCCAATAGACGGTGAAGTCATCGGGGCCTCGGGTATAAATGGTCGAGGGCCGATGCTGCAGGGTCGGGGCTCTGGGTATAAATGGTCATGGGCCGACTCTGCTCGAAGGAGTTAACTGTGGAAGGCTAGAGTAGCTGTGAGAAGCGTAGAGCTACTTGAATGTTAGGGAGACTAGAGGTTAGTACTGGTAGTTAATGTGTTCCTGGTTGTGGTTGTCACCGAATTTTATAGAATGTGTCTATGTTTGAATGCATAATGTGTTGAAAAGCATGACAATGAATGTTTCATGATTTGGTGGAGCATGATGTGTGTGTGTTGATTCTT